>NC_141992.1:127934068-128241222 GCF_049901715.1 Pseudonaja textilis | reverse complement strand
GGTTAGAGGATGAGATTTTTATATGTGTTTTAATCCACTGCTGGTTGATAACCAAAATAAAGAGAATTGAGTGATTTTAACTGAGAATTAGGAGTGGGAATGGGAACAAAGGATACGTTACATTGCTTTTCTCATCATCAGATGAACAAAATTGAACTGACCTTCAAGACAGCTTCATTATTTAAGGACACTTTTTATGGCTTTAGGGTGAAAGAATGGGAGAAGTACGCTATTCCTATTTCCTTCTCTTTAATTTCTGCCTAACTCTCCAGTGGGCTCAAATTAGTTTGAATATTGGCAAAGGCCATTTTTGAAAGGCATTAAAAGTAACGGATTGAATGTTTTGCTTAACAGAGACCTCCTCCTTCCCATCTTTACAATCTGTTCTCAAACTACCCCAAAAAATGAGCTAGAAAATATTGGGGTTTTTTTCCCTTCCAGGTGACTTCACTGGATGGCTTCCTGCGGCCTTCCAGGAACTTGGAAAGCCCAAGCTGTCCATCACTTATAAGAGATGAAGTCTAATAAATATGGAGTGAATAAGACTGGGGGAAATAGTTGTAGGAAAGCTTTAGTATTTATTTAATAAAGCATAGTAAAATTAAACAAGATTGCTGCGTAGGAGAAAAAAAAAATGGTGATCCTGAACCTTGATTGATTGATTTATTTTTGCGATGGCAATAGCATTCTTTAGAGTTTGCCATTAAAAAGTGCTTCATGCTCAGTTCATGCATTGTTGATTTTTTTTATTACTCAAATTTATGTTGCCGCCTGTCTCACTGAAGGTGATTCTGCTTAGTGCATAACAATAGATAAAAACGTAATAACAATTACAAATGCAAAAGCAGTAGTAATAAATATCCTAAATCTCCAAAATGAAGGGAGAATTTTAAAAAATGCCCCTTCAACAATGGAGTCTGGTCAAATCCCCAGTTCCGTTGAAGCCCCAATAACCAGATCTTGAGGGCCTTCCAGACAATCAAAAGGGATGGAACTAACCTAATTTCCGGAGGAAGGATGTTCCTTTAGGCAGGGGCCACAGCAGAGAAGACATGTGTCCTGGGACCCTCCAAAGGTAGATCTTTGGCCGGTGGTAATTATTAGGATAGCATTGCAAGCTATCAAAGCGTCCACTGTGCGGTGATTAAGACATCATATTACAAAGATGGAATGTAAAGTACCTAATCAAGCTCCTTCCCTTGCTTTCTGATTTCAGCTCTTAAGTTTCTCCTCTAAAATTAATTTGTTGTCCTCATTGTTTAACAGCTGCAAGAATCTAACACTGACAGACAGCTGATTGAGACGTCTCCTGTCCTCCAGAAATTGACTGAGTTTGAGGATGCTATTGGAGTAATTTTTACTCACGTTCGCCTCTTGGCGCGGGCTTTCACTTTGAGAACAGTGGGATTTAACCATCTGACGCTGTGAGATTTTTTTTCTCCTTCTCCCAAATAAATGCCTTGCACTTTCTTTCTGTGGGAAGACTGAGTGGCTGTTGTTGTCCAGGAAGAAAAATTGGGCTTGTGCTGATCTACAACTGTTTTCCCAGTTCAGATTTTCCCAAACCTCTGACCCTAGAGGTCCCACCAAAGCATCTTAGGGTTTGCCAGATTTGTAAACTTATTTGTTCCAGATTAGTTGAGATTTTATCACATAAATATTGAAGGACAAGAAACAACATTCTTGCTTACTGAGATGCTTAACTACCCAAAGTTTGCTTCTGGCCCTGGCATAAGTTGAATCATCTCTTCTGTTTTTAACTAGCTACAATTTGGCATTTCATTCAAATTAAGCAATTTGTGCAGAAGAACCATAGTTGAAAGTATCCAGAGGTTGTTTTCTTTTTTTTAAACGTATGCAGAACCACAGTCAAGCAAATGTTCTTTCACAGGGACATTTGATGCAATCCCCTCACTTCATACAGTTTATGTTTTCATAAAGTGATTCATAGCTAAATTTATAGTGGTTTACCCCTTATTACTTCTGACAACCTAAAAGCATTGTTTTGTCTTACCCGGCAGAAGTGGGATTTGCAGCAACCTGCAAAATGACATTCTGTGCACAGTGGCATCACAGAAATGCTGCAATTACGTGCATAATCATAACATTTACGTGGTGACATCAAATAAGTTTTGTCATTTGACTCCCCTTTGCTCTCCCACGAAAACCCATACTTAGCAAATAAAAATACACCGCATTGTCTTAAACTGTATGATACGATCACCAGCGTATTGTTCTGCCTTTTAAAAAAATATCCAGCTCTCTACAGCATTGTAGCATTGTTCCTTTCTCTGTATAATCTCTTCCTTTAATCTCATGCTTCAGGGGCCATAATCAGAGGATGGAGTTTCTGGGTGATTCCATAATGCAGTTGGTGGCTACCGAGTACTTATTTATACATTTTCCTGATCATCACGAAGGCCACTTAACGGTGAGAGTATCATTCATTATATTTGGCAGGAGTAAAACTGGAATATTCTGATTATGGAAGGAAATGGAGAAAAAGAGAAGAACTTTGTGAAAGCAGCAAGTGAATTATTCTGAGCTTAACCGAACATCTGCAGCCTCACTCCTCTACTTGCTCTTAATAAGGTTCTGTTAATTTCAAAATGTGTATCCTGCCACAATCAAGGAAATGTGATTTATGGAGCCTGAATGTGATGTTATCTCTTCCTTAAAACAAATCAATAGCTTTAATAACCATGCTGATTAAGTTATTTCTCTAAAAAACTAGAGGTAATTCCAGTTCATTTGCAGGAGAGCAAAAACAATTGAAATCAACAGAGGCCATTAAGATGGGGCGCTGTTCTTGCTTCTTGGAGGTGAATAGTTCAAGCAGCAACTTTATGAAGTTTGCTTTTTCTAGCCTCCTCCCAGCTTTCTTCCTGATTATTAAGCTAAGCTGTAGGCGAACAATCTTACATCTTAGAGGTTGTGTATGACTGTCATTCACAAGAACTGGGGGCTGAAGATCCATAAAGAGCTTGCAGGAAATTGCTGATTGGTTTTCTGCTGCCATTAGTGGCAGGAAATCAAATATTCTAGAAACCGGCAATCTCCAGTATGTTTCAAGAAGCGAAAGGGGTAAAAGAGGCAGAATAATGAATGGAGAAAGGGGGAGAAAGGAACGCACACATATATGTGAATGAATAAGTGCAGGCAACTAGGAATCTCTATGGTTCGCTTGAGTGTAAAAATAGTGCTCTCCATTGCACTGGGATGTAAATGCATTTTGGGGGGGGGGGTTAGGAATTTTAGGAACTACAGATCACATCTCTTAGATGAAAAATAGATGAAATCAAATTAGAGAAAGGACATGTCCAAAGTGCATTTTTCCTCTTCGTCATGTATTATTTTTTTCCTCTCATTCTCTGACTTCTATCTCTATCCTGCTTAAAATCCTTCATTTTTATTTCAGCATTTGCCCAAAGAAGGCAGAAAGGGGTTACAAAACAATTTGTGGGTGTGCTGGTTGTATCTTCATGGGGGCTTGACCCTCCAGATATTTAGACTTCCTCTTTTGATGGCTTAGCAGTTCTAATGGAGAAAGATTTTGAGGCTATGGATTTACTTGCTTAACAGTGGTAATTGTGACTGGAAACTTCATTACTAATCAGCACTGTCCTTAAGCACAACGTGATGTGACCATGCCAACTAATAACAGCAGTGCCAGCGTTTCTAGCTGCCATTGCAAAGTAAACTTGTACACTGTCATGAGAAGCTCACATAACCATGGCTGGCGAGGCCTGCAGGCTTCCCTTTTGACTTTACCAGTGAGAAGCCGGCGGGAAAAGTTGCAAATTTTGATCACATGACCAAAGACACTGCAACAGTTGGAAATGCAGGCCAGGTATCAAGTGTCCGAATCATACCCACAGGACTGAGGGGATGCTGCCACAGGCAGAACTTTAGCAACGCTTATGAGTCAGACTCATTAAAATTCCATTATAACTTTGAATAGTCACAGAACGAATGACTAATCTTGTTCTATTGTTAAGTAAAGACTACTAGCCATAATCTCAAACCTTCCAGTATGTGTACCATGCCTAGCCTTGACTTGAGATGCTAAGATACAGTTTACTGACTTTGCATTACTTAGAACAGGGGTCTCCAACCTTGGTAACTTTAAGACTTGTGGACTTCAATTCCCAGAATTCCTCAGCCACCTTTGAATTCTGGGAGTTGAAGTCCACAAGTCTTAAAGGTATCAAGATTGGAGACCCCTGACTTAGAAAGTGCAACCCTTAGAGTTTTGGTTTTTTGTTTTTTTTTCATTAAAAGAGACCATGAATAATTTTTAAGAGTTTGGTGATAGAGTGTAAATAGAACACAGAATAACAGAGTTGAAAGGAATCTTGGAGGTCTCATAGTCTAACTCTCTGCCCTCTTAAAGATAACGGTTCCCCTCTCACATATGTGCTAGTCATCTCTGGCTCTAGGGGACGGTGCTCATCTCCATTACAAAGCCGAAGACCTAGCGTTGTCCAAAAATATCTCTATGGTCATGTGGTCAGCATGACTAAATGCCGAAGGTGCACAGAACGCTGTTAACTTCCCACCAAAGTGGTCTCTATTTTCTAAGTAGGCAGAAGCTAGGACAAATAACAGGAGCTCCCTCCATTACGCGGTGCTAGGAATTTGAACCTCCGAATTGCCAACCTTTCTGATCGACAAGCTCAGCATATGAGCCACCACGTCCCTTACCCTGCCCCTTTAGGAGACCCTAAGAACCCCTTCATCAGCCATCCTCCTTCATGATCATTATTCTTTAAAAAGATTTTAAAAAGCAGATGCCCTTATCAATGCTGTATGATCTTTGAACCTTCTAGGCCAGTGGTTCCCAAAGTGGATGGTACTGCCCCCTGGGGGTGGGTGGGTGGGATGACTTAGGGGGGCACTACGAGGCAGCAGAGGGGTGCTGGAGGTGAGCAGCAGGGCACAATTCAGGGGTGAGAAAAAATCCCCCCACTGCGTTCGAGGTAAGGCTCTGCAGGATTGTCCCATTGCAAAAGACTCAATGGGGTGATCCTGCGGGGCCTTACCCAAACGCAGTTTTGCTCTCCTTTTCAAACATCCTGCACGCTCTGGTGCAAAAGGCTCAATGGGGTGATCCTGCAGGGCCTCACCCCGAATGCAGAATTGGGAAAGGAGAGCAAAGCCAAAGTGGTTTTGCTCTCCTTTTCAAACATCCCGCCGCTGCTGCATTCAGGGCGAGCCCCTTGCACCGGAGGCACCTGCCCAAGCAAATCCGAACGGAGCGGTGCACAGAGTCAATGGGGTGAGCCTGAGAGAGGGTAAGAGAAAGGAAAGAGAGAGAGAGAGAGAAAGAAGGAAGAAGAGAAAGGGAAAAGGGAAAGAAAGAAAAAGGGACGAAGAAAGAGGGGGATGGAAGGAAGGGACAGAAAGAAAAAGAAATAAAGAAGGAGGGAGGGAGGAGAAAGATAATGACATATCTATTCTAGTCCAATCACCTGCTCCAGCAGGGTTAGAAGGGAGTGTGTGTGTGTGTGTTCTCCTTGTAATTTACCAATACATTTTGATTTTGCCTTCTTCAGAATTGGCACTGTAATACATTGGGGAAAAGTAATTTTTAGGGTGGAGATCTGGTCCAATGGATCCTGTTTAAAGCATCAACAAAATGTGAGAGCTTCCTGATAGTCTTGGCCATGTTTCATGCACAAAACCTTTAATTAATAGAAGCCAAAGATGTTTCAATGTGTTGGCAAAGATGCTGGCAAAGATGTTTCAATGTGGAAAAGGGCCTCTAAACTAGGCCTCATTTCAATCTGATGCATCAGGTCTCTCTCTTTCCCTCTCTCCCCCTCCCCCGTCCATCCCCCCCTTTCTTTGTCCCTTTTTCTTTAGAGTAGAGCAAAGCCAGAGGTCGGTAATTTTTGCTGCAAAGAATCACAAAAGCTTCTGGGTTGTGCACAAGAAGAGACACACATGTCAGTGCAACTCAGCAACATAAAATAAAGAAATACAAATAAAACAAGAATTGGCAAAGCATCTCTGATTAGATTTTATTCACTACTAGAATCTAATCAGAGATGCTTTGCCGATTCTAGTCCAATGACCTGCTCCAGCAGGGTTGGAAGGAAGTATGTGTATATGTGTGTGCATGGCTGTCAAAACTCCAAAAACAGGTCAAGTAGTTCTGGGGAGGCCAGTCATAAATTAGAACACTTGCTAAGCAAACGGCCATTAAGTGAGAACCACTTGTATTTGGTTTGCCAGTCACCAAAACACATCCACCCAGTCACGTGACCAGCAAGCCACGCCCACCCAATCACGTGACCAGCAAACCAACACCCTCAAATTAGGCCACGCCCACAGAAATTTGAATCCCGCCCCTGGGTGGGGGGCATTGAGGATGAGTTTGTAGCACCAAAGGGGCGGTGGACTGAAAAAGTTTGGGAACCACAGTTCTAGGCAGTTTAAATTTTAACACTACTTTTTTTGTTTGAAAAGGGAAACCTATCTCCCTATTCCCTTTCTGTTTTGATTCCTTTGAGCTCACTTGCAACCAAGCTCTTTTATTCACTATGATTGATGTTCTAGTTCCATCCAATTTGTGCACACGTATGTTGCTTCCTTCCTAACAGGCTGATGCTTCCAAATTGTGTTTTTCATTGAATCCATTGGAAACAGAAAGTTGCTTTTCTGTGTCATGTGCCTTCCATTTCCCAGGTTTACTATCTTCTTTCAAATACCACCCATATCTTTTAGTCTTCCACAGAAATTTCTCCCTCTCAGCTACTCATCCACTCTTCATATCCTATGCAAATTTCAACATTTTTGCTTTGATTCATAGCAGAAATAATCCCAAGAATATTATGTGCTTATTCGTTTGGAAAGTTATTGCTGTTAATTAGCGTTTTTGCCTCCCCCGCCCCCCCTGTCAACTAATTTTTGAGTCTCATAGATGGCTGCATTTCTTTAAACAACTCCCCCCAAACCCACCCCCTCTATCTTCTTACAATGGACACATTGGGGACCAACTCATTTGTCCAGTATGAGAGGATTATATGTTTTAAAACTATTTCTGCTCAATTAGCCAAAGCCATAATAATGCTTAAAATCAAATATGGAAGTAATAAGGCTTCAGCGTGTGAATTTTTGCAAGTTTACTTTAACAGCTAGGAGCAGTATTCTTAGACACTTTCATAATTAGCAAATCATTAAGTAGCTCTCTTTGTTTCAAATGCAAGTAACAGGGCACACTATGGATTACTTTCAGTGTGATATTAAAGGGTGGCTAAGCAGTTACAAAAAGAAGCTAGGTAATCCTCACTTGTGTTTCTTTCCCCCGTAACTGTGAGGAGAAACAAGGAAAGTTTTGCTTTGATTAACCATGATTTGGCCACTGTTCTTGAGACTTGGTGAAGTGCTTCATGTTAATCATAATCACAAGAATTCAGTTTCAAATTGCATTTCATGTAACTGGGCTGGTTCCATTACCTTGAGTTACAGTTAGGCATAAAATTCATGATTTGTTTTCAAGCCTTCATTCAAACTATTTTAAAAATAAATTTAATTTTGGACAGAATTGCGAACTAAAAAGCATTGTCAAGAATCTCCTTCGATTTTACACAGGGCTAATAGACTTCCTTAGATTTCTTTTTAAAGAATTGAATGGCTGTAGTCCATAGCTTACTTGCAAATGTGTCCATCACCAGACCAGAAAAGATAATCTGGGGTTTCAAAGTGTCTGTTTGAGGAGAACAGCTGGAGAGGATGGGAAGGATCAACCTCACCAGTCTTTCTTTTGGTCAGTTGGTATTATGTGATTGGTCTCACTTACTGAGTCATCTCTTTTACAAATGGGCAAACTTCCCTAGCTTTCTGGGTAACAATGATATTATCTCAACATTATAATGTGTCTTTTTATTTGGAATGGTTGTGTACTACTAGTCTAAACTGTGGCTAATCTAAAAAGAGTTGGGAGGAACTTCTGTTGACTGCGTACCAAGACAAATAACATTTGATTGCAAGGGTGGGTAATTTTTTTTTCAATGTTTGCCTTTCTTGATAAAAAGACAATCTATACAACCGGATAGGATGCTTGACATTTAAGATAAATTAGAGATAGTGCACGATCAGCACAAATCATTCTGCTTTTCTTAGGCCAGGAGAGAAAAGGAACACCTGTATATTTTGGGAGCACCTGAATCTTTCTAGCCTTTTTCTTTTGCCCTTTGAAGGTATGCAGTGAGGTGAAATGTGGCAGACCTTCCCTATTAACATGAGGAAGTTGAAGAACGAAGGAGTGGGATAAAAGTGTCCACCTCATTTCTCTTTGTTTCTTCTTTGAAAAATTGCTAGAAGAAAACAGGAGGTGTTTATACCAGATAAACAGTAGCACTTCTTCGGTTTTGTTTCGTCAAGGAAAAGCTGACAACATGTTATTTGTCTAGGCCAGGGGTAGGGAACTATGGCCCTTTCATGACTTGTGGACGTCAACTCCCATCAGCAGAAATCATACTGATTCAGGAATTCTGGGAGTTGAAGTCCACAAGACTTCATAAAACAGCCATAGTTACTCACCTCTGATCTAAGCGAAAAATTGGGAATTGCTCCTCAGAATACCATGCACATTTACCTGAGTGGATTCTCTTGCCTTGGCAGTTGTTGCGAAGCTCTTTGGTCAACAACAGGACACAAGCCAAAGTGGCAGAAGAACTGGGCATGCAGGAGTTTGCCATTACTAACGATAAGACCAAACGGCCTGTTGCACTGCGAACAAAAACATTAGCTGATCTTTTGGAATGTAAGTACTAATGCTGTTAATTCATTTTCCTTCTCTAGTGATTTGATAGCTAAATAAAGTTTGGTGATACAGCAACAGTTAAAGGCAAGAACCAGACCAAAGAACCTCTAAGGTGCTGGCTTAAAGAAAGTTTGTTTATATCAGGGATCTTCAAACTTGACAGCTTCAAGACTTGTGGACTTCCACTCCCAGAATTCCTCCTCCAGTCATGTTAACTCAGGAATTCTGGGAGTGGAAGTCCACAAGTCTTAAACTTGCCAAGTGTGAAGACCCTTGGTTTATATGATAGATCTGTTACCGCTAGCTGCCATCCTGAGGATCTAAAATGTGTACATTTGTATAATTTACATTAGAAAATGAATTGCTTTTCATTGTTATGCTTATTCTTAGATACCCCAACTAAAGAAACAAAGGAAAAAAATTGACTTCCTTCTTTTATTTGAAATATAATCAATTTATAATTTCCTAAGTAGCATTGTTTCCAAAGGCACTGTGATGAAAACCCACATTGTAAATGAAATATCACCTTTTTCTTAATTTTAAGTTTGTTTGACTTTTTTTTTAAGTTGTTCTTCCTGTGCAAGAGAAGTGGCAATAAATATCAGGCCCAAAAGGTAATCTTTATCCAGAGCATTTTAATATATTTTGTGAGTTGAGCGGGCCCAGTGTCTCTTGCCAGATCCTTTTAGTAAATGGAAGTAGTTCACAAAGAATTATAATTTATGGCCAAGCGATGAGAGTGTGTGCTTTGCTGTGATTTATTTCTAAAAACTTACAGTCTCCTGGCTAAACAATGGGTTTTGAAGAGCTGTCTCTTTGTCTAGTTTTTCAGAATTGCTTCTTAATTAATTTGTGTAGATCTTGGCATTTTTCATTGGTTCAGTTTTCAGTTTTTGTTAAAGAAGAAAGTCTATACTGCAATATAGAATGATGTTGTGTTTTCTCAGTGACCTTGAATTAACCCAGCTGCCTCAAACACAGTTCTGAAGCAGAACCGGGCAGGAAGGTGAAACTTTCCTTAGTAGAAACTGGATAGATGGTATGTTAAGGTAGAAAGACTATTGTGAAAAGAGTAGGTAGGTATCACCTGTTAGCGTATTAGGAACAAAAGTGGAAGAATCTTTGATTGGGATTGGAAATAGTTTTCTTGGCCTGATACTTGACCTGATATGTCAAGATGGCAACCTGACTGAAAATTAAGTCAAAACACATCCTGAGAGTACAAGGAGGGGGAAGGCCAATTTGGGAGAAATTTGTTTCTCTCAAGTATAAAACAGCCTCAACTGCAAGGGGGAAAAAAGTATAAGAGTAAAACAGCCTCAGCTGCAAGAATATTGAAACATTGCAAAGTTTAGCAGCTGCGGGCTTCCAGTTTGAGCTTCTTCAGCGACAGACCGAAACCTCGTCTCTGCAAGGCTTCAATCTGTGCTCGCCACTGGAGTGCCCCGAGCCGGCTGGCTTCAGGGCTAAGCCACCCCGTAGAGGTGGTGAAGAGGGGTAGACTGCCTGCCGGGTTGAGGAGAGCCGCATCTCTCCTCCCCAGCTGGCCATTGCTCCCTTTCCCGAAGGCAGTTGCAGCGGTGGTCAGAAATGGCCACCACAAAAAAGAACTCAACCGGAAAAGAATGTGCAGGAGGAAGATAAGAGGAGAAAGTTTTGGTTGACCGGGTCAAACAGCAAAAGTAACAAATAAGGTACCCTGGAATTGAAACTATTAAAAAACAATAACATTGTTCCCTAAGAAGATTTTTAAGCTGCGAAAGAGAGAGAAAAGGGAAAAGATTTGGTTTTTTTTTCTCCTTTTCCTATGCTGACAGCTAAGAGACTTAAGCAAGAAATTGACAAAAAATCTACTTTGACATCTATAGGCATTTAATGCTGAAAATAAAAAGTCAAAGGGATAATAAAGATTTCTGGATAATTAAAAGCTTTTGAAAACAGGAAAGGAGAAAGGAAGAATAAAAGGGCAGGATCTGGTAGGGAGGAGACTGCCTGGAATTAAAAAGGAACTTATAGCAAAATCTCAACAAGACTTCCAAAAGATACATTCTAACTGAAATATCGCAACAAAAACCCCAGGAAGAGAAAGTCGAAAAAGAAATAAGAAGATATAACTCGAGACTATCTGGATTACTTGATGATTTCTGGATTCTTGGTTATTGTTTTGAATGACTAAAATCAATTGGGTGGTTGTTTAAAACTGTTTAAAATAGCTCCACTTTTAGAAAAACTGAAAATGGAACTTAAAAAGTACAAAGAAGATGCACAAGAAGAGAGAGGTTCTTTTGGCTTCGTATTTCAGTTTTTGAAGGCGAAAATCTATAACTCTGTGGTGCGCCCCGTGGCCATATACGGCGCAGAGTGCTGGCCGACGACCAAAGAAGTTCCCCACGGTCATGAGGCAGTCCCGGCTACGATGGTTCGGCCACGTGAGCCGCGCCAAGGAAGAATCCATCATCAAATCTGTAATGAAGGTGACTGTCGGAGGAGCGAGACCGCGTGGTAGACCTAAACAACGCTGGATGGACACGATCAAGGCCGATCTAGAGATCGCGAAGGCAGACCCGACACACGTGGCAGACAGAGAGGTGTGGAAGCAGTACTCAAGGACATTAGCGGACCTCGCCCGAGCGCGAGACAAACGCTGAAGAAAAAGAAGAAGAAGAAGAATTTCAGTTTTTAGAAATGGAGATTTGGAATTATGAGAAACAACAAGAAATGCCCGCAGAACAAGAAAATTGCGACAAAGAAGAAGCCATCTTTAATTGAACAAGTAATCTTAGATGGGGGGAAAAAAGGAAAGGGGGGAAAGAGAATGGAAAGTTTAAGATTGGGAAAAACAACTCCCCCCACCACCACCAAAAAAAAAAAAATAGAGTGAAAAATAAGTATAAAATCAGAAAGCAACAGAAGAGGGAAATGCAGAAGAGAGAATTAGAACTAGAGAGACAAGGGGGTAAAAAGGGGAGGGAGAAGATGAGAGGGAAGAAAGAAAGGAAAAGAAGTCATAAAGGACAGAAATAAAATACAGAGAAACAGGGCCTATTTAGAGTTAATGGGTGAAAATTTAATGGAAAAGGGGATTCTACAAAGGTACATAAGATAGTATCGTTATATTAGAAACAGAAATAATTTTAGAAAATATGAAACAATGTATGATTAAAATGTCTGATAAAATAGCTATCGTAATTCAGTGGAATGCTTGTCAATAAATAAATGAAATAAAAGGTATATTTAATGATTTATAAAACGTGAAGAGAAATAAGGGAAAAATTAATTATGGAGATTATATGTGTTTTTAAGGAAGTATGATATTTAATTGAAAAGAAGTGTTACAGATGTTAAGATTTTAATGATAATTAATGATAGAACTGAACTGGAACGGAATGAGGGTTTATAATTACATATATTTACAATCTTTTTTTTTTTAAGAATATAGTGAGTATTATAAGAATGTACCAAGCAGAATTCGATTGGAAGTTATGTATTATGTATTATATTGAAGGTCATAACCTTAAGGTATATATTGAAGTTTAAATAAGAGTTGAATGGATGTAATTAAAAGATATAAAGGTGTCATACTCCAATTAGTAATTACAGGAGAAAACTTGTTTAATGAGAAAAGATAATATGAAATTGAAACAGAACAGACAAAAGTATAAATATACTGATTTGAATTGAGATGAGATAATCAAAATAAAATTGAGAAAATTAAAAGAGGGGAGAAACTATATAGAAAATGTAGAATAGTATAAGATATGGAATAGAATACAAAAAGGAGCATGAAATTGAGTTTTGTGTCTGTATAAAGAAGTTCAACCCGGGACCATGCTATTTTCAAAATAGATGTTTTACTTGTATTTTATATGTGTGAAAATCCAAATAAAACTTTATTTTTTAAAAAAACAGCCTCAGCTGCAAGGGGGGAAAAAGTATAAGAGTAAAACAGCCTCAGCTGCAAGAAAAAGCCATAGTCTAATATTGAAACATTGCAAAGTTTAGCAGGATGTTTGTTTGCTATCCCCCCCTCCCCTGAAGGGAAATCTATTAAACAGTAGACTCTGATAGATCTTCAGTGGAATTCACATTTAAAGAATTTGAATTCCCACTCCTCACCCCAAAAAGGAAAGTATTCGTAGTGAACCAATAACACAACAACGTAATCTGTTTTTTTCTCAATGTAGTGCTTTCTTAAAAGCACTTGGACTATAATTCCTAGAATTAATCAATTACTTGTAAGTTCTAAACTGTGCAAAGGACACTAGGGTGGAACAGTCATCTCTATTAAAATACATAGACTAAAATACTGACTGAAAATAATTTGATCAGATCGATTATTTTTAAAAAAATTTGGTAATTTTAAGAAGTTTAGATGTCTACTACCATCATTTGTCAAATTTGAAAAACACTGATTTAGACCAAGGCCATTACACACGTATCCATCTCCTGTGTTTCTCCCAGCCAACCTTAGATGGAGAGTGTAGCACTGTTCTAACAGAATGGGAAGGAAAATCCAGAGTATAGCCCTTGTACCTGTAATCGTTAGAGGCATTCCCCTGCACACACTTCTTTCCTGTATAGATATGGAAAGTGCTAAAAGCACAAGCTTTCCTACAGCTCCCAGCACAAATCTTGGTGTGTGTGAAAGACACAAGTTGTTTCCTTGCTGTTTATTTCTGAGAAAACATTTAGTAAATCAAGTATCTGCTTTTGCTTTTCATTTTATTTTTACCTCTTTGCTCATGTCTTCCATATATCTTTTGTGGATAGTGTGGACTTTAATATCCCTGCAATATTTTCCCCCTCCTCTCAGACTTTCCTGCTTCCCAAGATGGTAAAAATACCTTTCACCTAGTTATGTGTGTTTTTGATGTCTTACTATATACCATCGCACATCACCATTGACTTGGAATATTTGCAACAGATTGTCTAGGAATATTAACGTGTTTTTGAAAGAAAATAATATTTGCTAATGTTTGGTTATTCCTTCTTCCTCAGCCTTTATCGCTGCTCTGTACATAGATAAAGATCTTGAATATGTCCACACCTTCATGAACGTCTGCTTTTTCCCACGATTGAAAGTAAGTCTCAGAGCGATTGTTATGTGTTACACAGCCAAGAAGCTGACTTTGCTACGGAGTCCCAGCTGAACCAAGATTTTTGCTGTCTGTGTCCTGAGTAATAATATAGGTTTTAAACCTCTGTTCTCTCACATTCGTGGCTTAGATACAGATAGTGTCTTGATTAGTGCAGTTAATGAAACCCATGAAGAGATCACATTAT
Organism: Pseudonaja textilis; assembly: GCF_049901715.1. Taxonomy (NCBI): domain Eukaryota; kingdom Metazoa; phylum Chordata; class Lepidosauria; order Squamata; family Elapidae; genus Pseudonaja; species Pseudonaja textilis. The sequence continues at coordinate 128,227,169 of NC_141992.1, read as the reverse complement.
TTGAATTTGCACTATTCAAAGCGATATTTCCCTGGAAAATAGGGTAATTGCTTCCAGTTCAATGGAAATAAGAGAATTTTTTATACATAATTTTTTAATATGTTATTAATGAAATGCTGAACAACATTAAAAGTGGATAAACCTATATCCAGAGCGTAATTACTATCTCCTGTATTCCGTCTTCAAAATGAGCCTCTTTGTTTTACGCTTCCCTTGAAGAAAACCTTCTTTTGCTCCATTTTCTACAAACTAAAACATCTACAACCCCAACATCTGCAACCTTAACTGTACATACACTAGTGTCGATTGCAGCTACATTAGTCTTGGTTAATTGGATTTTGTCTTATAATAAACATGACCTGGTATCAATTTATCAATCATACTAGATCAAATTCTGCATTATTTAAACACACACAAATTGCAACCCTACCTATATTAAGAGAAAAATATATTTGAAAAGGCTCTTTTTGTTTGGAATCCTAATCCCCATTTTTTTTTCCTGTGAACAATTGTTATTCCTTCGTCTCTCTTTTTTTTTTGGTCCATTTTAGGAATTCATCCTAAATCAGGATTGGAATGATCCAAAATCTCAACTCCAGCAATGCTGTTTAACTCTTAGAACAGAAGGGAAGGAGCCAGATATTCCTCTGTATAAGTAAGGAGATTGATTTGTATACATGCATTGTTACTTTGTGACTCCTTTTTTTTATAAATTCCCACATGACTGGAATATCACACACTTCATTCAAAGAAGGAATTAGTTGCTCTGATTAAATGAAAGTATATTGTTGCACTTTGGATCTCAAATTCAGTTTAAAGCATTGGAGATGTAGTCACGAAGGTTTGTGCATGTGGCAATGTGATGGCTGTAAGTGCAGTAGAACATTGATAGTCTTGGGTACATTCAGTTTTCCCAAATTCAGTTCTCACTTTGTCCACTAGAATCGCATTGGTCATGCTATTACTTCTTAAGCTCACCCAATTGCTTTTGCAGATGCAGCACTCATGGCCCAAATTACTTTTCCTTTATGATGGAAATGCTATGAGAGGCACTTAGATTTATATGCCACTTCATAGCACTTTACAGCCCTCTCTAAGTGGTTTACAAAGTCAGCATATTGTCCCCAACAATCTGGGTCCTTGTTTTACTGAGCTTGGAAGGATGGAGGATTGAGTCAATCTTGAGAATCGAATTCCTGGCAGTGGGCAGTTGAGTTGGCTTGCAATACTGCATTCTAACCACTGCACTACCATGTCTCAAGGATATATATATACAGTGTAGTGATAAGTAGTGAGGCCAACTCATTGCCCACTGCCAGAAATTTGATCCTGACCAGCTGGTTGACTCAACCCTCCATCCTTCTGAGGTTAGTAAAATGAGGATCCAGCTAACTTCAGACATGACAGGAACAGACTTTTGCTGTTGTTGTTGTTTAACAAAATGGTTGCTGCTAGAACAGGTAGTACCAGTTTAACATATGTTTGGGGGAAAAGGCTGCAGAAAATGTTGAGATGTTTCATCATTTAAGATTATATTTTTGGATCAAGGGCAAAATATTAAAGATATACTCCATCCTGTTCAAATAAGAAGTGAGGATGTGGTGAAGGATAAGGTAAATGACTATAAGATTGAAGTATGAAATCATTCTAAAATATATGATGCAGTTGATGTTAACCACATAACTATGTATATAAAGTAGAAATTATAGTAGAAAGAGAAGCAATTATTGATTGACAGAGGAAAATTCTCTATTAAGCAAACATAAGTATTCACTAATGAAATGATGGCATTGTTTCATAAAATAATCTGTCAGGGTCCATCCGTGTGCTGTGACTTTTGTTAAAATAGTTGCATTTCTGTTCAGATGTATTAGAGAGAATGTTTTCAGAACTGTTTTTTTGTTTGTTTGTTTGTGGTTTAGAACACTGCAAACAGTTGGACCTTCTCATGCTAGGACATACACCGTGGCTGTTTATTTCAAAGGCGAGAGAATAGGTTGTGGGAAGGGACCAAGGTATGTAAAATGTTTGCATAATTTATATATATTCTATATATTTGCCTGCCTGCCTGCCTGCCTGCCTCCCTATCTATCATCTGTCTGCTGGCCTGCCGGCCAACTTACCTACCTACCTACATTTATCTATCTGTCTGTCTGTCTGTCTATCTATCTATCTATCTATCTATCTATCTATCTATCTATCGTGGGTAAGGAGAGCTAAATGACATTCACTGACGATTTAATTGGACTTCTAAAAAAGTGAATTTTAGAAAACTTCTCCCTTTTCTGCACCTTAACCTGGGATCGAGACAATCTAAGATTCACAGGCACATTGATTCTCAATGTCAAGTATCCAAGGTGAGAAAGGAGAAGTGTGCCTATTAGTGGCATAAAGCAACAGCTTGACACAATACTGAGTTTTAATTATTGTTGGAGAACCTTTTCAGTTTGTAAAATATTCTTTCCGGTGACTTTGCTTAATGCCAGAAGGTCAAGAGATAATGTGTCAGTCACTACTCTTTATTCTGACAAATATTTTAGTGCATTATTAACTTTTTTTTTAAAAAAAGTCCAAGCTCCATTTTTTTTTAATCTCTTGAAATTGTGTTTGGGGACATATTAAAAAGAATGATTGTTAGGGAGAAAAAGAATCTTCATTAGGGAGAGGTAGGACAGAAGACAGTGTCCAGTGCAGAGATGGTATTTAGCAGGTTCTGACCAGTTCTGGAGAACTGGTAGCAGAAATTTTGAGTTGTTTAGAGAACCGGGAAATACTACCTCTGACTGGCCCTGCCCCCATCTATTCTCTGCCTCCTGAGTATCAGCTGATTGGCTGGGTCTTCTTTTGTTGCCCTGCACAGGAGAACGGAACTAGAAAGCAGGTTAATGGGATGGAGAGGGAATGGAAATTTTACAGTATCCTTCCCCTGCCACGCCCACCAAGCCACGTCCACAGAACCTGTAGTAAAAAAATTTGATCCAGTGAGGGAGTAATATATGGAAAACTGGAGAAGAGTCACTCTGTTTAATGCTTTAATGCTTGGAAAGACACTCTAATATCCACAAGTTCTTTTCAAAGAACGCAGCAAATTGATAAGCTGGAACTGGATGCATGGTCATGGTTTACTTTTAGCACACTGTTGCCCCCTGCAGCTTGGTGTCAAGGCCCAGCTAAACCTGGACTCGGTGGCAGCTCAGTCTAACCTGCAAACCGATAAGTATCTTCCAACCTGACTGTCCATTTTATGGAAAAAATGATTTCAGTATGATGAATGGAAAAAATATCTTAAAGTTCTCTGCACGGTAAATGCCAAGTGCTATCTGCAGAATAAATAACATTTAAAAGGTTTTTTCACTTTTCCTCGACTTGACACAAAGCATACTAATCTTAAGAATAACATTAAAACAACTCCTAATAAAATAAGGTGGTTTGGGAAGAAATGGAGAATCCAGTCCATTTTTGCTGCTGAAGATGGGGGCTTGTTTGTTCGTTTGCTTAATTGACTTTTAATTGCTTTGTTCAAACAAATCACCAAAGAATTTTGAAAAGGGGATGTTTAACACTATGGATTCTTTGTTTTTAAAATAACTCTCTGCAAAGTCGTAATATACATGTAGTGCGGGTTTGGCAGACTGGAAGAGTTTTTTATGGTAACAACTGCCAGTAATTATTTGAAAAATTAGTTACTGCACAGCAGTTCTGGGAAGCTGTAACTTGCTTCTGAATTACATTTGTCATAATTTATTTATTTATTTTTTGCAGCATTCAGCAAGCAGAGATGTGTGCAGCAATGGATGCACTGGAAAAATGTAAGTGGGTTTCTTGGAAATTACTAGAGTAATTCTGGGGAAGGAGTTATAAGCATTGTGTCAGCGTCCCAAATAACCAGCTCCAAACCAATAAACTCCGAGACAGGCATTTCTTCAAAGTTCCATTTTATTAGAGTTGTCATATTGGCACATCTGGGAAAACCCAAATTTGAGAGTTCCGGGTTTTCCCTCCCCAATAGAAATTCAAAGATACATCCCTTGCACTCACCAGCCCATCACATGGTCCAATCAAACATCGTCCCAACTGGAGACATTCCTCCAGACACTCCTCTCCAGGTGCCCGGGTGACATGTCCTTGATTTTATAAGAAAGAATATTGTTGAGTCTAATCTTCTACCTCTCTGTGAAATCCCCCCTCCCAAATTCCCAGGCACTAAATGGGGCAGCCTCGAAGCTTCTAAGTAAAATATGGCTTCCATGGCTGACACATTATGTGCAACAAAGGGAAAATACAGATTAAAGTGAACAAGTGAATATGTTGCCCCAGCACTGTTTACTGTTATCATTCCTGCTAGTAAAATAATGTATTGACTAGTGAACAAACTGTTTTATGTTCTATTATCTCTGTGGTCACAACTGATGCTGAACTTCATGTTGGTTTTTAGGCACGGGTCTGCCAGTAGGCATTGACCTCCAGGCTCATGGATTTTCTCTATTCACCTGTATAGCATTCACATGATATAGGTAGTCCCCAGCATACAACCACAATTGAGCCCAAAATGTCTGTTCCTAAGTGAGTTTTAAGTGAGCTTTGTCCCATTTTTACAGACTTTCTTGCTGAAGTTGTTAAGTGAATCACTGCAGTTGTTGTGTTAGCAACATGATTGTTAAGTGAACCAGACTTCCTCATTGACTCGGCTTGTCAGACGGTTGCAAAAGGTGATCACATGACCCCGGGATGCTGCAACCTATCGTAGATATGAGCCAGTTGCCAAGCATCTCAATTTTGATCACATGACCCTGGGCAATGGTTGTGCAAAAAACAGTCAGAGGTCGTTTTTTTCAGTGCTGTTATAATTTTGAACGGTCACCTAACGAAGTTGTTGTAAGTTGAAGACTTTCTTTACAGATTCCTGTTTTCATAACAGGTTTGATTGCCTGTTACTCAGATTGAGTTCCTCCTTCAAGATAGTTCAAAGCAAAGCAAAATGATGGATGCTTCCTTGATTTTAAGATTACAGAGAAATAATCCTGCAAATCTGAAAACACTTCTCCCCTCCCTTCCTTTCCTCCCTCCTTCCTTCCTTCCTTCCTTCCTTCCTTCCTTCTCAGAGAACAAGGGGAAGCCCCTCCTGAGACGCGGGGAGAACTTTCTCCTCCCCTGTTCGTCTGATCGTTCTCTAAAGCTGTGGCTCCCCTCCTGTCTCTCAGGGCCATTTGCACACAGCCTTTTTACAGATTGCCCAACTTTTGTGATCATTTATCACAGAGTTGAGCAATCACTTGGATCTCATGCACCGCTGCCCCAGGCAGCTATCATGGAAACTTGCTTGAAAAAGGAAGACAAGCAAACCATCTCCAAAGGATTGCTTTGGAGGATGGGGATCATTGTTGGCTTCAGCCTAAGGGAGCCATTGATGTTGACATGGGCTACATACAGTACATGCTGTGCCTATACACAGAATGAGGGTGTTGTGGGGAAAAACCAAAGACTCCCTTTCTAAATAAAATCCTTTCCCCCTGTTGAGAAACTTGCAGGAGACGATCCGTTTGAAGTGGGCTTGTATTTTGGTGAAAGCTGAGATGGGGGCGGGGGGGGGGAATATTTGCTTGCTTGCTATTCTGCACAACTTTTTATATCTAGCTTTCTCTCCTTATCATCATAATCCCTTGGAAGCATTCATATTTCAGATCCAATAGTCAGGGACTCAGTCAAATAAAGTACAAGAGCTCTCTGGCCTGGGTCCAGCAAAGCACTTAAGCCCATGCTTAAATTCAGGCCTGCAAATATTCTTCTGACATGGATGATCTACGTACAGTGATTAAAATAAAGTCGCTATTTTGTGAGATGCGGGCATTGTGCTCACCTTGTAAGACTGATAGCAAAACTCACAAGCTACTGCCAAATGAGAACCTAAATCTTTGTATTACAACCCTACGTAACTCTCCATCTTATTGAAACCTCTGACAGAGGTTGCCTGCCTTTATTTATTGAAGAAGAGCTTTATCTAGTGGAACTGAGCTTGTCCACTTCCATCAGCCAGCTTGTAATCTTTGGCCCACATTTTAAAGGCTTGGCTTTTCTTTCATTGAATATGTGCTTCTGGGAGATTTTCATTTTTACATTTGTTCTCTGTTAATCATTTGCTTCCTCGTATGAATGTGGAAGATATGGAAACCTGGGACGGAACCTTTCAATCATGCTACAGTTTTTTTCCCTGTAGCAGTGTTTCTCATCCTTGGCCATTTGAATAAGATGCATGGACTTTAATTCCCAGAATTCCCTAGCCAGCATGCTAGGTACGCAAAGTTGAAAAACAATGACCTATAACATAGGTACAAAATCCGAAATCTCTGAGCCAAAGTCTTGTGACCGGAAGTCCCCAAACCTTCTGGCTTCTGGGCCCAGTTTTGGAAGAAGAATGATCTTCCATGGACCAACAGCATTGGGGGATGGTTTCGTGCAAGCAACCTACATCTTGCACATACTTGCATAGCCAACAGGCCACGGATCGATACCAATCCGTGGACCCAGGGTTGAGGATCCCTATTGTAGGCTGATCCTGGAGCCCCCTTAAAAAGCTATTCCTAACAGTGGGCATTTTTCAATGTAAAGGAATTTAGGGTTGACTTTGAGGAAGGAAGGAAGAAGCCATTTAGGAGGGACCTGGAGAACAGATTACACAATCCAGAGATTGAAGCAAATGAAAGAAGCTCACAGTAACCCTGCCTTAATTTTCTTCTATATGTTGGGAAAGATATATGGACAAGCTTCTGAGATTCTATTATTTATACCCTCCAACAATACAGTGGCAATCCTGGAATCACTGCAATGCTAGTTTCTTGACCTGGCCTACCTCCAAGGGTGGATTTAAATCAAAGGGCAATAATACTAACTAAAAATAAATATGCATGAAGTCACATCTTCTAATTTAAGCAGGGTCTCTTAAAGGCCAAAGGCAGGGACCAGCCAAAAAAAGATTGCATACTTCTTGTCTTTAATTTAGCTCATATATTTTCAAAGCAGATCAGGGATTCTCATGACAAACAAGTGTTTTATGTTAGCTGGCAATGTAAGTCTGCACTTATATTCTTAGCCAGGATGTGTATGTCTGAATCATATTAAACAATAGAGAAATGTTGAAGAATGATCAAGGTTTTTAAGTGATTCTGGAGAAAATTCATAAGAAAAGACCTCTCCAAATTTTGCCTTCCATTGTAAACCAGTTGGCCAAAACGCCTTCTTTTTTTTACACATCCACTTTTAAGACTTCTGACACTTCACCACCGGGAGATGTCTGTCCCTCAGTCATGGTTTCTCTCACCTGTTTCAGAGAAGTGATGTACTTAATAAGATACTCTTGAATTCAAAAAACAGTCAAAGCTCTGCTTTCTTTAGCTCTTCCTTCACCTTTTGCTTTCAGCTGCATTTCCCAAGTGGTGGTGCTGTGTCAAATCTCCTGTTCCCAAGGACATCAGCTGTTTTGGCATCAGCGCAAGCTCATCTATCACACATGGCAATTTGTTCTCTGGCACAAAATTCAACCAAGGCAACACTTTCCACGTTGACCTTCCATCTGGCATCACCATTGTTGATATGTTTATACGCCTTATTTTGCACCGCTTCTCCTGGGTTGCGTTAACTGATTTTGGCTTCTAGATTGGGTACTTTGGTCTTTAGGAGTTTAATGGCTTCTCTGTTTCTGTTTCACACACACACATGTCTTTTATAGTAGTAATGGAGGAAAATTGGCTTGATTGGCTCCAGATGGGCCTCTTCTCATCTTTGATGAAGAGTGATAGGATTTTTCAGGACTTCTCAGCATAATCCATTAATAATCTAAGCTTTATGGCAGAATTGTATCATCATAATAAGTTTCTTTCCAGCCCTCCTGCTGACATGTTTACAGTAGAAGCTTACTGAACAAGTATTTTGTGGAACACGAGGATCACTCATCTTACATTCCTAATATAATCTCTTAAGTAATCATCAACTCAAACGGATCTCTGTGGAAACTTTCATAAAACAGAAAATAACAGTTAAATACCCCATAGCTTTGTGGTGGAATCTCAATCGTATCCCAATATTTACTATGACACTTTGACTTATCTTATTCCATTTAAATCATCCTCTGATTGCTAACAAATCTGATAAATCTTATTCACATAAATTTTATTCACATAAATCAGTAGACTACTTCAAAGTAAATAGGGGGTTACAACCAAACCAATATGTGCAACAAGTGCTCTTTATTATCCTGACTTGGTAGTACAATAATAATATATAGATGTTATATTTGATGGTGGTAGGATCATGTCATTGGCTGGGTTTTATTGATACATATTTCTTCTTGTTTCAGATAATTTTCCTCAGATGGCCCATCAAAAACGGTTCATTGAACGGAAGTACCGACAAGAGCTTAAAGAAATGAGGTGGGAACGAGAACATCAAGAAAAAGATCTGGATGATATAGAAGACATGAGAAAATAAGGGGGAAGGAAACTGTAGTATGTTTGCTTCATTTTGACCATGGCCTATAAAAAAAAACCATCCTGGTTTCATGAAACTAAATGAAATCATGTTTGCTTTTGTGTGTGTTTTTTTATTAATATGTTTTATCTCCATTTTAAGAGGCAAAGCTGTATTCGTAAAATTTAAAAATGATTTTTTTTTTTGAAGAACATATGCTTTCTGAAGAATTTTGTGTCCCCAGACTCGGTTTGTGAACAATAAAATGTTTTATTTCAAAAATATGTTCTAAAAATAAGAAAAATATAGTGTTATTCATATTGTTGTGTCATATGAAATGATAAGGTATTAAACAGAATGCTATTTTCTGCTACGTTCTGCTGGTGCCACGCTACTGTTAAGAAGATGAACTCAAGGCACAAATGACCAGGCTCAAATTATCCTATTTCAGACACATTGTGCAAAGACCCACTTCTTTGGAGAAAGCTCTAACACTGGGAAAAGTGGGCAGAAAGAGAAAAGTAGGAAAACTAGCAGAGAGGAGAGGCTTCAATTAAAGTGGCAATGAGGGCACCTAAAGGACCAAGTTAAGGAGAAATTGTCATGGAGAAATGCAGTCACTAAGATTTGACATGATATGATGGCAAATGTGTGTGTGTGTGTGTGTGTGTGTGTGTATTATGTTTGTCTTGGAAACATCTTCACAGATGTTAACCCTAACGCTAAAACTTGATCAGTTATCAGTTTTACAGAAGGGTTGCTTATGAAGGGTACATAACAGAGGTGGTATTCAGCAGGTTACGACCAGTTCTGGAGAACCGGTGGCGGAAATTTTGAGTAGTTCAGAGAACCGGCAAATACCACCTCTGACTGGAGATTTTACAGTATCCTTCCCCTGCCATGCCCACCAAGCAGGGGTAGGATTCTACTAGTTCGCACCTATTCGCTAGAACCAGTTATTAACATTCTAAGCAGTTCAGAGAACCAGTTGTTAGAAGAAATTACTGACCTAATCCTGTAAGGAAGGCAGGAAGGAAACATTCTGGTGTTGCTTATAGGAACTGCCTCTCTGTTAACCCTTATTACACTCTTGGCAGGACTAGACTTCCTGTCTCAGGAACTTCTCTGGAGTTTTTTCCCCCTCCTTTGCTGGTACTTTGCTTGTGTGGAGTGACCATTCAAAGTTACAATGACACTGAAAAAAGTGACTTTTTTCACACTTACGACTGTCGCAGCATCCCCACAGTCATGAGAGGCCAGGCATGCATGCCTTCGTGTGATGATATTGAGTTGGCCACACCCAGCCATTAACATGACCACCAAGCCACGCCCACCACCTAAGCCACGCCCATATAACCGGTTGTTAAAAAATTTGAATCCCACCCCTGCCACCAAGCCAGACCCACAGAACCGGTAGTAATCCCACCACTGGCCATTCTCCTCCATTTTTTGGCAGTTGGGAAATCTAGATGTCTTGTCATCCTTCAAGGTGTCACATTTTGCCTCAGTTTACTGATCTGATTTTAGAACTAGATTATATATTTATTTTGTGTCCTGGTCTTTGAAAGCTTTTTTGGAAGATGTTCACCACACAAAAACAATATTTGCACTTATTGTTATTTCTTGTCAGTGATAATTTATTACACTTTAAAAAAAGTTAACATAACTTGTTAAATGATGTGAGGAAAGTGATCTTTCTTAATCTTCCCAATTTTTGTTTTTGGTTACTATTAAAAGCATTGGATATTTATTTTTTAAAGAATCAGTTATGCAATTTTTGCAATGATGGTGCATATTATAGTATGTATATATTTATTACACACATACAGTATGTGTGTGTATACATATGTATGCACACATACATATACATGAGTGTGTCTGAAAATATAAGCAGCTATGAAATTCTGTGGTGATTAAACAAAATCAAAACCATAAGAATAGCATGAGGGGAATACTTAGGGCTAGATACTATTCTGAAATTTATCATTCACATTAATATTAGAAACTATGTTTTTTTAATATAGGGCTGTTTTTATATTGTCCAGTATTTTTTAAAAAACCAATATCATAAATCTGCAAATTCCATAAATAATTTAAATTGCATCAAAAATAATTTCATTTTCTAGCAATCAGTAGCTGTTCTTTTTTAATACTATATGAGGTAGGTGTCCAAAATAATTTAGTAAATACAATCAACCAATAATAATAACAATAAACTATTTTAAATGCTCAAAAATCACTATCAATAATTTTAATCATCAGTATATTTTTACATTTTGCTGGTACATAAAGATTTTAATAAGGAAGTTTTACTTTTAAAGATAGATATCCACTGCTCAAAAAAATAAAGGGAACACTTAAACAACACAATGTAACTCCAAGTCAATCACACTTCTGTGAAATCAAACTGTCCACTTAGGTAGCAACACTGATTGACAATCAATTTCACATGCTGTTGTGCAAATGAAATAGACAACAGGTGGAAAGCATAGGCAGTTAGCAAGACATCCCGAATAAAGGAGTGGTTCTGCAGGTGGTGACCACAGACCACTTCTCAGTTCCTATGCTTTCTTGCTGATGGTTTGGTCACTTTTGAATGCTGGCGGTGCTTTCACTCTAATGGTAGCATGAGATGGAGTCTACAACCCACACAAGTGGCTCAGGTAATGCAGCTCATGCAGGATGGCACATCAATGCGAGCTGTGGCAAGAAGGTTTGCTGTGTCTATCAGCATAGTGTCCAGAGCATGGAGGCGCTACCAGGAGACAGGCCAGTACATCAGGAGATGTGGAGGAGGCCATAGGAGAGCAACAGCCCAGCATCAGGACTGCTACCTCTGCCTTTGTGCAAGGAGGGACAGGAGGAGCACTGCCAGAGTCCTGCAAAATGACCTCCAGCGGGCCACAAAAGTGCATGTGGCTGCTCAAATGGTCAGAAACAGACTCCATGAGGGTGGTATGAGGGCCTGATGTCCACAGGTGGGGGTTGTGCTTACAGCCCAACACCGTGCAGGACGTTTGGCATTTGCCAGAGAACACCAAGATTGGCAAATTTGCCTGGAGACGGCGTAGAGAACGTTCTGCTGCCTGCAACATCCTCCAGCATGACCAGTTTGGCAGTGGGTCACTAATAGTGTGGGGTGGCATTTCTTTAGGGGGCAGCACAGCCCTCCATGTGCTCGCCAGAGGTAGCCTGACTTCCATTAAGTACCGAGATGAGATCCTCAGACTCCTTCTGAGACCATATGCTGGGGCGGTTGGCCCTGGGTTCCTCCTAATGCACGACAATGCTAGACCTCATGTGGCTGGAGTGTGTCAGCAGTTCCTGCAAGACGAAGGCATTAAAGCTATGGACTGGCCCGCCCGTTCCCCAGACCTGAATCTAATTCAGCAAATCTGGGACATCATGTCTCGCTCCATCCACCAACGCCATGTTGCACCACAGACTGTCCAGGAGTTGGGGGATGCTTTAGTCCAGGTGTGGGAGAAGATCCCTCAGGAGACCATCCACCACCTCATCATGAGCATGCCCAGGCATTGTAGGGAAGTCAAACAGACACGTGGAGGCCACACACACTACTGAGCCTCATTTTGACTTGTTTTAAGGACATTACATCAAAGTTGGATCAGCCTGTAGTGTTTTTTCCACGTTAATTTTGAGTATAACTCCAAATCCAGACCTCCATGGGTTGATAAATTTGATTTCCATTGATAATTTTTGTGTGATTTTGTTGTCGGCACATTCAAGTATGTAATAAACAAAGTATTTAATAAGAATATTTCATTCATTCAGATCTGGGATGTCTTATTTTTGTGTTCCTTTTATTTTTTTGAGCAGTGTATTTTGGATGTTTCCTCCTTCCTCAGAATTACAGGTGCTTTAGTTGTTTATTGAAACCAAGATCACCCAAGCTTGATGAATCGTCTTGTCCTTACTACATTGATCCTCCCCCTCTGGTCTGGCAGGAAGGGCATAATGTAGACCCCTTTGACTAAAGTATTTTGATTGGTGGGATCTAGGAGGAGAGCCATCTCTGCCATTGACCTCATCCTGTGGAACATCCTATCTCTGGAAGTGAGGTTGGCCTCTACTCTTTTGACCTTCTGGAACAGTGTTAAGACTTGGTTCAGCCATCTAGTTGGGGATCCAAGAGGGATGAACAGCCAAAGGGCTGGCTGGTTCCTTCTGGAAGCTCTTTCAGACTTTCCATATTGTTTTTATGGTCTCTTTTATTATAAATCACCTAGAGTTACTGATACAGTGAGATGGGTGGTGTATAAACTTGGTCAATTAATAAAGTCAATGCTAAGGACAGGTAAATGTGTCCTGAAAAGTAATTTGTAGAATTAATAGTGTGCTTTATCCTATAATGAAAAAGGAAGGAAGGAAGGAAGGAAGGAAGGAAGGAAGGAAGGAAGGAAGGAAGGAAGGAAGGAAGGAAGGAAGGAAGGAAGGAAGGAAAGAAAGAAAGAAAGAAAGAAAGAAAGAAAGAAAGAAAGAAAGAAAGAAAGAAAGAAAGAAAGAAAGAAAGAAAGAAAGAAAGAAAGAAAGAAAGAAAGACAAACCCTGGTGCCTTGAGTCCCAGTTAGAAAAGTAAATATATTCTCCCAGGCAGCTTTCATTGATTATGTCAGCCATAATTGTAACTCAACTTGTCATAACAAAGTTTGTACGGGAATATAAACTAGCAAAAAAAAAAAAGCCACTTCGAATTCACTGGATATTAAACATGCTAATGTTATTCAATATCCAATTACAGAGTTTCTGGAAAGACAATTAAAATTCTGAAAGATAAGGAGTCTCAGTGACTTCATTGGACAGGTCAGCCAAAACTGCCGTATCAGCCATCTGTTCTTGGGGGTGATAAAGATTTTCAATTGCTTTCATAAACTTTTAAACTTTGTCATAATTAGTGCAGAAGAGGGGAGATGGAGTGGTTTACTTTAGTCCTTGAAGAGCTGGGCCAGACCTTTGCTAGAGAATGTTTCATTTGGTGGTATTCTTGGCCCGTTGAGATGCGTTTGGGTTAGGAAGAAAACCACTAAAATAAAACAATGTGCTTTTAAAGATCAAATGTGGGTATTAATTATAGCCTGAAGAAATGGATTAAAATGTTCCACTTCCAGGTTAGGAAATGACTTATGATAGTTTCATTGGGCAGCCACCTTAAATGACAGGGTGTGTGGAGTTTCAAAAGTGTGCTTTACTTCATCAGAGCTTTGTGATCTCCTGTGAAAGTGAAGCAGAGTATCTCTTCTAAGAGTCAAGAGGCAATCCAGCTTCAATCACCTGATTATGGGATGAGAGCAGAGAATAGAATAGAATAGAATAGAATAGAATAGAATAGAATAGAATAGAATAGAATAGAATAGAATAGAATTCTTTATCCAAGAATTCTTTATCCAAGTGTGGTTGGACACACAAGGAATTTGTCTTGATGCATATGCTCTCAGTATACATAAAAGAAAAGATACATTCGTCAAGAATCATAAGAAACAACACTTAGTGATAGTCATAAGCAATCAAATCATACTAAGAAACAGTCAATATAAATCGTAAGGATACAAGCAACAAAGTTACAGTCATCAAGTCTCTCCAACTTGAAACAAGTTGAGGGGAGATGCTGCATTGTGGTAAGTAACTACCTTGCACAAAGCAAAATAATCTAAATAAAACAGCCTGGTCCACAGCAGCCAAATAAAAAATTTCTCCATCCAATCTTCTCTCTGCTGTACTTTATGTGATAAGTGCTGGTCCCAAATAATTTTCTACCAGAGACCAATCCTCTGCACCATTGCACTTTCTAAGTACTACTTGACACGTTTACTTCTTGTATTTTTTTCAATGTAGTTGCCTTGTCTGTTGTTATGGTAAGTGATGTTTTAGAATTTAAGAAAATGTTATATATTGAATTGGTTTATATCCTGGGAGTTTTAAGCAACCTATCTGGGTTTTCTGCAAACTTTATCTCCCCTCCACCCCAGCCCAACTACAAAAATAGTTGAAATGAGAGAGAGACTCTTTGGTACTAAGTTACTTTAATGGAATACTTGCACCTGAAAGGTAATTCATGTTACACCAATTCTGGATTCAGTTCAACATTAAAGATGACTCCTGGACTTTCAGGCAGTTCCCCAAAGGAGACTGGTGGCTCACAAGGTTAGGACACTGGGCTGATGATTATCAGGCTTGCATTGTACCCTATGACTATCACTAAGTGTTGTACCTTATGATTCTTGATGAATGTATCTTTTATTTTATGTATACTGAGAGTATTTGCACCAAGTCAAACTCCTTGTGTGTCGAACCACACTTGGCCAATAAAGAATTCTATTCTATTCTATTCTATTCTATTCTATTCTATTCTATTCTATTAAACTGTCTCACTTAGCAGCATAAATTTTGGGCTCAATTGTTGCCATAAAGTCGAGGATTACCTGTAATGATTGCAGACAGAAACCAACATGAACATTTCTCATCATCATTATTGATCCTCTATCTTCTTATATCATTCCATGAGATCTTTGTTTTCTATAGAAGAGAGGGGATGCCCATACCCCCAAAACCTTTTTTTTTTAATAACCATCAAGGTACTCCAGGATCATCTCACTGAAATTTACTGGCTAATCACAAAAGCATGGCGATATGATATCTTCTTAGTATCCAGTGGAAAAGCAGTTAAAAGAGTATTCAGCCCTTGGGATAATTTAGCCCAAGAAAACAGTAGGGGGTGGATTTTCTTCCCTTTGTCTTGATGTATGATATTCCTATTCAGACAATGTGTACAGTTCAAGCTGACCAGAATTTATGTTGATGAGTAAATGCTGCTGTTCCCTTCCTCTATGCATTAGGAATACTGTATTAACAATGTCCTTTAAGTTTCCTTTTAAAATTATTCATCTGTTACCCAGTTGCAACTTTTAGTTGACGTTGTTTGGTCCAAAACATCAATATAACAAGAGAGTTTGGGAAGGCAAGCAAAGTTCCAGCCAGACATTTAAAAGAAAGTTTTGTCTCTTGGGTCAATCTTGTCCTTTTGTGATTGGTTGGATATTTTATTTAATGATACTGACCTTTGTAGTGAATGTTGGCTTCCGATAAAAGCTAAAATTGTTGACCTGCTGGGACTCGCTGCTTGGGAACTGTTTGACTGGTTTTTTGTTTTTTTTTACTTGTTCAGATGTGTAAATATATGTCGTTGTTGACCCAATTGCCTTTTATCTCACTTTCCAACCTGTCCTATATTTTGCGATTGATAAGGTGGGCTTGAACCAAACTAGCTTTACAATATATTTTTTAATATGTCTTATTAAATTTCTACAAAAAATAAAATATTAAAGAAAGGAAAAAAGTACGAGAAGGGGCAAAGGGGAAAAAAAACAGAAATAGAAGAAGGGTGATTTTCAACTTTCTTCAATACAGTTATAATGCATTTTATCTAAAATTAAATAATAGTATTTCTATAATCATAAACATTTCCAATAGTCAAATCCTGAATCCTAAAATTAATGGAACTTTTTTTTTGTTTCTAGCAAAAAGTCCAGAAGTACTGTCCATGTAGAAACAAACCAAGAGAAAGTCTTTGCTTTAATCAAGATAGTTGATTTCACCAAGTTAGCCACTACCATTAATTTCATTTTCAGTGGTAAATTTTTGTATGAACATTCTTAAAACCTAATGTCTTGCTTTTGTGTGCTGATAAGGGCAGGTAGCATTTTCTTCCCATTGACATGGAAGTTCATTGCAACTACTTTACTCCTACCCTTTGGACTTGAAAAAGCCAAGAAAAGTTGCTAAAATCTTATTTGCACCAGCTTTATATTGAGCTGATTGCCTTGACAAGCTGTAGTTTGTAGTTTCTATAGACTAATCTACTACTACTAATCTAATGAGAAAATGGGACTGTTGTGGAGGAATGACCTAATAGGACTGTGAAGGTGCATAGGCACATTAATTGGAAAAAAAAATAGCAGTTTCCTTTAAAAAAATCAGTTTAAATGTTTATTTATTAAAATTAGAACAATTAATCAGTGGAACAACTTGCCTCTGGAACTTGTGAATGCTCCAACCCTGGAAGTTTTTAAGAAGAGATTGGACATTTGTCTGAAATGGTATAGGATTTTGTGCTTGAGCAGGGGATTGGACTAGAAGACCCCCCCAAATCCCTTCTAACTCTGTTATTCTGTTATTTTAAATAAATAAATAAAATTTATTTATTTAAATTTTCTGCCCATCTTGCCACAAGGCAATTCAGGGACAGGGGGGAGGCTTACAATATTAAAAACAGTTAAACCATTCAAATAAATATTTCTAATGACAATAAATATATAAATGCAAAAAAAAGTCAACCAAATTATTTACGAAATGATTGTACCTCCAATGGACTGACTAAATGTTGTCTTACAGAATAACCTCTTAAATCTTGCCATCCTATAAGAGATTTCTATGGGCTGATGTTTCATGCCCCTACATTCTGTACCATATTTTGTCCATAAATATGTAAATGATGATGCAAATAATTGGTACTTATTTATAGAAGGAGCAATACCATTTCTCTTCTGCTCCAAGGGCAACCCTCCCCCCCACTGCTTTTAGACCATCTATAAAATCTATACATTGCTATCACCAATGGCATAGCATTAAGCCCAGCTAGAGGAATCTATCACTGATATTTGTATATGATGCTATGGTTTAGAGTGTCAGCAACCTGTGGCTCTGGAGCTGTGTGCAGCTCTTTGGGCCCTTTGCTGTTGCTCCCTGTTGGGTGATCCACCCCTGGCTGGCCCTGCCCATCACCCTCCCCTCCCAGTCACTCCTTGCCTGGCCTGAGAAGGTAAAACATAAAAACCAGAAACGAGAGGGAGGGAGAGAGAGAGGGAGAGAGACCCATTTCCCACAGAAAACACCAGGAGCTATAAAACCTGGGAAGGCATGGCAGGGGGGTCATGTGACAGGGTGGGAATGATGTTGAGTTGGCCACTCCCACCCAGGTTTTGTGGCTCCTGGTGTTTTCTGTGGTAAACTGGTCCAAATGGCTCTTTGAGTATTTAATGTTGCAGACCCCTTTAGACAGTTTCCCTTAATATCCAATAAGAAAGACTGTCAGGGTGGCACTGGAGAGATTCATTCTTTAATTATGGCACTTTAAAAAAATCTAAATAGGTCATAAATCCCAAGAAAATGGGAGTTTGTTTAGTAGGGCTCTGTGCCATTTAGTTTAAAGTCACCTTCCAGAACTACTGGAGTTAGCCAAGATTGGTAAAATTCTGGCTGAGATAGCTTAATAAACTATGGATGTATATGTCTGTCTTAGATAAATGCTGGGGAAATTTGTCTTAAATTCAGAATTCAGAAACTCTAAAGAATCATGAGGACTGTTGGAAAAAGTTGAATAAGTGTTTAAAGTGACATTCTCTCAGTAAGCCTAACATTCCATACTTTATCATCTTCCAATGTCCCTTACATGAAAAAGAAGTAGAAACAAACAAGAACACTTGAATTTTATGGGACTATTTATTCCATCATTCTTATTGGCATCTAACTAATGAGCCTGCATTGTTGATATTTATGTAGTGGTTTCTTTTGAATGTTCCAGTATTCTAATTATTCTTCTGTATTTAGAATACTGCATTCTGTTGTATTTAGCCTAGATTTTTCCTTCCCTACCTTCATAGCTTCTTTTTATGTCTTATTCACAAAAAGTTCAATTTTGTTAATTAAATTCTTTCTTTTCTCATGTTACCTTGAAACATTTTTTGAACTATGATCTCATCCCTTTTGGCTGTTTTCTTTTTCCTATTACAAAATTTGTGTGTGTGTGTGTGTGTGTGTGTGTGTGTGTGTGTGTGTGTGTGTAGTGATACATTATTTCTATCCATGCATATTATTTGCAGGAACATTCATCCTAGAACTATTATGGACACTTTCTACAATCATTTTGACACAGCTGTATAGCTATTTCAAACGAATAGCATTTATCCTATTCATCCTTATTCATTTTCCCTATGACACATAATAGGTACATACACATAATTTTGAATTCAGTAAGAACCTAGGAGTAGCTTTATTGAATATCAGTGATGAGAAGCAATAAATCTGTTGTTTGCTAGCTAGAGAGTTACTAGATGGACAATAGAAACTAGGAAGAATAAGACTAGATAATATAGTACATTGGTAAGAGTTGAGTATTTCTTCTATCTTATCAAGCATTAAGGAGAGTTCTTATTATATT
This sequence comes from Pseudonaja textilis, assembly GCF_049901715.1. Lineage (NCBI taxonomy): Eukaryota > Metazoa > Chordata > Lepidosauria > Squamata > Elapidae > Pseudonaja > Pseudonaja textilis. The sequence goes on along the minus strand of NC_141992.1, from coordinate 128,208,478 downwards.
TTAGAAGCAGATGCATAATAGTAAAAGTTTGGGGCATTATGTGGCAATTCATTTCACTTCTAAAGGATGAAATGAAAATAGGATAGTGGTTGTATTTAGAAAGCCCTGTATTAAAGAACGGCATTACCATGACATTTGGGTGAGGCATCAAAATTCCTTGGTAAGGAACCTGGCAAATTCCAAAAGGATGCATGTATGGGTTCTAAATGCTACCTCCTTGCTATTGTAACTGTATTGTTGTTGGTAGTTGCCAAGTCTGTCTGACCCATTGAGACCCCATAGACAATGTTCCTCCAGGCCTTCCTGTCCTCTACCATTCCCTGGAATCCATTTAAGCTCACACTGACTGCTTCAGTGATTCCATCCAACTCATTCTCTGTCATCCCCTTCTTATTTTGCCCACAATCGTTCCCAGCATTAGGCTCTTCTCCATTGAGTCCTTCCTTCTCATTAGGTGGCCAAAGTATTTGACTTTCATCTTCAGCATCTGGCCTTCTAAAGAGCAGTCGGGGTTGATCTCCTCTAGGACTGACCTGTTTGATCACTTTGCAATCCAAGCACCATGGTTCAAAGGCCTCAATTCTTTGGTGCTCAGCCTTCCTTATGGTCCAACTTTCATAGCCATACATTGCAACTGTGAAAACCATAGCCTTGATTATATGCACTTTTGTTGGCAGGGTGATGTCTCTGCTTTTTAGTATGCTGCCTAGATTTGTCATAGCTTTCCTCCCAGGAGCAAGCTTCTTTTAATTTCTTGGCTGTAGTCCCCATCTGCAGTGACCTTGGAGCCCAGGAAAATAAAATCTTTCACTACTTCCATTTCTTCCCTATCTATTTGCCAGGAATTGAGAGGGCCGGATGCCACGATCTTAGTTTTTTAAAATGTTGAATTTAAAGCCAACTTTTGCACTCTCCTACTTCACACGCATTAAGAGGTTCTTTAGTTCCTCTTCACAGCCCTGGATAAGATTTTTTTTCCAGTTTCCAACCTTTCCTTTTTAGGGAAAGCATTTAAGAACATAGCTTTAGTTGACCTTGAGGGAAACAAATCATCTGGACTATTGGGAGAAATATCCATTTGTTCAGTTCCAAGCCAGGAGAAAGACACTGGAAATATGGAGGCTGATTGGAAAGATAGTTTAATGATGAAGCAGAACCACATGGCTTTGAGGTCCTGGACAGCTGACCAAATAGAGTTGAGAGTGAGGGGTATTTATACATTCTCTTGGGCTTTGCACTTGAATTTCCTGTTCCTGTGCAAGAACGTGTGTTCTATTGGCTGTTGTAAGGGGTCATACCTGGCTCTGTAGATTGTCTGAGCTCTCAGGTTTGGTTGAAGTTTGGATTCTGATGCAATGTCCTTAGGAGATTGTGCAATGTAGTGAGGTCTACTGCTAGTGAGTTAATCCTATTATGTCCTGGAGGATCATGTCTTAATCCCATCATCCTGGAGCTGAGGGTCTTTTGTTTTATAGGTAGGATGGCCTTGTCTTTCTTAATGGGCAAAAAATATCTGCTGTTAAGAAAGGTGATGGGGTCTTTCTGTCTCCCAAGAGCATGTTTCTTTATTCCTCCTTTAGGGAAATATAATATTCTGCCTTTTGAATATTGCTCAAAATATTTCATTCATCTAGGAGAGGGGACTCTTCCCTCAGGACCTTTTCCATTTTTTGTTTGTTTAAAGGCAATGAGTTTTCAACTACATAAGATTCTTTTTAGTTTTTCCTCACCTATTAATTTACCTTCTCTAGGAATACATCCTTATTAGTTTTTATTTTTATTAACTCAGATAATCCCAAACAACAATGTGTTATTTTCTATCTTCTTCTCACTTGTCCTTCCAAGCAGAATCTCCCAGTTTTCATTTTGGCATGACAAGTGTACGTTGATATATTAGACAGTCACACCAGAGGAACAGTATTATCGGGAATCCCTAAAGATTATTGCTGAATTGGGATTGGCAACAGGGAGGGGATATAAGCAGTGAGTTGTCAGGATCAAAAGAGCATGTAAGATGCCTGGAGTGATGTGTCTACTGAATTTATGATAGACATAATGCTTCAAAATTGTGGTCTAGCTTTCAAATATTTTCCTTCCCACTGTAGGGAGGAGCAAAATAGTTACAAGCACTTTACTATCCTAGACAGAAAATACACATATCAGTTACAAAGAAACGGGTCTCTGTCCCCTCATAATACTCCATCTTTTCTGAAATCTTTGCCCTCATCTGACAAAAAGAACTACTCTATAAGTGTTGTGGCCTGCCAGCGGCCAGCAGAGCTCGTGGCAGACTCAGACAGTGAGGAGGTTGGAGAAGAACATAGGCCAGTCCTGGAGTCTGGGGAAGGCTCTGATGAGTGTTCTGCATTGGAGGCAGAGATAGGGCCAGGGCCGCCTGTAGTTATCAGCCACCTTTGGAGTTAGAGATCAGTGGGGCAGAAGAACAATTGGAGCCTGTTCCCATTGTGCGCATGCACAGAGCTGCCAGGAGAAGGGAATAGTTAAGGAACAAGTGTCAACTCGGACGTAAAGGCTCAGGTGGACGGTGAATGGCCCCTCCCATAGGGAATAAAGAGAAACGAAAGGGGAGTGGTGTTTGCAGGAGACAATTGGTTCAATTCATTAGGCTGAAGATCTGTTCCTGACTTCTTGCCAAGTAACTGCTGCTAGAGCGTGGCGTTTGGAAGGTATCAGTTTGGCAACTCTCCAAGCCTGATGAAAGTCTGTAGTTGTGAAATCTCATGAAAGACTGTTTGCCAGGACTTTGCTGGAGAGGAATTCCCTTTAACCTAAATAAAAGGTTTTATCAGGACAAGAAGTCTGCTTCATGATCTTGGGAAGCCTAGGTCAGAAAAATAGGTGCTTGAGAGGCATGGATGATTTCCCCCTGCTAGTTCCGGTTCTCTCAACCAACATGCCAGAATCAAGAATGAGTCAGAGTGAATTATGTGGCTAGTAGTTTTCCCATAAACTTAATGAATACGCAGAGATTGCAAAGACATTCCAACCTGAAACTTTTCCATCACATTAGAGGTTCATTTCTCCTCCCTCCTCCCCAGTTGCTACTGTTCAGTTTGTATCATTTGCCAAGTCACTTTCGGAACTTTGGCAACAATTCAAAAAATGATAAACCCATGAAACTACAGACATTTCTTTTTTTTTTTTTAAAAAAAAGTGATGTCTGTGATTATAAAAGAGTACAGTCATTGATTTGCTTCTGAGAGTTCTTTTGGCTATATAAATCTCATCATAAATCTGTAACGATCTAACTCTACAAGGCCATCGTTTTGATTACTTTTATTTCCATCTCCCTTTCTCAGAAAAAAAGTGCAGAAAAGTAGGATTTTAGCCGGAATGGTCCTCTTAGCAGCTTGAAAGTGCGGATTTATTTATTTATTTTTAAATATGCACAAGGTTGAAAAATGCAGGCAAACAGATATCGTTGCACTGGTTGATCTTCATTACACTGCACGTGTAATAATACAAAGAGCATGTAAAAATGATTTGAATGGAAGGAGTGATAAAGATTCTTGCTGGCGAAGGAGAAAAAGTATTTATCGTCTCTTGACAATTCGGGATAGGAAATTTGGGAGACAACGTAAATATGACTTCAGCAACCATACTTCCTTCTTCAATGGGAGGAATTGTTTTGTTTGTTTCTTTTAATAAAACAAGTCTGTTCTACTCATGCAGGGTGGGCCTACTTTGGGTGCCATCAGAGAACTCTGTCTGTCAGGATCCCGAACAACTTTCTCAAAGTGCTTGCCCTTTGAAACATCTTACCCTTTTAAGGCAATGGTCCCCAACCTCTCCAGTTCTGTGGACCAATGGTAGGGCAGCAGGGGAAGGGATGGTTTCACATGCACATGCCCCATTTGGGCAAATGCAGCTTTACACGTTTGCCTGTGAAGTCCAGTTCCCAACCATTGGGAACAAAACAACCACTTCATAAATGCATGGCACAACACAGGAGAACAAACCCATCAGGACAAGATTCAGCAGTCCATCTGCATTTAAAAGACACAGGCTACTCTTTTGAAGACAGCAAAGTCCAAATTGCTGGGTTTCCTCCTTCTCTTTCCTCTGGGGCTTGTTCCAACCAGTGTTAACAAGAAGGGAGATATTCAGCCGATGATTCCTACTTTATAGGGGAGGGGGGTGTCTCAGGGCTCTATATTCTTTTCTCTCCTATTTAATACCTACATGAGGCTGCTGAGTGAGGTGTGATGAAATTTCACCAATATGCAGATGATACCCGGTTTTATATCTCTACCCACAGCCCCTTGAGTCATTTAATAGATGTCCTATCCCAATGTCCAGAAGCTGTTGGGGTTTTAATGAGGTGAAATGGGCTGTGGTTCAACCCTAGCAAAACTGAGTGGTGCTGAGTATTTGTATTGTCTGAAGACATGTTTATTCCATCTTTGGTTCTGATGGGGTAGCACTGCCCCATACAACTTGGTGCACAATCTGACTCATGGCTCCTACTTGAAGAGCACGTAGCAGTCTTGGCAAGGAAAAGCTTATGTGTACTTTCAGGAGGTGTGTCAGTTGCACCCTTTCCTGGATTGGGAGGTTCTGCTCATTGTCACCCATGCTCTCTCATTTGGATTACTGTAAATGACTGCTACATGGGCTGCCCTTGAAGAGCTTTCAGAAGTTTCAACTGATGCAGAATACAATGGCACAAGTAGCAAATGGTATCATACACTTGGCACATGTAATACCTCTGTAACCCGAGCAACTTTGACTACTGGTGCATTTCTGGATGCAATTCAAGGTGCTGGTTGTCACTTTTAAAGCCTTTCATGGCTTGGAACTGGGTTACTTGAGGGATTGACTGTCTTGGTCCAACTGTATCCAATTTTGTCCAGCATGCTGCAAATCCCATCAGCTAGTGGGAAGCTGAAGTCAAAGAAAAGCAGAAGAAGAGAAGGACTTCTGTGCTTTGGTCCCTGCCTTGACTGCAGGGTAGGGGTACAATCTTCAAAGATTAGAATGGCTCTGTTGATCTTAAGTTTAAAAACTTGACTGTGTGCCCAAACCTGGACCTCCAAATATTTTAAGAGTGTAGTTTCATGGCTTTACTGTTAACTGTTTACTTAACTTGACTGTTCTATGTATATTTAGTTTTGGATTGTTTTATTGGTTTTAAATGTTTTATTGTTTTAGAACTATAAACTGCCCAGGGTCACTTGGTTGAGATGGATGGCCATAGATATTAAATAAATAAATATGTATAGTTCGAGGTCAGGCTGGAACATAGGCATAAATCTTCCTGCCCAAGATGCACTAAGTATCTTTTTTAGAAATATGAAACTATTGACCTAATATTTACTTTACCAATAGAGACACTGAGTCAAGCTTGGTCTGCTCTTCTGTCTCATTAGCATCACCACTCTAGACAAAGTTGAGTGCTGCACTTTTTTTTTAGTAGCTGAAAGATACACCATTAGAAATATTGCCTGGACTCTGAGCATTGGAGACATGACACTATTCAGTTGATATTAGGGAGGTTGGAATTTTTTCTGCACTTATTTTTGTATGTAAGGAGTTGAAAGGAACTTTTAAGAAGGAAATGGATAAGCCTAATGGAGTATTTGTTTTCTGTTTAAAGTAGAAAATTGCACCAATGATTTTTCTATGATTTGCTATATCATTTCAGCCATGCTATCTTGGAGAGGATCTGAGTTAATAGAGAGGAATGTATGTTGTCCTAAGATCACTCATTTTTGCTCTACTTTTTTTTAAAAAAATCTATATACCACTAAAACTCTCCTGTCTGCATCATTGGACAGCAAATTGCATCATAATTTTCAGAATTTGGGACCCATTATTCCACTCTAATTGAAATTTCAAGAAAATAAGACCTTCCAGCCTATTCCAAATTCATTGAGACAGTGGGAGAGGCAATCCAATTCATTTGGAGAATAGCAAGGTGTGAAAGTTAAGTAACATCAATTTCATTACATTACTTGTCTTTCTAGTGGCCTGTATTTAGAAACACATCAGCATATCTAGGATTATGTTTCATATTTTAATATTTGTGGATCATTTTATCTGTATTTCATATTTTTCAAGTTATCTTTTCTTAATATTTTTTGTAAAGACCAAAGTCTTTACAAAATATTAATAATATTCTTTTTTTTGTAAAGACCAAAGTCGTCCAGTGAACTTCTACATCTGAGGATGATCTCAGACATAGAATTTCAGAGCTCTGGTTGAGCATCTTAACTAGTACATCACACTGGGGGGAAGAGGAAAAAAAAATTCAGGACTCCATTTTGTTTATGAAATTTACTTCTGAAATGCAAGGCCATCTTTCAGAAAGGAATCTTCTGAGTTAGATAGTAACGATGACAGGAAAGAAAGTCTGTAGAATTGCAAGGGCATTGTAAGGGCATTTTTGTAATTTACAGGTTTCAAAATTGAGCTCTACCTAGTGTTGAAAAAAAATGTCACTGTGAATTCCATTACAAACTAAATCCTGCATCCACTGCTGAGAATTTTGTGCACTGTGAAAGTCATGTGGATTTTAGTAGCTGAGATCTGTCCGTCTTAAAGCAAAATATTTCTCTATGTTAAGTATGTTCCCATCCTGTCTTCTACCTCAGGTGATTTAAAACAACTGCATTGGAAGAATAGCCTTTCAATCTTGTCAAATGGTGCCTTCCCCCTCTTAATATATACTCAGGTCCATTCATTTAATTAAAAGAAATCAATATAAAAAGGGGGAATTTTAAGGATTTGAAAATCACTAATCACAGCAAACACTTTCCAAATTAATGTACCTCCCTGCTCCAAACATTATATGGTTAAAGTACGTGCAGCATTTATTGTAAGGCATGAAAACCAAGGTGATGTGTGTGGAGAGAGAGAAAGGTTTTTTCTTTCAGAATAAGTACAATGGAATTGGACCATAAGAGTTGATCATAAGGAAGGCTGAGCACTGAAGAATTGATGCTTTTGAATTGCTAGCGCTGGAGAAGACTCTTAGGAGTTTCTTGGACTGCAAGGTCAAATCAGTCAACCCTAAAAGGAATCAACCGTGACTATTCTTTGGAACCATAGATACTAAAGTTGAAACTCAAAAACTTTAGCCACCTAAAAAGGACTCATTAGAAGAGGCTCTGATGTTGGGAAAGAGGGAAGGCAAAGGGATGAGATAGTGATCAACACAATGAACATGAATTTGGGCAAACTCTGGGAGACAGTGGAGGACTGGGGGGGCGTTGTGCTCAGAGGTGGGCTTCAAAAGTTTTAGCAAAGAGTTATCTGCCTGTTGCTGTGTAACCATGGCCATGGTAGGCATGGTCTAGTCGGCCTCCTGCACCATGGTGGGGGTGGGTGTTTTTGCCCTCCCTGGGCTCTGGAGGCTTTCCTCAAGCTCCAGGAGGGTGAAAATGGCCTCCCCAGGCTCTCGAGGCTCTCTGGAAGCCGGAAACGGGCCCTTTTATAGCCTTCGTGGGAGGCCCATTTTCACCTTCCCCGAGCCTCCGCACGCTTCCCTGCACTTCCCTGCATCCCAAACTGGTCACGTGGGGACTCCGAGGGTGGGGTGGGGCAAGGTAGGAGGAGCCAGCCAGGAGTGGGATTTGGGGGTTCTCTGAATTGCACAGAATCTTAGCTAGGGGCAGGGGTGGGATTCTACTGGTTCTGCCCAGCTGTATAGAACTGGTAGCTCTGAAGAACAGCAGACACCGAACCAGTTCTGTGTTTGCTGCTGTTTGGCCCACCCACCTACCTGGGCTCTTACGTGTCCTTTATTTCCTGCTTTTTCAACCGCAGCTGCTCTGCGCGGCACAGCTGAGGTTGAAAAAGCAGGAAAATAGAGGCTTTTCCAACCACTGTGCACCCTCATGCAGCGCTGCTCAGCTGTCCTGTCTGGGCAGCTCAGCAGGTCATAAATTGCACTTGCGCACAAAGCAAAGCAACAGAACTGGTAGTTATACCAGTCGGATCCCATCCCTGGCTTGGGGCTCTCCTGAACCCGTGTAAACCCCCAGCAGTCCACCCCTGTTCTATGGTCCATGGGGTTGTGAAGAGTTGGACATGACCTAGAGACCAAAAACAACAACAAACCATGGAATATAATTTTTGAAGAGTTGTCTTCTGCACCAGTTGTCTGGTAAGAGTGAAAGTAGCAACAACATGGTCGTTTTTAAATTTTTTATTTTATTTAAAATGTCTTTACCTGAATGCCTAATACTATACAGTTTTAATAAACACTAAATTAATAGACTTTAGAAAACTAAAAGCTTATCGAAAGTGTTATCTGGATGTATTTACATAAACAGTGCAGTCTTGTAGAGAAAGGCCAAAAAAAACAAAAAAAGAAGGCAAACAAATGTTTTCAGACAAAACCTGGCGTTCTGCAGGTCCCTTTCCTCTCTTCTGGACTTGTACAAGGGTTCAGGTCACATTTCACATTTGAATCATTCTGAGTCCCCCCAAATTCTCTCTCCCAACCCCCACCCCTCTCTTTCTGATTATGGACATACACTATGCAAAAAGGAACCTAGGGAGAGAAAGATGGCATGGCTGCACAATATTGTTTGATCGGCAGTATTAGGACTTTTTTTTTCTCCTTTTGGAAACCCCCTTTGCCTATCTTTACCAAAACTATCACATCTAGAAGACAGGAAAGTAAAACCTTGATTTTACAAACTGGGAGGAAAGAGTGTTGGCAATGCAAGATTTACAAATACATAACATAAATGTAAATTTTCTGTGATGTATATACAATTATGTTCTTTATGTAAAATAAGCAAATTCCAGTTTTGTCCATAATATCAAAGTCTGTGCAATGAAGAGGTCTGCAAAATTGAGGTTTTTTTGTGCATCCTTTGCACCTGGTGTAAATGGCCCACATTTTCCATCCTCCTGTTCCAAATAAAACTCAAGACCACTTTTCTGCTTTGCTTCCCAAACTTAGAATTCAAAATGGCCTTACTTCTGGGCCTTTATGGTAGCTTGAGGTGGAGAAAATGGAAGTTGAAAGCCTTCACTGTCATGTGGGTAACTCTCTACATATCTGCAGCTGAATTGCTGTAAGGTTCAATCAGTTTTAAAAATGGACGACTTTATCCTGTATACAGTATACCTATTATTAAAAAGCAGGTCATTAGTACGTTTCCCTCAAAGTTGCTGCTCTATCACTCTTCCCCTCCCTGTGTTTGTCTGAATGTCAGAGGAACTCCCTGGGACTCAGTTTGCTTGCTTTAAAGGGACTTTCTCATATGCAAGAAATCTTGAGAACTCTAGTGCTGGAAAGGGTTGATGTGTTGAAGAGAGTCTCAACAGTAGCTATTTAAACTGCTAATACAGGAAATGTAAGAAATCAATGACATAAAAATAATAACTTGCTTCATTCACTTCTAATAATTATGCCAACCATAGCATTTTCTCTTTAGAAAGCCTTCAAGCTCTTAAAGACATCAAATAAAATATGGTTTCAGTCAGCACTCCTCAATTCATTTGCACACAAATCTCGTAATAGCTACTTGACTTTTTCTGTATCATTACTAGCTATATTACATTGATATGTGACTATTCACTTATAAATAGGGACATTCTGAGATTCTGGCCAGTTCTTCAGTTAAGAAAAGGTGGTAATCGATGTAAAAAATAATAATCAAAATACTTTAACAAACTCTGCCTTTATCCATCTCCTATGATGATGCAGAACCTCACAAGTATGCTATATAGGATCAGTATTAATGTTTATCCCATTAAATGGAAAACATATAGATGTTATATTCCTTTTTGAATGTTCCCTTGATTTTGGATACATGTGTATTTATAATCAATAGGCAATGTCTAGTCTCAAATAGACTAGAAAGACTAGGCAAATAGACTATGTTGGAAAGCAAATGGTCCATTCCTGAGTATGTTGATTTAGAAAAAAGATTCATTGATTGAACCTAATAATAATGGGCCCATATCTTTGTGCTATTAAAAGATAAGATTTTGCCCAGTTCATTTTGAGTAAGTTAGACAAGGAGGAAACCCAGGTATTAAAAGTAGATTATTCTGAAAGTACTAATGGGATTGTAATTCATTTGTTCATAACTGTTACCAGCTCAGATCCTGTTCATGGGTTCTTGGAAGGTATTCAGTGGGATACATTGGCAGGTATTTATGGAATGAAGCCATAGTCAGAAGATGTTAAAAGGAACAATTGAGCATCAAAGGACATGCAAAGGGTTGTCCTGTTAGTCCTGTTGTATTCAATAGGAATTGTGGCTACAGGAGCATTTATAGGTTTTCAGCCAGCCTTAATACTGTTACGTTTTCATACTGGATTATCTAGTCACATTTCTATTATTCCAACATCAGATAATATACTTTTTTTTTTACTTTTTTACTTTGTTGTTGCTCCATTCCGGCACTCAGAATTCATGGAATTTTGCTTTGAACTGCATTTTCTGTTGCCTGAAGAGAAAATCTAAAGGTCTTAGTCATATATCAAAAAAGTATGAACCAATGCCAAGACGGGGCCTATTATTGGAAAAATTCATGTTCGTAAATTGCACGAATAAGAAACTTCAGGTGATTAATGCATAATGCGTCAGCTTCCAGAGAAGACCATAATTCATTTTTTTATTCAGTTTGGCATCTTAATTTTGTTAAATAGTTTATATAATATTTATGCACAAGCTGTGGGTGGCTTACTGTCATTTTATTGACAAGGCGAAACATTTCATCAATAAAACGCAAACTTCTGGCTCAAATGACTGGTACTTAGTGTCAGTAATTCCGGGAGGTGGTGAAAGAGCCCTCTAGTTAAGCCATCAGATGTCACAGAATTAGTGTCAGTAATCCCAGCTAAATTAACCTGAGCCATCAAAAAGGAAATTTGCTGTATCAGGAGAAATGTGCAATCATCGTCTTCATAGCATAAACTCAGCATCCTAAACTGTTAAGACACATTTGGCAAAAGTGGGTTTAAGGAACACCCTTTTCTATGGCCAACATGTGGCGTTACAGTGAACGCTGTTCTTTACATACCTCTAATTTCTACCAATTTAACACTGCTTTTAGGTGGGTTGACAAATGGTTAGTCTCAAGCTTTACATTTCAGAAACTGCATATCATACAAAGAACCTTATCAAACGCAGGCTATTATTATATATTACTAATACTATCGTTATATTAAGCTGATCAAACCTAGCACTTTTTGTCACAACTGATCAACTGCATGCATTTGGCACACAAGTTTGGTGAGCAATTATTCTCTTGCATTGTTACTTTTCAGCAACCAGTATTAAAGTAGGATGCTATGATTCAGCAATAAAGAATATTAGTAGGCATTGATAGTCTGCTCTTTGATGAACCTGTTCAGTGTCCTTTGAAAACTCTCCAATTGCTTGCAACAAATTTCAGAGTTTAACAAGAGCCTATGACATCCACCTCTGTCTCTTGTCATCTCTCCCCTCCCCATGTTTGGTCCATTGTTTTGTATGAATGAGCAAAGGAGACATGAAGACAACACATTACATGACATAAAGCAAACTCTATCTCTTATGCTCTTGCATATAACATTGTATTGCTAATATGAAAGGGTAGAGTTTTCATTGTGACATTTTATAAACATATTTGACCCTTTTTAATGCCATTGTGATTAAGAGCAGACAATTACAGATGGCTAATGTTCTGCTGCATTTAGTTTCAATGAATTATCTTGAAGTTTAACCATAGGCAAGAGGGAAAACATTCTCCCTATACATTATGTATGCCATGCATTATTTTATATACCCATAACATCTGTCTTCCTACCCTCCTCAATTTCAAGCTAAACAGCTTGAAATTTGTGTAGTCTTTTTACACAAGGGAATTACTTCAGCCTCCTCATAATTTTAATTGACCTTTTTGTAACTTTGCTAGCTCTGTGTTAGCCTACTATAAAATGCAGAATTCCTCACATACTGGTTTGGCACTTACCTCCTTACTTCTGTTGTGACCAGGACTATATTCAATGCCCACATTTGTTCCTTCATAAATTTGTTTAAGTGAATTATTATATTGGTAGTTCTATGTTCAATTCTCTTCCTAATAATGCTAAGTACAAAAGAATTTACCACTTTTTTTGGCACATCTGTACAGCTGATATTTTCATTGAACTGTCCATCTTGACTCCAAGATGTAGTCAGGAATCTTCTTGAAGACTGAGCACATTCCTCACCATGAGTTATCACCATAAAGTGATTGCTTTAATTTTGATTTGTAGCACCAGCAATAGTTCCTCAGGTTATAAACCGTGGATTATAAACCATGATGCCTAGATTCATTCATTACACTAAATAAAAAAATAAACCACATTTTGCATTACCATGCAATGCAGACTCATTTTAGGTATAACTAAATAATATAGCTAAATAACTATGGCTTAGTTTTAAAAAATACCTCAAAATGTCTACATATACATTAAATTTCACTCTGTCTGATTGCTCTTTATTGCTCCTTCTTTATCAAACTAATCTGGATCAACTCCAAATGTATATCTTTTACTTCAGATCAGCTCACACACACTTAATATTAATAACCTAGTTCCATAAAACGAATCAATCCATTTGTAGCATAAGATAAATTATTTGAAAATTACTGTCAGGCGATTATGTCTAAAATGTCACTCTTTTGTTAAAATGTCACTAAACTTTCTATTTGGTTATTTGCAGCACAGTATTCTGTAGACTTGATCTCCTTAAAATAACATATGTCAAGAGATGTACAAAACCTGAAACATTTAACTGATTACTTTGGGACCTGATACACTCTTTGATTTAATTTTCTTACTTGCATCAGGATCAGAAACACATTGGTCTTATTTTGTTCTACTTTTTTTAAAAATGAAAACAGGTGAAGAATGATTTCATTACCTAATAGTGTATGGTAGCATTCCCCAACTTAACTCTTCATTGGGTTACCCACAACTCCCATCCTATCTCGGTAAGCATAGTTTAACAGTAACAGCACCACATATCTGGAAGACATCAGGTTGGGAAATATAATTGGGCATATACATGCCTCTATCCTACTGATTTCTTTTTTGCCAAAACAGACCTAGCAGGTTTTTTTTTAAAAAAAATAGTAAACCATAACGTCCAAAAACAAAGCAAATTTCTACATAGCTACTTTTACCACCTCAGAATCTTTTCCATGCTGCCCTATAAATACTATATTCTCATTGCTATGCCACTCTGTGTTTACCGGCTGCCCAAGTCCAGAACATGGCTGCCCATATAAGCAACAGAAGGGTAAGTATGTAGCTAGTGTCCCATATCTGCTTGTAGGGTTTTTTTTCTTTTTTCTTTTGCAACAACAAGAACAAAAATACACCCTAGTCACTGTTTAGTATAATGGCCAATTTTGCTTCTCAATTCAATGCACTCTCAAGAGGGAAAGAGCACAGTGCCATACAAACTTATTTTGGCAGGAAAGGACAGACTGGAAGATTTGGGAGATAGGTACCAATTTGAAACCTCCCATCTCAAATGTCTTGTGGGAGTTCTTAAGAATTGTTCTCTAGGTTTCTTCTGAGTCTCAGCTGAGCTGAAAATTATTGACTCAGCTGTAGAAGCTTGATTAAGTTGTGAGCCTACCCAAAAGGCAAGTGCTATGTGTTGGAGGGACCTGAAGATGCCAATCTATGTCAAAATGGAACAATCAGCTGTGTGTGTGTGTGTGTGTGTGTGTGTGTTTGTGTGTGTGTAGATACAGCAGACTTGCTCTGGAAATGCTGATAAATCCTACTTTTTCAGTCATATTTTATATTCAAATCTTATTAAAGAAAAGCAAAAATTACTAGATGGGGGGGAACTAAATTCAATATTTTTTTAAAGACCTTTAAAAAAGACACACCAATAAATTGGTTTCTTAAATATGTACCTAAAATTGGACATGTTTAAAAGAGAGATTCTGGCAATCAAATGACAAATAATTGGGTTCATAGCTTAAAACAGTGGTTCTCAACCTTTTCTTCACCACGGACACCCTCTAAATATCTTTTGTGACCATGGATCATGGCCACGGACCACCAAGACTCAACTGACATTTTAAATCATACCATTTCTTCAAGCTTTTGTGGATATCGTGTGATGACATTGTGCCCACCCACCCCGGGTTCACGGACCATGGTTGAGAACCACTAGCTTAAAGTTTTAGTAACAATTAGGCTACAAAGCAATACTGTTGGAATTCTCTAATGAATCCGTGGGGCTTAGGTATGAGTAGATATGCCTAGGATTACAATATTGGGTTCTTCTGATAGCAGCTTAGTATTTTTTTAACACAGCATAATAGATGGGTCTGATTCAGTGTCCCTTTGACCTTCTATGTAAACCCTTAGCAATTTTTAAAAAACTTTTCCAGCCCACTGGACCTTCTGTTAATTATAATACCGATAAGCTGCTTTATATATCAGACAAAGGAATTCAGGAACACCTAAATGTAATTTTGTACATGTGTATGTGCACACACATGCGCGCACACACGCAAACAATATAAATATTGCAATAGTAATTACAGAAGAGGAAATCCTACAATTAAAAGAAGCTACATCATTTTCATAGGCTTGGATCTACGATACGTAAAAATGAAAAAATAATAATAACAATACAAACATTCACTTTAAAATGCAGCCATTAAATAAATCAGAGAGCTCATAAGGAACTCCTATTAGACCTCTTTTTGGTGCTGATTGTGAGGCAGAGGAGTGGGTCAAGGAGCCATTCAAGCCAAGGTAGCTCAAAGCTGTCCCTGCTCTTTTCAACATGCTCATTGCAACTGAGTTTCAGAGAGTGGAGGTAGCACTTCAACCTTGCTTTGTGTCTTGTTCCTGTTTTGCATTTCATTGCCTTAAAACAAAACCTTGACTCTTTGTAACATCTGCCCATGTTTCATATTTTAATCCTATACGGGGCCATCTTTGATGCACCTCATGGCTAATGCAAATTCTTGTTAATTGGTGTGGCTGAAATCCTTCGCTCCAGAATGACTTAGCAGCATGAACCAGTGTTGAACTGAATTATTATTGCAAGGTGAGGTCATATCGAATGCAATTTGTTGCTGCTTGCTTAGCCAGGCACTACTGTAGTACTAGTTCCTTATTTCTGCCATGTCTTTTCCTTGCTGCACAATATAGCACCTGCTGCCAGCTTAATCCTAGGCACTAGTACCAGAGTATTTTGTTAAGAAGGAGGAGGTAGAAATAACAGCAATCCACCAGCTGAGCAAGTGGGGAGTGATAAAGAGAACATAACATCCTTTGTTTTGCTGGTATGAGTTGTTATTGAGCAATAATTAATATGAATTGACTCACAAAATACACATTAGGAACCCTCTTTATATATTATAGATTGGATCCAGACTCAGTCCTGCTTAAAATAGAGTGACTAAAATCAGTCGGAATTAATTTAGATCTTTCTAACTTGAAATTCATTGATTTCAATTATTCTATTATTATTATTAAATTGGTTTACTTGAAATCCATACATGTATTTTCAGAAATACTCTGCTTTCTTGATACACGTTCTTACAATCTCTATACATTACCTTACCTAATAGACTACTTTCCAGGAATAGAATATCTCTTGAAGTACGTTACTGTAGCCCACATACTGAATTGGCTAGGACCAATTACCAGGCACATATATACACAAAACATATTTATCTTTTCTTCTAACTTATGATTGTCCATTATTATTATGTTCTGATAGTTTGAGGAAAGTGACCAATTCAAAATGAACCCTAGCATTCAAAAGACCATTGAATTACTTTAAAAGTATCTTACAGGTAGCTGTCACTTAATGACGGTAACTGGAATCAACAAGCCCATCGTTAAGTGATATGGTTGTAAAGCCAATCACCACAATGACCAGGCCAACTTAACAGTGGCAGTTCCAGCACTTCCAGTTGCTGTTGTTGAATGAATCCCGCATGGTTGTTAAGCCAGATGTTATGTGATTGTGACTTGCAAATTACTGTATAGCTGGCTTACTTATTGATTTTGCTTGTGGGAAGCCAGAGTGAAGGTTGTAAATGATGATCACGTGATTATGGCATGCTGCAAGAGTTGTAAATGCAGGTGGGTTGCAATCAAGTGCCCAAATTACCATCAAGTGATCATGGGATTGCTGTCATGGCACAACTTCAAGGCTTGGCCATAAATGCCCTTGTTTGGTGCCATCATAACTTCAAATGCCACTGAAAAAGTGATTGTTAAGTGAGAACTGCCTGTAGCTCCCTTGTAACTTTTAAAAAACCTACACTCATTTCCTATAATCTATGATAAGCCATACCATTTCCTTAAAATAGGGTGTTCTATATATAATTTACATACAAATGTGTCTCAGGTAAATCATTAAAATATAGGTTATTTGGTGACCTATAACATTAAGGTAATCCCATTTACAAAATTAGCAGAAACATATTAAAACTAGTATTCCATTTCTGTTTGGGGAGGGGGGGTTTCTCCCTCAATTGCTTTGCCGTTTGGCCGTTGAACTGCCTAAATAAAAACGCGCTTGAAAAAAAAAATAACAAAGGTTTGGTGGCGTTTCTTCCTCTCTTGGAAGCTGAAATTACAGTGGGGAATGACATTAGATCCACAAAGACTGCAGTCAAGAATCAATTTGAACCAATAGGTTTAGAGAAACTTTTCCAAGAATGGTTGATATATAGAAAGAAGTAGCGACATCACACATTTCACTGCTGTTTCTTGAAAAAAGGAAAAGGCAACATTATTAGGAGTCTTTATCACTCTCTTCACCACCATACATATCAGCCAACTTCCTAAAACGAGGTCCCCAGTCACTGAGGTAATCATAGTCCTGGTCCCCATCTGTAGTCACCGACTCTAAAGAGCTAAGAGAGTCAGCCACTGAGCCACTGCCTTCATATGCATATGTAGCTAATGAGTCATAAGGGGGTGCAGTTGGATCTGTATCATTCTCCTTTAACCTTTGGCTAATAAAATCTCTGACATCAGTGTTGTCTCGTACCACTGGAGTCCGGCGTGGCATGAACAGCGTTTCTGGCACAATGTCTCGGCGCAATTTATTGTCCTCTATGGCTTCAGGATTCCGTAGCGTGCCAATATCAAAGGCTTGGGTGTCCTCCTCTCCACCACCTTCGTCATTGTAACTGACAATGTTATCTCGGATGTCCTCTTTAGAGATGATCAAAGGCTCTTTCTTCCTTTGCCGTCTCAGAGCCGCAAACAGCACTACGGTAACTGGTAAGAAAAGAAAGAAAGAAATTGAGCAAAGTCGGCTGAGTTGAGAGAGACATTAATTCTCCAGCTAATTAAAACAAAAAGCAAGCTGCCATGAAATTTGTATTCTTTGGAACAATTGTTTTGTTTTCTTTTGCAAGAAGATCTGCAAAACAGTACAATCCATAACCTCATTCTCCCTTTGGAGCGCATCATTTTAGGAGTCGCTAAGTACAGGAAAAAAATTGGTGAAAAGCTAAAACGTAAATGAATTTCAGTTTGTTTTCATGTTGCAACAATGCAATCCTTTTAAAGTCCCAGTGATTATTTTGAGGAGAGACAAAAGAAAAAGAAAATTCAGTTACACCAAACGTTGATGATGAACTGCTGAAATTATTTGAATTTTGTCCTCTAAGGATTTTTTTAAAAGTGAGATATACAGTATCAATATGATACAAGAAAAAAGGTATTGTAACACTTCAAAAATGTCCTTTAAAACATTTATTGAAGGTATATTATAATTCTTTATTTAATCTATGCTATTTAAAAATAGGCAATTCCGAGTAATTTTTTTCAGTTGCCTCTGGTGCTATATTTGCTTTTTGACACTTAAAAAATTTGGGAGCCCAGATTTGGCTCTTAAATGGCCAAATGCCAAAATCTAAGTATGAAAAATTAGGAACTGTTATTTATAACTGGTGGTTTCAAATAGTAGCCCCCAACCTTTTGGGCACCACGGACTGGCTCCATGGAGAAAAGTACCAGAGGGGGCATGATTTCACAGGCTGCCTGCATCCTACAGATGGGGCTCGGCTTGTTCGTATGGCCTAGTTTCTAGCATGCTGTGGCCCAGTGTTGGTCCATGGACTGGGAGTTGAGGACCCCTGGTTTAAAATGCGGACTTACCTCCAACCATTTCTGGAATTTTAATGTTTGGATGTGAGTGCTGGTATAAATAAATCTTCAAACACACAACTACCAACATTTTCAATGATATTCT
This sequence comes from Pseudonaja textilis, assembly GCF_049901715.1. Lineage (NCBI taxonomy): Eukaryota > Metazoa > Chordata > Lepidosauria > Squamata > Elapidae > Pseudonaja > Pseudonaja textilis. Next base: position 128,190,266 of record NC_141992.1, on the reverse strand, counting down.
TAATAAGGTCTTTCCCACCTTAGTTTAAACTTAGTTTCTTTTATTTTAAAGAATAACTAATCCAAATAATTTATTTTGGAATATTTATTAGATAATTCTCACTATACTCCAAATTCAAAGATGATTGGCATAACATTAAAATAGACACTTAGCTATATTCTCAAGCTTATTGCCCCATTCTTTTCTCAACTTCACTGAAATGCTTGACTGTGGAAATAAAAATACTAGTTTTCTTATTGATAGAAATAATGAAATTATAATGACTTTCCAGTCTTCTTACAAAAATATTCAAGTTGTTAATGGAGCTACTCCATGATTTTCAGACGACCCTCAAGGAAGACAACTCTACTGAGTCTCTTAGCTTAGAAGAGTCTTCAAATTATAAATTAAGAAAAATAGAGTCTTACACAAATGAGACTGCTTATCCATCCAATCTAGAACTATTTTTTTTGGCCAGCAGAACTTCTCAGGAATACTTTTCCCCCTCTTAAATGCAGATTACCTGGACAAACTCTATGGTGTTGAACACAAATAAGGTATCCCTAAAATAACTGTTCGGAAATCGGAAGGCATGGAAAGGATCGTGCAAAAATTGCATAGCCTCAACAACTATCACTGGAGTTTATCTCATCCTTTGATCAATATATTTATCTCTGTGCCATATAAATTCTGTCTCAGTCCAAATAGTCATTTGTGCAATATATCATCTAATGCTTTACCAACCGGTGTAAAAATACAGAGCTAATTTGCATTTCTAAATTTATTTTTAGTCTGGTACTCTAATATCTCTAGAAATGAGATTTCATTCAAAGAAATAAATATGCAAATTGAATTTGTGCAAATTACTAAGTAATTCAGCTCAAAATATAATTGTGTTCTCACTCTCAAGCTATTTTTTCCATTTTAATGTGAACTTGTAGAATAGGTCTTCTTAATGGTAAAAAAAACATGTTAAAAGTGAAGCTGAGTTGTTGTTTCTCTTCTGGCTCTTCAGCAATTCTTAGCATTAAACCTAGGTCTACTAAGATTGAAAATAAAATATATAACCAAAAGCAAATAAACGATTAAATCATCTGCTTTTGTTACTTTTACAAAATAGAATTTGTAGTTTAATTATTTTGCTGTTTTTGGTTAACTACCTGGCATTAATATTGTATTGCAGATCAAAGGAGATTGCAGATCAAAGGAGAAGAAAAAGATGATATCAGCTATTAATTGAATTCCACTGCAGGCTATAGAACTGCAATCCCAATAATTATTATTTTAAACCCCATCCTGACAGCATAATGTATTGATTCCTAGATTATAGAGTTATAGGGAGAAAATCAAGAAACCATCAAGGAGATATCCCCTTCCCCAAAATTGGCAAGACAAGCTTTTATATCCAAACAGGGGGAAAACCTCACACTCATCCTCACAAATGAAGTTATCTAGTTGGATAATGAAATGTCTACAAGCAGGCAACTAAGCTCAGAGACCATTTACAGTTCAACCCCGAGCTACAGATATTCTCATTTATTGGTGAATTTTTTTGCAAACACTTTAGAATTCCAGTTGATGAACCTTTCCCATCTGCCTCTACCAAACATGTCCTGACAACATTTTGTTGTTGTTGTTATGATCACCTGCTATAACTTTAAGCAGAGGTAAAGAAAGATCAGAAATAAGATACAGCAATAATTATCAGAGTATAGTTTTCTTGCTATGTTGGTTAGCATTTCAACCCAGCAATACCTCTATCAAGCTGGGGAATGATGGGAATAATAATGACCTGATTGGAAGTAGGAGGATATTTCTGGCAGCTGCATTTAAGAAATTAGTATGCCCACAGCTTCTTAGTGGGTGAACTTTAAATTGTATGTATTTGAATTGATCCACGTGAGTTCCTCCATAATTATAACCGCAGAACATGGTTAGGATTAATAATTCTGAACTGTTTATGGAGGATACATAGTTGAGTTTGTTGATTAGATAGCAAACCCACTGAAACTAACGAGTTAGCAAAAGAAATATGGGATATTTGATTGATGTGTAGAAAAAGGAAAGATGGCATGACAATGGAGATAATTGAAACTGAAATGGTGTTTTTCGCTTCACCACAATCAATGTATTGGGTATCACTATTGACGAATAGTCAGAAGACCCAGAAAGTAAAAATGTATCACGGGCTAATTCTATCTATACTAAAAGATGACTCTACTAAAAACACTTCATAGTTATATCCTTCCGTAATATGCTTCATTTGTTCCTTAGCACAATGTTCTCCATCCTACTCCCCATAACCCTTGAGTTCATGCAAAGTTCTTTACCTAACAATATAATTATACAAAGGAGAATTGCGATCAATGCGCCTGTGCTAAGGCCAGTTGGGTGGATCAGTGCTTCAGCATTACAGGACAGCATTTTGCCTCTTTTGTCACAGGCACACACTCGAATTGTCACCGTCTCTGTGCTACTCTGAACTGGATACTCATTGTCTGAGATTATCACTGGTAGGAGGTACATATTCATTTCATGACGGTTATATCTCATTTTCTTTGTGAAGATTCCAGCTGTGTTATCTGAAAAGAAAGGAAGAATGTAAAAAAGTGGCAAGGGCTGTGTTCTTTCTGACTGTCAAAAGCCAAATAAGAAAGAATAGAATAGAATAGAATAGAATAGAATAGAATAGAATAGAATAGAATAGAATAGAATAGAATAGAATAGAATTCTTTATTAGCCAAGTGTGGTTGGACACACAAGGAATTTGTCGGTGCAAATATTCTCATCATACATAAAAGAAAAGATACATTTGTCAAGAATCATAAGGTACAACACTTAGTGATAGTCAAAGGGTAAAATAAGCAATCAAATCATAGTAGTCAATATAAATTGTAAGGATACAAGCGACAAAGTTACAGTCATACAGTCACAAGTGGGAGGGGATGGGTGATAAGAAGTGATGAGAAGATTAACAGTAATAGTAATAGTGTGCAATAAAAAACCCAAAGGATACCTTTGTTGTCCTGAAGGGTGAAATTGGAGCTACTGGCTACTTCTGGGGCCAAAGTGAATGAGAATTTGTGCCCACCAAAAGCATCATCTTTGTCAACTGCACTTAGAGTCTGGATGAGCTAGAAAAGTGAAAATATTGTTATTTTATCTTTACCTATGGCACCCAGACCAATATCTACACCTTGTCCTTATTCATCAGTAATAATAAATAGGATGAAAGCAATCAATTAATAACAACAAACAAGATAACAAATAGTGATTGATAAGGATGGTTTTTTTTAAAATGTATATTAATCTTTCCTCCAAATAGAACACTTTCCCCCTGAAAACTGCTTTGAGAAGAAAAAAGGGCATTCACTTTGCTTTTATATTGGTAATGTAGTTAAAGAGGGATTTATTAATCTCCCAACATGCTTGCATGTTTCAGGCATCATGGAAGGTCAGAGATTAACGTATCCGTCTCTGTCAGATGATTTTGTTACCTACTCTGGTATGTCTCTTTTTCTTCCACTCAGTCATGGCCCGATGCTCAGAGACTACCTGGACTAGTTCCTTAATTTTCTTAGCAAGGTTTTTTTCAGAAGTGGTTTGCCATTGTCTGCGCCTTAGGGCTGAGAGAGAGGGACTGGCTCAAGATCACCTGCCTTGAGGTGGTCCTAAGGCCAGAATAAAATGGTTTCCAGTTTCTAGCTTTATGTCTTAAGCACTGTGCAAATCTGGCTCTTGTTATATGTCCATTTCTCTGAAAATATTATGCATGTGGACTTATGTATGTGTGTACACATACACACATATACAAACACCACATCTGTTGTGGTTAGCTGGCAGCAGGTGCAGACAGTTGAGGAGAGCGAGAACTCAGATGAGGGACCAGGACCATTAGGGAGTGGACTGCGCCTTCAGGGGGCTGGCAGCAGTGATGAGGAGGTTCCCGAGGAGCCTGTGCCAAGTGCTGCTCACAGGAAAGAGCAGCTGCAGCAGCACAGGCAACTCGGAAGTAAGGCTGCAAGGTAATGGCCCCTCCTTCAAGAAGATAAAAGCCAGCTGTGAATCGGACGTTCTTTGCAGAAAGCAAAGACGTTTTGAAACTCGAGCCTCATGGACATTGCAATATCTTAGTTGGTATTTGAAGACTCTTATATTGTAAAATATTTCTAGATAACCTTATCTGTTATTCTTGGCAGCCTCACACAGTTTTGGCGAGGCTCGTGCTTATCAAAGTTAATTAATTTGCAGCAGCCTTTTAACTGGGGATTCATAAGAATCATTAAAAGGTTTCTGTTCCCTTTGGTTCGTGTTTGTTTTATTGGAAAAGGGTTTGGGTCAGAACAAGATCATAAGAGTAGGATTGAGGAAAAACAATCCCTCCAATCTCGTTGCAAAAATGAAGGGACTTGCAGATTTTCCATAAACTGAACACTTATGGGGGAGTGGAAATCCATAGTTACATCAATCATGATTGGAGCCCTGAGGGCAATACCTAAAGGATTCCTTCGATATTTGGAAATATTGAATTCATCAGACCTGAACATCCTTATATTACATACAAAAATACCTTGCTAAGAACTGTCTATAGATAGTCCTCAACTTACAACGGTTCATTTAGTGACCATTCAAAGTTACAACAGCAATGAAAAAAGTGACTTATGACCGTTTTTCATACTTACGACTTTTGCAGCATCCTCATGATCATGTGATCAAAATTTCAGATGATTAGCAACTGGTTCATACTTATGACCATTGCTATGTCCCAAGGTCATGTGATCCCTTCCTTATCCCTTTCTGACAAGCAAAGTCAATGGGGAAGCCAGATTCACTTAACAACTGGGTTACTAACTTATCAACTGCAGTGATTCACTTAACAACTGGCAAGACCGGTCATAAGATAGGGGAAAACTCACTTAACAAATCTCTCACTTAACAACAGAAATTTTGGACTCAATTGTAGTCATAAGTTGAGCAGCACCTGTATATCCTTGGTTAGGACTTGAATTATTCTGTTTTTGCCAGTCTCTGTTAATGAATCAAATAGAAGATTACACACAAAATAATACTAACTGGTTGTTTGGATTGCTGAATAACCAGAGTTTGGATCCGGTGATATTTGCTTCATTAAGGTTGCAGATCCTGTGTATATTACTCACCACTGGTTTATCAAAAGGAACAGAATTTTCTGTCAAAAGGAACTGAAGAAGGGCAGAATGGCAGATAGTGAAACGAAGTGTAGAAAGATCCATCTAAACCATGCAAAAATGCCAGTTACAGTTTGGGCCAAGAAGCGATGAGCTGATTTCATTTACCATTGCCAACAGTTCCTTGCAACACAAAAGGCACAAATGTCAGATATTTATTTCCTTCAAAACACAAAAATGCTAACCTGCTCGGCTTTTGCATTTTCACAGACGAAGGTCTCATAAAACATGACAAACTCTGGGGCGTTGTCATTCACATCCAGGACTTTTATAAATACCGGGACTTGGCTGCTTTCTTTTGGGTTGTCTGTAAGAACACAAAGGGAAGGTATTTTAACAGGATGACTTGTTTGTGGGGTTTTTTGTTTGTTTGTTTGTTTGCTTGCTTTTTCAGGGAGCAAGCCATTCATGAGGTGAATTCAAGCAATGAGTGATAACATTCTTTTGCTGAGAGTAGCAGAAATACCGAGGCCTGACAATTTATTGTCTGAGGAATAACAGAAGCAGGATACTATCTTCCCCTCATCCAGTGGTGTGATTCAACTGGTGTAACAACCAGTTCGCATGTGCATGCGCACTTCATGTGTGAGAGTGCCAAATGCGCACTGCAGGCATGCGCTCCATGTTTTAACAAGCCTCTAATACTTACCTTCAACTGCAGCCTCTATGAATAAAACAGCTGAGGTGCGGCAGACTGCTCTGCCGCGCAAATCAGCTGTACTCTAAACAAAGGAAATAAAGCACAGGAAAGACCAGGGGTGAGCGGGCAGGCCCACATGCTCGTCACAGGTTCAGAGCCAGCTGATCATCGGAACAAGGGGTTCGCCCAAACTGGTACAAACCGGGAGAATCCCACCTCATCTGTATTATTTCTATTGCTACTACTACAAATGAAAACAGAAAAAGAAAGAAAAAAAATGCAATATGAAAGATGAGCCTTTCTTGTAATTCTTGAGATTCTACTATCTGCAGATATGTGGATGATTAATATAACCAGATTAGGTGGGGAATGTGAGTCAGTGATTACCAAGGGTTCAAGGAAAGGGAGCAAGTGGGGGAGGATTTACTATTAGAATTTTCATTTTGATTTGAGTAAAATTGAAAGAGAAACTTTACCTGCTTTTATGCTTCTTATCTGTGCTAACATAAACAGAGATCTGACATGCTGTTGCTTGCAACTCTTTTTCCAAGGATGAACTTCAAAGGAAGCATTGATATACTATTCACTTTGTAGTGGGAAGGTTAATCTTTTCTCTTCATCATAGGCAATCTGAAATGCTTTGGTCCACTTTACTATAATGAAATTTTAGCTTTTCATTTCCATATCAGTTTTCTTTATTTTTAGTCTCGGCCTTAGAACCTATCTATATCTTAACAGAAGTCCTGTTGGGAATGAGTCCTGGAAGTCACAGTGCTTTTTAAAGGCAAATTTCCTAACTTTAGCTCCATTTTTCCATTCACCTTACCAATAGCAATAGCACTGTGACTTATATACTGCTTCATAGTGCTTTACAGTCCTCTCTAAATGTTTACAGAGTCAGCATATTGCCCCCAAACATTTTACCAACCTCAGAAGGTTGGAAGGCTGAGCCAACCTTGAGTTGGTCAGGATCAAACTCCGTGGGGACAGTTAGCCAGCAATACTGCATTCTAACCACTGTACCACCACAGTTCTTGCCCCAATTCCCATTTTTAATAGATAAATTTGAATATGACACTCTGGCACTCTGTAGACATTTTCTATTACAATTCCTATTAATTTCACCTAAAATGTAGAAATACTTATTGTGTGGAGCTCAACTATCATATTGGTTTAATTTAAGTGCTTTATCATGAACTTATAAATAATAATGATCATATTTTACATTTTTCAGTCAGTAGTGCTCCTCAAAGAAAAACACATAAGGAAGAACAGGCAGTTGGGAAGGAAAAAGGGAATTTGTGGAGGAAAGAAATATGCTGGAATTTACTTCTTGCTGCCCCTATTAATTATTACAGTGGGTCTTATTACTATTGCTATGTATATTGTTGTTATCTGTAAGTGATGAGTATCTTTTATGTCTAGTTACCTTTAATAGGCATACCATATCCGAGCCATAATATCTGGGGAGAAGGGCAACAGTAGCAAATTAAGAGATAAAGACATCTCTGTTTACTGTCATCTCATCATCCTCTAGAATTTTGTAGCCCTGATATAGGAGCTTTATATTATATAGGAAAAAGAAGATGGTTGAATTTACTTCAGTGCCACATTTATCTTCAGTTTTTCTGATCTCATGAACCATGGAAATGTATAATTGTGCAGTGAAGAATATGTTACTTTTTAATGTACCACAAGACTCTGCTTTTCATCAAATGAAAATATCTTCATAAATGACTTAGACGAGGGAATAGAAGGGGAATTCATCAAATTTGCAGATAACACTAAGCTAGCAGGAATAGCCAACACCCCAGAAGACAGGTGCAGGATTCAAAAGGGCAGACTTGAAAAATGGACCCAATTCAACAACATAAAATTTAATGTGGAGAAAAGGAAGATTTTACATCTAGGCAGGAAAAACCAATGGTACACATATAAATTAGGCGAAACCTAGCTCAAGACAGTAACTGTGAGAGGGACCTTGGCATCCTAGTGGATGATATTTAAATATGAGCCAGCAGTGTGCAGCAGCAGCCAAAAAAGCTAATACAATGCTTGCTTGTATGAACAGAGGTATAGAATCAAAATCATGTAATATATTAGCACCACTTTATAAGTCCTTAGTAAATCCACACCAGTGATGGGATTCAAATTTTTGAATCAACCGGTTCTGTCGGCGTGGCTTGGTTAGTGGGCATGGCTTGGTGGTCATGTAACTGGATAGACATGGTTTTGGTGGTCATGTTATTGGCTGGGCGTGGCAAACTCAATATCACTGTGGGGATGCTGCAACAGTCGTAAGTGTGAAAAATGGTCATAAGTCACTTTTTTTCAATGCCATTGTAACTTTGAATGGTCATTCCACACAAGCAAAGTACCAGCAAAGGAGGGAAAAATAACTACAGAGACATTCCTGAGACAGGAAGTCTAGTCCTGCCAAGAATGTAATAAGGATTAACAGAGAGGCAGTTTCTGCAAGCAACACCAGAATATTTCCTTCCAGACTTCCTTACAGGATTAGGCCAATAATTTCCTCTAACAACCAGTTCTCCAAACTGCTTAGAATGTTAACAACTGGTTCTAGCGAATAGGTGCGAACTGGTAGAATCCCACCCCTGGTGCACACCTGGAATACTGCATCCAGGTTTGGTCACCACATTACAAAAAAGATGTTGAGACTTTGGAAAAAGTACAAAGAAGAGCAAAGAAGATAATTAAGAGCCCGAGACAAAAACATCTGAAGAATAGTTGCAGAAATTGGGTAAGGCCAGGCCAGAGAAAAGAAGGACTGGGGGGGACATGATAGCAGTATTCCAGTAATTGAGGGTCTACCACAAAGAAGAGGGGGTCATTTTCCAAAGCACCAGAAGGCAAGACAAGATACAATGGATGGAAACTAATCAAAGAGAGAAGCAACCTGGAATTAAGGAGAAACTTCCTAACAGTAAGGACAATTAGCCAGTGGAACAGCTTGCCTCCAGAAGTTGTGGGCGCTTCATCATAGGAGGTTTCTAAGAAAAGACTGGACCCATCTGAAATGGTACAGGGTCTCCTACTTGACCAAGGGGTTGGACTAGAACACCGTCCAAAGTCCCTTCCAGTTCTATTCAGATTGATTGATTGAATCTCCATTATCATGAAAGATCACTCCTTCCTCCATCACCTCCGCTTGGACAAAACTGGACATAGTGAAGGATGATACATGGGGCTGACATTTTCAAAGGCGACAAAACATGCCTTTTGCTTTCACTGCAATCTCATTGCCCTGAGGCTTGTTCTTGAAGCATATCTACTTGAAAATCAGTCTCATCAATAACAACTTTTGCACAAATGGATTTAAGAGTGATGAGCTGGTTTTTAGTTCTCCTAATTAATTCTGATCCTAATTAAATTAATAGGCTTTCTGCAGAAGTAAGTGGCTTTTAAACTTAATTCTTTCATTTTGGTCAATGCTATAGGACCGAAATTCCCAGGAATGAAAAACAGACTGGATTTTCATTCTCCTCCCTGACATTATATATCTGTATCTTTCTAATCTAGATAACTGTTGGTTTTTTTTTTTTTGCAAATCAGCAATTGCTGACGGATAGTCAATAACCAGAAGAATTTTTCTGGCTTGTTTGATATGAAAAGAGGGACCTCTTCATTTTCTTTCTGTTCAAGCATTCAGTTGCCTCTTCATAAACTATAGCCAAGGGAAAGATGAAGAAAAATACAGAAACTCTTTTAGGTTTATGTCTTTAAATAATGGCAAGTAACCAAAGCATATACAGTAGACCTTTCAGCCCTGCTTGGCTAGAACGCTGCACTTGTTGAGCAATGATGTGTGTGTGAGTGTGCTTACAGACAACTTACTGATTTCAGCAGCTATTACTGTAATATTATGCCACAATAACATTTCTCGGTCGAGAGGTTTGGAAGTAAATATCGATCCATTTCCAGAATCAATGTTGAATATTCTGTCCATATCAGTATGCCGATCCACAGAATATCTACAAATAGAAAGACAGATAAGAAATGAGAAGCATTTCTATTTCACAATTCTTTTCAATTCCAGTTGCTTTCTAAACCTTGGTAGGGAAAAACCAGTAAACCTGATCTATTTTTCAGCTTAATCCTGTATCCAAAATCTCATTCTAATTCCTGTTCTGTTGGCTTTTGGAAAATGTATTGGAACGTAACAATTTAGTCTGTTTATACACTGTTTGGTCTCTAGTGATCAATAAGCTAAAAAGTGCAGACTTATGTTACTAGAGCTGCATTCCATTGTAACAGACTTTTTTTTAAAAAAAGCACATACAATTGAAGCTCATGTCATTGAATACAAAGTTAATCTTCCCACACTTATCACGTGATCAAGTATAACACAGACATACCAAAAATGCCTTGGGCTGAAGCACCTGCATGACACTACAGTTTCAGAAATGGGGAGGGATCCTTTTTCATATGTATGTATGTATGTATGTATGTATGTATGTATGTATATGGTATTCAGCTTTGTTCGGGTATTTTCCCATGTCATTATAGTTGTGCTTTTAAAGTTGTAGCAACGTTTTGGATTCTGCCAAATATAATGATGTCGGAAAATACCCGAACAAAGCTGAATACCATACATATAAATACCTGTGAAAACTTAAGAAAACATATATATATACATATATATATTTGCCCATACATTTATGATTGGATTGAAATGTAACCTTTCCCCTCAAAAATTAGTTGCCTGACGTTACAAAAAAAAAAGCAGAAATGAAGGATAACTACTAATTCCTGGCTTGTAAAGTCTTTTCTCTACTCCTAGGTCCAAGGTAACTTGAAAGGCAAGTCCATGATGTTGTTCCTTTGAAAACTCTCTAATTGTTAGGAATTACAAGATCGTACAGTGATTTTACATAGCTATAGCAATAACAATTACAATAAATTAAAAGTAACAATCCAACCGTTTTGAATTTCATTAGGATGCTATTGCAGAAGGAGTGTGGGCGTAACAGGTGGTGAATTTGTAATACAAATGTGCCAGACACTGCAGTAATGGGAAAATGTGAGGCTGTGTCATGTTTCAGGAGCCCTTATTTCATATGTTATTCCAGAAATTCATAGTGATTAAGTGGCAGATGACGGTTATTCAGGAAGGACTTGCTGGCTTGCAGGCACTACAAATTTATAAGCTATCATTCAGCCCACTAACACATTCATTCATTCATTCATTCATTCATTCATTCATTCATTCATTCATTCATTCATATGACCAAAACATGTTCAAATAGAGCTCCTTTTAAATTAGAATTTTAAAGCATTTTCAACAATCACAACAGAGGCTGGTTCCATTCTTTAAGGGAAACAATGAAGCCTTTAGAAAGCTTAAAGTGATAAATATCATGAGATTTTTTTTAAGATTAAGGGAAAGGAGCATCAGGGTTCATTCATTCATTCATTCTTTCATTCATTCATTCATTCATTCATTCATTCATTGATGTATGCCATAGTGTACGAACTAAGCCTCAAGGACCGGAATAGCCAATGCCATTCTCAACCAACCTTCAAACCCACTACAAACCAGCCCTCAAACCTACCTTGCACCAGATTAAAAGCAGTACAGGTAGTCTTCAACTTACAACAGTTCATTCAGTGACAATTTGAAGTTACAATGGCACTGAAAAAAAATGACTTACAACCATTTTTCACACTTATGACCATTGCCACATCAGCATGATCACATGATCAAAATTTTTTTACTTGGCAACTAACTCATATTTATGATGGTTGCTGTGTCCCAGGGGTCATGTGATCTGCTTTTGCGACCTTATGACAAGCAAAATCAATGGGGAAGACAGATTAACCATCTTGTTACTAACTTAACATTTGCAGCAATTCACTTAACAACTGTGGCAAGGAACCAGGGGACAAATCTCGCTTAGCAAACATCTCATTTAACAACAGAAATTTTGGGCTCAATTGTGGCCATAAGTTGAGGGCCACCTGTATTTTATGACTGTCAGCATAAGTAGTGCTTGCTGTGCTTCATTTGCCTTTTCAGCTGCAATAGCAATAACACTTAGACTTATATACTGCTTTACGGTGCTTTATAGCCCTCTCTAACTGGTTTACAGAGTCCGCATATTGCCCCTAACAATCTGGGTCCTTATTTTACTGACCTTGGAAGGATGGGAGGCTTAGTCAACCTTGAACCTGGTGAGATTTGAACTGCCAAATTGCAGGCAGCTGACAGGCAGCAGAAGTAGGCCTGTAGTACTGCATTCTAACCACTGCGCCACCGTGGCTCATAGCCTGTCTCCTGAGATTCAGAGAGGTTTTACCCTGGTAGCTTTTGGGAAGGAAGTCCTAGCTTTTCTCTCGGGTTCTGGGGTCAGGATGTGCATTATGTATATATCAATTTTTTACGATTTGTTATGGGAAAATTTTGGCTGCAGCCCTGACTGCATTGCATTCTATTGTATTTTTTTCATTTCCCCTGTTTTTAATATTTTATGCATGCTCAGCGTCACTAGATTGATGTGGGTGGCTTTATAAAGCCATCTGCAGCTGAGTCACTACTAGTCTCACCTTCTTTCACACAGTTGAACTTATACTATGGCAGCCCTGTCAAAGAGCTGTTTCTCTGTTGAATAGAGATTTTAATAATCATTACTGTGACAAGACCGGCTCCAAAAGAAGAGAAGTGGGTGGGAATAGCTTAGCGGTGTAATATTTTAATCAACTTATTAAGAGTCATGTTGTAGGTACTTGAAAATTAAGTGCAGAAAAAGTTTGATAATATGTAGTCCTTGGTGCTCTCTGAGCTTGGTTGTCTGCTTGCAGATGTTTGATTAGTAGTAGCAATAGCACTTAGATTTATATACTGCTTCATAGTGCTTTACAGGCCTTTCTGAGTGGTTTACAGAGTCAGCCTATTTCCTCCAGCAATCTGGGTTCTCATTTTACCAAGCTTGGAAGGATGGAAGGCTGAGATAACCTTAAGTCCCACCAGGCTTGAACTCCAGGCTGTGGGCAGAATTAGTCTGCAATACTGCATCCTAACCACTATGCCACCAGAGCTCTTCATTATCCAACTAGGTGACAACATCAGTGCTATTGAGTATGGGTTTTGCTCCTGTTTATATGGCTTACCTTGCCCATGTTGGTATGCATGTTGTTTTCTCTTGGTAGTTCTTTAATTGGGGCATTGTTTTCTGCTTGATTGTTTGTTTAGCTTGTAATTGTCTCCAATTGGTATTTGTCTGTTTTGAATGGTGCATATATGTGAATTAACCCTATGTGTCTATTGATAGAAATAGCAATAGCGCTTAGACTTATATAGCACTTCACAGTGCTTTACAGCCCTCTCTAAGTGGTTTACAGAGTCAGCATATTGCTCCCAACCATCTGTCCTCATTTTACTGACCTTGGAAGACTGGAAGGCTGGTGAGATTCGAACTGCCAAATTGCAGTCAGTTGGCAATCATCAGAAGTAGCCCGCAGTACTGCATTCTAACCACTGCACCATAAAGTTAGGTTGATTGATTTGTCTGAATGCCAAGCTTCCACGAATCCCCTAGCATTTTGGAATTATCTTGGTCTAGGCTGCTCACATCACAGGATGCTCACAGGTACAAAACAATTGCTAAAAGTTGCAGAAAAAGTGCTCACATGTGGGGAAAATTAAGAAAAAAACCCACCAGAACATATTCTTTCCAGCACCTACATCCAGATACCGAAGGATTAAGAATCAAGCAGAAAATAATACCATAAACAAGAAATTATCAAGGGGAAAACCATGCCCTCATGTCACCAGTAGGACAAACAGGGAGCTCAACCATATACCATTTGTCTGAAATGGTATATGATCAAGCAGGAGATTGGTCCCTTCCAACTCTATTATTCTATGTTCTATTTTACTCACACTGATGTTTCAGATAATGAAACATCTGCAAGCAAACTCAAAGAGCATCAAGGATACCACAATTCAAACCTGAGTAAACTACTGTATGTTCTCTTTTATTGGAAATTTGATAAGTACTATAGGGCATCTTTTTTTTATCTAGCAATAAAGACTACATGGCAATGGAGGATTTTTCTATTAATGGGTGAAAGACTGATTCTTTAATAAGTTCATAGCTAAGGGAAACTTCTTTCTGCTATGATTCCACTGATGATCTTTCCCATGCCTTGTATTTAATTGAAAAAAAAATTGGGATGTAATTTCTAATTAAACAATTAACATAACAAATGGATAAGCCCTTAATGGTGACCCTAAAGAAGCAGTCAGAACATAGGATCTACCTCTCAGTAAAGTTAGGCAGGAAAAATAAAAGCAGAAAGCTTATCTCTCATCTTGTCTAGGAACTAATTAATAATAAGAAAGGTCCTACCTTAGTTTTCCCCTATACTTCCCTTTCTTTTATATTAATGATGATGACTAAAATAAACCATCACGAGGCACAGAATTTAAAGATTTAGAATTACTATAGAAAAACAGCCGTTTGAGAAAATATTGATTTTGGTTTTTGTTTTTTATATTAGGAGATGGAAAAAAGAAGAAAAGCAGATTTACAATAATTCTATATATATTCCAATTATATTGTATATTTTGATCTGGAGCAGCGGTCCCAAATCTTTTGGGCACCAGGGAACAGTTCCATGGAGAGAGATTTTTCCATGGACCGCAAGGGATGTGGCTTCATGTGCTGCTTGCATCCTGCAGATGGGATTTCATTCATTTGCATAACCTGGTTTCTGGCATGTTGTGGCCCAGTGCTGATTGATGGAATGGGGGTTGGGGACCCCTGATGTAGAGGATACATTTAATCCTTTATTCTGTCTTAATTTCATCCTGTTTAAAGAATCCTAGGTCTGTTTTGGTCAAAGACTGCTAATTTGTTGAGCTTCTGGTGACTATGACTGAAAAAATCATAGCCTATTAAGAATTAAGTTAACAACTTCAAACTTGTCCATGTCAGCTTTGGAAGCCATACTAAGATTTGATGCTTCCATGTTGCCACAAGCCTGAGAAAGTGGGAGGGGGGATTCAACTGAGTAGCTCTAAATAGACAAAATGAAATTCTTTTGTTAGTTCAAGGTCATTGAGTAAGGCGTAGGATGAAATTAGGATCTTACGTTTGGATGGATCATGATTGGGTGATGTGATGTGATGATGGCCATGAGGGGATGGATTTGTAGTTTGGGAAATTGTAGGAAGCCTGGAAACTTTCAGATTCAGGATTCCACAGATATGCCAGTTCTATCCTAATAAGGGTACTTTTGAGATACGTTTGTTTCGGAGTTCTGATTGGAATGGAGGGTTGCTGGAACGCTGACAGTCTGTACATTTTATAAATTACTATGTGGGTCTGTCAGACTGTAGAATTTTATTCTTTTTAAATCCTGGGAAATGGTTAAATTGGAAGCTATAATTTGCAATGGCTCAAAGCTTTGCTGTACTTGAAGTGCACAGACAAGACAAATGATCAGGGATTGTTGAGACAGCATCTGGTCAGTAAATTTCAGGAACAGCCATTAATTTATTTGATGATTATCATCTTCTTATCCTTGTTTCAGTGTTTCAATTACATTTTTTTCACAATGTTGGAGAGACATTTTTGATCACATCTGAAGGGCTAAATTTCACTTGAGCTGGTTCTTATCTTCACGTTTTTATTCTGCTTGAGATTTCCTTTCAGGCATTGATTCCATTGTAAAGGATTGTAACATCTCTTCTGTTCACAGCTCATTCGGAGCTCTGACTGGTTTAATGTTAGCTTTGATTTTGACCAAAAATATGTGGAACAATATTTTTCCTGTGATCTGTCTGACTCCCCCACTATTCATTTTTTATTTTATTTTTTTGGAAAACAGAGACTAGTAATGAAAGTGACTCTTCTGCTATGGTACAGAAGTTGTGGCTACTTTTTAATGTATCATGGTTTGGGTTCACTTATACTTTATGAGGTAAATGTTCTTAAAATGTTTTTTCCCTCCTTTTCAAGACTCCTTTTTGAGTCTTACTGAATCAAGCAGCATCTCAGCTGTAGCTAGCAAGCAGATAAAAAAGTAGACTGAAGTGGACTGAAGCCTGAATCATACCTTTGTTCCATCAATTGTTATTGTATTACGTGTATTGTACTAAGTCCATGCTTAGCAACCACAACTGAGACTGGCAACCAGGGGTGGGATTCAAAAATCCCAGCAACTGGTTTGCTGCACGGTTGCTGGGTGGGCGTGGCCATGGTGGGCGTGGCCTACCAGAACTTCCGGGAGGGCCATTTTTTTACCTTCCCCAGGGTCTGGAGGCTTCCCTTGAGCCTCTGGGAGGGTGAAAACTACCTCCCCCAGGGTCCAGAGGCCCCCTGGAAGCTGGAAACAGGCCCACTTCCGGACTTCCAGAACTTCCAGGAGAGCTGTTTTTTGCCTTCTCCAGGATCCGGAGGCTTTCCTCAGGTCTCTGGGAAGGCAAAAATGGCCTGCCCCAGGGTCAGAGGCATTCCGGAGGGGCAGGGTGGGATGGGAAGGGCCAGCTGGTCAGTTCAACTACTAGTTTGGCAAGCCAGATGTAGTTTTAACATCCAGGTCGCTCAAACCGGTCTGAACCTCTAACTGGTCTGATAGAATCCTACCCCTGCTGGCAACTGTGGTCTCTAAATGGAAAGTCACACAACGATAGACTTATGTCATCACCTTTCCTTCACTCCTTAAGGAAACATCAGGAAATTGTGACATAGAATTTTACAGGTAGTCCTTGTCATACAACAGTTCATTTTGTGACTGTTCAAAGTTACAACAACACTGAAAAAAGGGACTTAGGACCATTTTTCATACTTCTGTCCATCCCAATGGTCACGTGATTTACATTTGGACACTTGACAACTGATTCACATTTATGACCGTTGTAGTGTCCTGGGCTCACATGATCATCTCTTGCGACCTTATGACAAGCAAAATCAATGGGGAAGCCAGATTCACTTCACAACTGTGTTACTAATTTAACAATTGCCCCGATTCGCTTAAACAAATGTGGCTAGAAAAGTCATAAAATGGGGCAAAACTCACTTAACAACTGTCTCACTTAACAATATAAATTCTGGACTCCATTGTGGCTTTAAGTCAGGGACTTCCTGTACTTCCACGATCTCCCTTAATTCTGCTTGTTGCAAGCTGGTTATGATTGGGATGGCACAACGTTTGTAAAACTATATGTATTGGCCACACACATCTGTTTTTTTAACACTCTCATAACCCTGGACAGCCACTAAATGAGGCAGTTGGAAAGCAAGGCTTATCTGTATGTCCGTTTGTAATTGTATTGGCCTGTTTATTCAAGCTCAGACTGCTGCACCGTGACTGTGTTCTATGAGCCCCTTGATAAACGAAGTAAAATGTTGTTTTTCCTTCACGTCGATGCTCCTTGAGCCAAAGGACGAGAGCCTCACTGCAACTATGACTAGAAACTGTCACTTCTAATAGCACATCATTCTATTTATGCCTAAAAAAAAAAAAATCAGCAACCAAGTAGATGGGGGAGATGGCACTAAAATGCTATTCTATTGACAAACATACATGCCACTCAAATCTGTTCCTGCCAAAGGCAGGTTTTAACAAATCTGGTTCCTTGGAGATCTTCTCTTAATTGCTTTCTTAAATACAGCATCCTCGTGTTTAATGTGACTTGCAAGTTGAATAGATTTCTGGGTTGACAAGACATGTATTTGAGTGGCGTTTCCCCCCTTTTTTTTTTCTTCCTTCTCACTAAGCATTTTCATAATGCCATTATGAAACATTCTTTAATGGGAGATCAAAAGACTTTAAAACTGACAGTGCTCCCTGATTAGGTTTTTCTTTTTAAAGCTACAGTTAAGAAGGGGAAAAATTGAGGGTTTTCAATGTAACACCCAGTGTCTGAAGGTTTTATTCCTAATTGTCAAAGGAAAGTGACAAATAAGTGACAAGTACTTCATATAATGGTCTAATTGCGTCCTCCCTCAAGCTGAGAGGAAAAGTTAGAGCTAGCATTTACACTTGAAATAGGGTATGCACTGGTGGGGGGAGATGGAAGTACTGTTAGCGCAGAGCAGCTGTTATAGATCTTGGAAGGTACAAAAGAATATTGTACAAAAAGGTCCTTTTAGATCACATTTTATCACATGCATGAAACTTGCATGGAAGCACAACGCACTTCCTTCATCTCTCTTCTAGCATTTTTTTTCTTTGTTTGTCCCTAACTTCATTTATTTTGTCTATTTGTGTGTGTGTGTGTGTGTGTGTGTGTGTGTGTGTGTGTGTGTGTGTATATGAACACTATACAGAAGCCTGATGATGGCAGATGAGATTCTGCCGAAATGTTGCTACAACTTTAAAAGCACAACTACAATGACCTGGGAAAATACCCGAACAAAGCTGAATACCATATATATATATATATATCTCCCTCCATTTTCATCCTTCTCTTTTTAATAACCTACGTGGCACCTCGCTTTTCATTTTTTTTAAATTCCAATTGTTGCCCACAGCCGAGAGTTTCTTTCGTTATGCAATGTCTTAAAATCATTCACAGAATTTTATTGGGGAGAGGGAAATCCAAACATCACATTCCTTCATGATTTTCCCATGATTTTCCTCCACCCATCATTCCCCACTCCAGTTTTTTGAACAAAAGGATAACTACACTAGTCATCTCCAACTAAGTAGCCTCATAGACATTGGACTATAATTTCCATCTTTCTCAGCCACCATGGACAATGTTGTGTATGTGCATAGTGAAGGGAAATATACAGGTAGTTCTCAACTTACAACAATTCATTTTCTAACAGTTCAAAGTTCCAATGGCACTGAAAAAAGTGACAGGACCATTTTTCACACTTATGGCCATTGCAATATCCCCATGGTCACATGATCAAAATTCAGGCAACTGTCTCATATTTATGTTGCAGTGTCCCAGGCTCATATGATCCCCTTTTGTGACTTTCTTACAAGCTAAGTCAATCTGGGGAAGCCAGATTCACTTAACAACTATGTTACTAACTTAACATCTGCAGTGATTCACTTAACAACTGTGCCAAGAAAGGTCATAAAATGGGTTTTAACAAATGTCTCACTTTGCAACCAAAATTTTGGGCTCAATTGTGGTCGTAAATCAAGGACTACCTGTATTTAATTTCTTGTTTGCTTCCCAAGATGGTAAGTCACAGAAAAGAAGTTTGGAATGAAGGAAAGAAGGATGAGGAAAGAAGGATGAGGGAAGAAGGAAGGAAGGAAGGAAGGAAGGAAGGAAGGAAGGAAGGAAGGAAGGAAGGAAGGAAGGAAGGAAAGGAAGGAAGGAAGGAAAAAAGGAAGGGAGGGAAGGGTGGACGGAACTTCCACTTTTACAGCCCTTTACAATACTGTAGAGTGATTTTAGTGTTTTGTCTCGCTTGATATTCCTGCATATATTGAAAGGGGTAGGGGGAATCCAGTTCACTTTTTGTATGTCCATTAAGTCATTTTACCAGAGTACCTGTGTACATTGGCACATGCTTTCTGGTCCCCCTTTACTACAATTAAATGTTCTCATCATGGTTGTATACCGCTGCCTTCTCAATTAACCCTTGCCAGCTGGTCTGTATGCTTACTTGATGGGGTTCTTTGCACTGTCAGGATCCCGGGCAGTAACAGCTCCTATGACGGTATTTATTGAGACATCTTCCTTTACTTCTAATATATAAGCTGGTCTGCTGAAGATTGGAGGTTCATCTACATCCTCTACTTGAATTCTGACAGTAGTAATGTCCTTGAAAGGTCCCAGATAGAGGAATCTGGGATCCACATGAGGATTGCTAGCTTCCACTTTCAGAGTAAACTGTCTCCGCTTTTCAAAATCCAAAGCCTAAGAAGAGAAACATATATGTATATACAGAGAGATTAAGAAAAAAATTGAGAAAGCATCCAGAAATACCTGTCAATTAGAGAAACATTGAGTTGCAATGAATGAGCTTAGGCTGAATAATTTAAACTTAAGTCTAATTCAGTCTAATTCAGAAAGAACATCCCTTGAATTCAATGGAAAACATAAATGTTTGTTTTGACTATAGTCAAAGCAGACTTTAATGACCATTCCCTAATAACCATCTCTTTGTCATTATAAATGGATGTGCAGTCAAAAGGCTCGATTTGGAAATAAAGAGATGTCTAAAGCTAATCAGACTTTAAAATATCTTACTTTTGTAATCACTAGCAAGCTGTATAAAGGTGTAACTGAACACCTGATGGGCCATGCTACACGGCTGATTATTTCCATTCTATTCAGTATTTCATGAATCGTGCAAGAATATGCAAACATCTACAGTACATCTGTAATCCTACCCCCTCTCTGAAAACTCTGATTTAAGATAGAGATGTTCCTCATCTCTGACTTGTCCCACTCTAGATAAAGCAAAAGTATTTAATTATTAAAACATCTCCATTTGGAATAAAGAAACTATCTTTACCGTATTAAGATTTTGAAACAAAAAAAAATGGCAATTAACTCATGACAACTATAATCCAGGGGTGGGATTCTACCATTTCGCACCTATTCTGTAGAACTGGTTGTTAACATTCTAAGCAGTTCGGAGAACTGGTTGTTAGAAGAAATTACTGGCCTAATCCTGTAAGGAAGGCAGGAAGGAAACATTCTGGTGTTCCTTACAGAAACTGCCTCTCCATTAACCCTTATTACATTCTTGGCAGGACTAGACTTCCTGCCTCAGGAACTTCTCTGGAGTTTTTTTCCCTCCTTTGCTGGTACTTTGCTTGTGTGGAGAGACCATTCAAAGTTACAATGGCACTGAAAAAAGTGACTTATGGCCGTTTTTCACACTTACGACTGTTGCAGCATCCCCACAGTCATGAGAGGCCAGGTGAAGAGATGCATGCCTCGATGTGAGTGATATTGAGTTGGCCACACCCAGCCAATAACATGACCACCAAGCCACATTCACCCAGTTACATAACCACCAAGCCATGCCCACCAACTAAGCCACACCCACAGAACCAGTTGTTAAAAAATTTGAATCCCACTCCTGCTATAATCCTATCTGTGGCAAAGATTTTCAGCATCCAGAATCTGGTACTAAACATTGCTTGCATATAATGCAAAATGATGAGAGGTTCAGCCTCTTATTGGAAGCACAAACACCATTTCACTTTTAGCAAGGTTTAATGGCATCAGCCTTGTTTAAGTCAACAGAATGATGTTGACACACTTAATTTGACCTTAAGTAGGTCAAGAGTGTATGCTGGCAGGAGTTCAAATTCACACTTTCCCATCTTTTCTGAAAGGAACATTCCCAAATAGGTTTGCAAAAC
Organism: Pseudonaja textilis; assembly: GCF_049901715.1. Taxonomy (NCBI): domain Eukaryota; kingdom Metazoa; phylum Chordata; class Lepidosauria; order Squamata; family Elapidae; genus Pseudonaja; species Pseudonaja textilis. The sequence goes on along the minus strand of NC_141992.1, from coordinate 128,169,128 downwards.
TCTTTATCAGCTTCCTTGTCATAACAGAATATTTCCCGCACAAATGAGAAAACATAGCATTCTTTTAGCATTCCCTTTTCTTTTCCTTAAAAACACATGCCCCCAAATAGTACACCGAGAATGCAACTGAGTGCAATATGTGCAGTCAAAAGCAATCAAGTGTAATATTCAGCAAATTGGTGCAGCAGAAATGCTATCAGCAAGCAAAATGATAACCATCATGTGATTGCTTACTAACAAGCACTGATGGTGAATTAATGTTTCTAGAAGGAGCTGAAGGAATTTGCCTTAATGGCTTTTGCTGTCCACAAGATTATTGTGCATCAGCCTTAATGGCATCTACTAGGTTTGTGGATGACCCGTATGCTTAGTAGTAGAAAATCGTTATAGTACCATCAATGAAAAGCACTATTTTGAGTTTTATACTTGGACTATAGAAGAGAATCAAAGTAGAAAACCAGGAACCAAAGAGGTTGCTATGTAAGTTTCAACATATTTGGTAAACTGATGTGTTATAGGCAAATTTTTTAATGATTCAAAGTCTTTATGTTTCTCATTAGTGAACTTTATCTACTCAGTGATACTGATAAAGGATAATACTTGAAGCTCAGAGTTGAAATGAGGGGTCATTGGTGCTCTTTGAGCTTGGTTGTTTTCTTGCAGACATTTCATTACTCAAACTAGGTAACGTCATCAGTACACTGATGATGTTACCTAATTTGGGTAATGAAACATCTGTGAGAAAACAACCAAGCTCAGAATGTGCAGTGAGGATGTAAATAAAGGATGCACAAATTATTTCGATGAACAAACAAACAATACACTTGCCTGTTCAATGTCCTATTGCTTCTGGAAGTGGAAATATTTGTGTGACTAGGTGTAATTACACAAACTCTTATTTTCAGAAGATAATATGTACACCTTATGTCTTCTCATGGGAATGGTATTTTGCCAGCTTGTTTAATTATGCTAAGCATTCAGATAAGGTACATAAACCTTTTATTTTTTTTACTCTTTTAGTAATCCTTATAGTAAGGATTAGTTATAGGAAGACACCATTATTTGTCCTAAACACTGCTTGTTCAGTTTGTTATCCTGGTCAACTTGCTTATTTGAAGGCTGAAAGGCTACTTTTAAATACGCTTGTGTGTTTGGGCTACAGTTTGGAAAAGGTTGGTAAAAAATAATGCTAACAAATCACCTTGTGACTCTGAATCTCTCCTTATCAGGCAACAACACTTGAGAGCCTTTTTCTATCAGCCAAAAACAGGAGCGTTTTTCAGTCTTTAGCCTTAGATCTCTGACGTGCCCATGCACATGGAAACTTTGGAAATATTTATTATTTATTTGTTAAATTTATTGGCCTCTCATCTCACCCTGGGGCTACTTAACAGTTTACAATAGTTAAAGTGGAAAAGAGAAATGCTTTTAAAAAATGTAAACATAACAAAAGCAAGGCAATGAAAGAATAAAAATCAACAATGAAAGTACAATAATATGACTTAAAAGGTAGGTGGAAGGAATGGGACGTACATAAGTATCCATTGCTCAGTTCTTACCTTCATATGTTCAGGTAAACATCAGCTATTTTTTTATCTTTGTTAAAGAAGGGTTAGGATTGGATTAAGGTTAGGAAAGAAAGATAAGGCTGCTGAAATAGTTATTTAATTAAAGCTACCTATCTCCATGGCAAGCAAATGTATTGAATTACGTATCCTCGGTGTGCTACTTTGTGCAATATGCAATATCAGCTGGCACCAATAACTTATGTTGCCATTGGCATTAGGACAGTCTACTGTAGTAACAAATTTAATAAATAAATAAATATATACCTTCTACATGGGGCTAGTTCTGATGTTTACTAGAAAACTGAAATTGGTGCAGAACACAGCTATCGTCAGGCATACAATGGATATAATGAAGTAGCTGCTTGATTGACTTTCACTGACTGACTACTACTCAGTTTCTGGGTTCTATTCAAAGTATTGGAATTATATACCTACAGTACATAGCTTCACTCATTGGTATGTAGAGCTTTCTCAGTCTCCGTATGATGATCCAGTTTGGAGATGTCCCTGGTATATGGATGGGAGTCCAAGACAGTGTTTCTTGGTGGGGACATTCAATTTGGGTGGAGAAGTCAGATTTCCAGCAACCTCTGTGAAAGACTTTGGTCTTAAAGCAATGAAGACAAGACTATTTCCCAGGCATTTAAGGACTGACATCCAGGTTTGAGGGGTATCTACGTGACTACATGGCTTTATTATATTGGTTTTATCAAAATAACATTTTTACTGTGTTTTGGTTTTGTATTTTATTAGTTTACTGTTGTTTCATTATTGTAAGCTGCTGTGAGCCCCGAGATTCAATGGCTTACAAATCTAATAAATAAATGGCACATGTGTCTTCTTGGCACATCTTGAATAACAGGGCCATCAACTTTGTACCGAATGAAGGCAAATATACATGTCCAGGGATAACATTGCAGGATCCAATCACAAGAAAAAAACTGACCCAGACTGGATCCTGCAACATTTTGTACCATTTAAAAACAATTGGATATACTTTTGGATTTGGCTCTACTTTCATTCCAGGGTAATTAAATGCTTCCCCCCTCCCATATGATTGAAATCATTAACCATAATTCACAGTCCTCACAGGGCCTCTGCCATACAAGCAACCATATTCCATATTTAGCTTTCACAAGAACAGTTATTACAGATGAAGCACAAATGGAAGTCTTATGATAGGTTTAGAAATCCAGGGCTGAAGATTTCAAGGCTAGAATGGATTCTGAAGAGTCTCCATTGGGTACATTTAACAGATGATAGGGCAGCCTGGAAATATATTAGCCAAATTAATTTTGTTGGATCTCCTGGGCCTTGTAGTCAGCTGACACAATAAAGGTGCTCTGAAAAATATGTCAGAGAAATTCTGTGGCCATACCTTTAGCAGGAAGGGATTACAGAATCCTTAAAAAAAACAGGTAGGAAGGCAGGCAGGACATGACTTATTATCTATTAACTTTTTTATTTGTTTATTTATGTTACAATTTTTATAGCTCACTCCAATCAAAAGACTTTAGACAAGTCACAACAGAGTAAAACATATATAAAAAGCTAAATCAATTAGAATAGACCAGCTCGCCCAGGACAGATGCCAGTAATATTCAATTAGGATTGAAAGCTTGCTGAAATTATAAATATAATACTAATGTGGTCTTTCTAGTCAACTCTAAGGACATAATATAATTTTATTCTGTATCATATTGTACAATGTCAAAGGGTTTGGTGATTGTTCAAAAGGACATAAAAGGTGTAATTAGCTTTAAATGATAATGAAATAAGAACAAGTCACCCATAAAAAATACTTGAGTATTCAGATGCAAATCATGGTTTTGTCATTAAGCCATCTCAAGGTTCCTTTTTTTTCTTTGGTGGCATTCTGCTCTTCAACTTTATAACTCAAGTTTTTAATTTACCTTTGGTATTCTCATATGGATTTCTAGATTTGGTGCATAACTGGAAGGGATCTAATTAGTTTATAGTGAAAATTTTAAGGTATACCACCCTTATGAGAAATGCCAGTATAAGACTGGAAGCAAATCTATGATCCGTTAAATGAAATGCTTGAAATGATAGTTCAGCTTTCATTTTTCTACTACTGCTTCCTTGTTATATTTATTTATTGCTTTCAGGGTTTAGTTTTTTCCTCTCTTTTTAAAATCAGTATGTGAATCTGGGATATGGGGAAAAATACTGTATTTCTTTCCTGAGGTTTTGAGTAACTACAGCCTAAAGAAGGTTTTGCTCTCTTTTATGTAGAGATTAATAGAGCTAAATTTACAAAATAAGAGAGCTGTAGCTGGCAAGTCTTGTTCTTCTTTATCCTTAAATAACTTTTAAATTATGGAACAGATAAAGCTCTGTATTAGCACACATCAACTGTTTAAATACAGGAGGGTATTTTATGTTCACTTATTTTTAATGTGCTGCACTCTGAATTGTTAATTGATTGATTCAACAAGATTCTGTTTAATGGATGACTTTATCCTTCTGGAATTAGAACTGTCACCAAAGATCTTTTATATATTAAGGATTTTACCCAGAAGACACATTAAAAATGAGGATATCTTTCTGGATAAGCCGTACAGTCCTCTTACTGCCATTGTCGCTAAATCCCTCTTATCTTTAATATACTTTATTTTGCCTCTTTAATTTTATTTGTGTGCAAATTGCAAATCTGTTTGTGTGTGTATTTATATTTGGCCTACGTGTATTTGGTTTTATCAAGTTTGAATTTTTTTCCACTTGTATCTATTCCCCAAGAACCTGTTTTTTTCTGCAACATTCCCATGAAGTTAGGATATATTGGAAATTAGTTAAGCATGACTTTGTGTTTGAAACAAATGCAAAATGGCAGAAATGATGAGGATGAATATAAAGAACAATGAGAATGAATATAAATGAATGTTAAGATATTCCTTGCACACCCCTGAGGTGTAGAATTTTGAAACTACCCACATCCCAGAGTCCATGCCAAGGTATTCAAAACATGCACAAGGACTGCACTATAAAACTTAAAAATCCTCCCCCCCCCATATCTTGCATGAGACTATACAACTGTAGGGATCCTATCTATATTATTTATTTGGTTTCTGAATCCAATAGATTTTTTTTTGTTTAATAACATCTTTAAAATTTAATTTTGCATGTCATAATAAAAGCTGGAATCAAGCATCTTAGAATACACACACCTTTTTTACAATAACAATGCCTTCTTGCGTTTCCTTGTCTGTTGTAATCCCAAACATTTCCGAGCCATCCCCTTCAAGAACACTATATTCCATCTCAGCATTTGGACCCACATCTGCATCATTAGCCTTTATCCGTCCAATTGGTGAATTAAGGGGTACAGATTCCACGATTTTGAATTGATAGGCACCTAAAGACAGTTAACATTATTTCAGCATTTTTCAACAATCCCTTTAAATGTTCTTGCTACACCTGTTTGCTGCCTGTATACACATTGATACACATTGATAGTTACAACTAGATTGCTGCTCCTTTAAAAATAGTGAAGCTTAGGTTACATAAAAATTTTTGTGGTGCCTCCTTTGGGCCTGGTGCCCTAAGCACGTGCTTAGTCTGCTTAATGGTTAATACACCACTGTATATACTGCTTCACAGTGCTTTACAGCCCACTCTAAGCAGTTTACAGTGTCAGCATATTGGCCCCAATAGTCTGGTTCTATACCTATTTAGGAGGGTTGGGGATCAAAACTGGGATCATCTGCATGCAAATCATGTGATCTAAGACAAAAGAGTCCTCTCCCTCACCAATATCTCTTTGCCAAGCAAGCTCCATGATTAGTTATGCAAACAGAAAGATGCACAAACATTAAAATGTAGGGTTTATATAAATAAAACTGGCTTAAGAATTCTTTAATTGCAGTAGCATGATGCATGACAATGATCAAACTGGTGACTATGATACACGGTACTTTACTCTGAGCAACTTAGTGACAGCTGCAGAGTAAAGAGACAGCTCTTGCTTTTGAATAGTGCTGCCACTCAACAGCACTACTTGTGGTAGGAAATGGTACTACATCTACTAATTTAGCATGAGTGACATAAAGAACAAATCCGAATCTGGCTCAATTTATTCTTTCAGTCTGAGGAGGTTATGTTCCTTACACTTAAAGGGAACTATTTTAAATTCTTTTATTTTTTTACAAGCTTGCCAGACAGGCAAGTATTCAGAAACCATTAGATGACCAAATGTTCTAGGATAGAGAAGTGTGCATAGTCCAACATAGGCGAGTGCTATATCTATAGCAGGGGTGTTAAATTCAATTTCATTGAGGAGGCCGAGGGTGGTGGTGGCCAAGGTGGACATGGCCAGCTCGACGGCACTCATATTGGGGGCACCTGTAGTGGCCTGGGCAGGGCTGGGAAGATCCTCCTGCAGCCCTGCCAGCAAAAATGGAGCTCATTTCGTTGCCAGAAAAAATGGAGCAAAAATGGAGTTTTGCCAATGAAAATGGAGCTCAGAGGCCTGTGTGCAGCCCTCCTGTGTTCCATTTTCACTGGCAGAGTTACCACAGGCTGGTCCTTTGTTGTTTCCATGGTGGCCCCATGGGCTAGATCTAAGCATCCCATGGGCTGGATCCGGCTCACGGGCCTTGAGTTTGACACTCCTGATCTATAGCTATTATCTTTTCTTTAAAGCTGATTTCATCCTGTGCCAAACTGTTGTGTTTTCTTTGCTTCATTCTTAGCACAACAGAAGAAGCCATTTTTACCCAAAGAAGAAACTAGAAACATTTATGATATCAAATAAAAACATGCAATACATTTCAGTAATCCAAAACTTAGCACCACCAAAGATTGCCTTCTGATGTGCAGCTCTGCAAATGTCCCACAGATACTTTGTTGGGGGCTGTTTTGTTATTGTGCTATCTGTATTGTTGTTTTACAGTATCTGCAAAGCTTGGGGCATCATCAGAGCATTTCACATTATAAAGAGCACATGTCAACAGGAATTGCCTGTTCTCTGTACCCACAGGCTGATATTTGCCCTATATTATGAATATTTCTTCAGCAGGAAAAGAAAAAAGAAAAATAATTCATTTCTCATACTTTTCTCTCCTTAATTCTTTTTCCTTGTAGAAAAAAGAACTTGACAATGCCTACTTGGGTAGTTGTGCTTTGCAATGCATGGAGAATTCCTTGCCTCTGGAAAGCAAATATGTCAGGCAAAAGGATTCTAATTCTAATTTTCACAATGTTTGGCAAAAATAAGAGCCCCAAAATGCATCATATGTAGGTGATTTAAGTAGTGAAAGGGGGAGAGAAAAATAAATGATCTAGACATAGATTAACAATTGGACTAATTTTCCCTATTATATTTGAATTGGTTCCTAAGTGATTTCTTTTCAACACCAGAATAGCTGAAAAGAAAACTCTTATAAGTAATTGCCAGTAGTTAAGATGTGAACTAATCTGTGCCTTGAATAACAAGAAAAATAGAAAGTTTTTTTTTTAAAAAAGAAAACAGAAATAAACCAAAAAATAGAGGAAAAAAGTAGGGAACAGCTTTCCCACAATGCAAAAAGGGAATAAAATTCTACATTAGGGTAGCTAGTTACTTAACATTTTAACAATATGTTGGCAATCCTAAGGCCTAAATTTCCTTTTTACTAAAATATGTGAATACAAAGAAGATAAATACATTATGAAATAAGAGTTTTGGCTGGTTTTTTGGGTGCTTGCAGAGATCTGTAAACTAATGTTGACAGTAAATTGTAAAAAGTCATTCCTTTTCCCTCAGCTAGGTCTATTGACTTTTCCATGTCTCTACTTGAACATAAAGTTCCTATCATTTTATTGCCAAAATGTTCTATGGATGTAACTAAATAAGAAAAAAAAATATTTTTCCCATACTCTGGGGGAAGTGGGGTGGATTGTCATTGACATCAGTCAGTGTGATGTTCACCGTGGTGGTTCCTGATAATCCACCCATCTGGCCTCCCATATCCTTGGCTTGGATGACTACTTGGTACTGCTCCCGGTTTTCTCGATCCATGTTCAGCAAAGCTGTTTTGATGATACCTAGGAATGAAAAAAAAAAGATTTTTTAAAAATATGTTATTCTAAGTAATACTTCAGTCGTCAGAATGCAGTGTCTCTAAGATGAGATAGATAAATAGTTAGATAGAGATACAGAGATAGAAATTAGAGATGGTTTGGAAGAGATGGAGATGGCGAAAAAGATAATGCAATACCTCTCCTTCATGCCTCTCAGTATGAGTCCAGTTGTGAATTGCTGGAGTAGTAGCTATGTTTAATCTTATGATGACAGAATGTACTGCATACCAAATATGTCCATAAATTATTTCAGTAATTTCTATATTTAATGCTTTGATGACCCTTCTCTTTAATGGGGTAACTCACATATTTCAAAATAAAAAAATATTCTAAAATGGATTTTAGTAGTGCGCCCTCTCTCTCTCTCTCCCTCCCTCCCTCCGTCTCTCTCTCTCTCTCTTCCATATGAGCTAATGTGCTGCAATATTGATCTAGAACCAGGCAAACCCAGTCCGATATCCTTCTGAAATGATGGAAAAGCATTAGGTGATTTTCAGTCACTGTCACAATCTAGCTGACAAGGTTGTGTTAGGGAAAAATTGGAAGAAGGAATGCCACATAGCGACTGAATGTGTGTTTGTTATCAAAGCTGAAGTAGGCTGCAAACTAAATAGGAGGAGAAATTCAGTAAGTCTAGTTCCATTTTTTAAAAGACTTTCGATTAGCAAGATCTTTTTCCTGCATATAATTCCTTTTCTTTTCTCCCACATTCAAAGTCAAATGACTGTGCTAAGCACAGCTTTAATAGGAGTATCTACATACCCAATATTTGCTAAATGGATTTGCATTCAGGCTAAGTTCTGCTTATTAGGTTAAGATATTCTGATTAAAAAATGTATCATGCTTATAGATGTATTGCTCTGTTGGAACTCTCAAAGCCTGCATCAAGTCAAATGGATTTCTTTGAAGAGTTTGCCTAATGACATCCTAGCTTGACTTAACAAGTCATTTTAAATTATGGAGGTTATCAGAGTATGACAGATTAAAGTCCTCTGACCTGACTCAGACTCAACAGAAAAATATGGCTGCCCTTGAAGAATACTGTAGACAACTCGAGCGCTGTTCCCATATGTAGGGTCATCGGCATCCGTTGCAGTGACTTGCATGACAAATGTACCTGTGACAATGAAATGCAGAGTTATAAAATGGTGTATTAAAGGATGCCATTTCAATGGCTGTCAAGAGTTAACAGAATTTGGGTTTGAGAATAGATTTTATGAGGACAAGTCAGATACCGCAAATTTTGAAGGTCTGCCCTTGGAGCACTGCCTCGACTAATTTTATGAAAATTATCTGTAAATATAAGCATGCCCATCCTGCTTTGAAAAATGGCATTGTTCCAATGTTTTGTGAATGGCTCAAAGGAATCAAACTGCACGTGATGGCATTGTGTCATTCGTTTTTCAGTTCATTGACATTTCTTTTACAAATAGCAGTTATCAAGTTGAAAAGGAGATTTAACCCGTATGAGGGAAGGGGCTTTCTGTGTTCTTTAATGGAATCAGTTCACGCTTGTGCCTGCTGTTTGAAATAAAAGGAAATCCTTATTGTCCTGTTGGAAACAATGAAAGAAGGGCAATTCCGACAAGCCACAGAAGGAGAAAGGAAATTTCTGCTTATTGTGGTTCTTTCTCTCGCTCCGTCTCCTCCCCATTTGGCTGTTCTTGAAAGATCAAACAATTTAAAGAAGAGGCAAGCAAATGGCTAAATTCAGACCGACAAAAATGTATTTTTTTCTGATATGAAAAAATTTCTTCTGGGGAAAGAGCAAAAAGAGAGCGTGCTAAAGAACATATAGTACAGACAAGCACAGAGAACCAGATCCCAAGTAACTGATAGTATTTTGGCTAAATTAAAAAGCAAAACAGATTGGTTGAGGGTCCCCAAGGAAATCCAGATCTGTAGGCAAAATTTGAAGATCAAAACACAATGCTAGAAAAGGTGGCAAAAAACTTTTTTGGCTCGATATTAAGAAAACTGCATGGTGGTATCTATACAAATCAGCACAAACCTGGCTTGATTTGAAACTGATTTTATAAATACTCCAAAATTATTTATTTATATGGTAAACACACACTAATTCTTTCTAAAGCGGACACTCTTTTCTGGCCTGGCTGGATTTTTTCTTCCTGTCTGGGAACTATAAAGTGCATACTGTGATGAATGCTTAAAAATGAATGAAAAAATGTATTAACTTATTCCATTTATATTCCATCTGTCACACTATCCAGAGTGATCCTGAATACTCTTGGAAGCGTAACACCTATCTCTATTTCATTAAAGCAAGCTAAGTTTTTTCAGACACCTTTATGAAGCAGTTCAAATTAATGCAACTTGTATCCAATCCAAACATACTGGATAAACATAAAAAGGACAATGGAAAAAATATTGAAGAGACAGATATTAATTAAATCTGAAGCTTTTTTTGGGTATGATGAACAAATCAATTGAAAAACAATTTGGGGTGTTATTCCTTCACATGGTGACAGCTACAAGGATTGTACTTGCCACACATTGGAAAGAAAAAGAGATGCCGACTATTGAAGAATGGATTTTGAAATTGACTGAATTACAATGTGACCAATTCTATGGACACATCCATATCGTTTTTCTGGTAGCAGTATGGAAGTGGTTTGCATGGCCTGCTACTGGATGTATTGTTTTAAATTTCCTAGTGTAGCTTACAGTCCTGCAATTTCCTTGTGGTCTTTCATCCAACTATTAAACCATGTTCACACCTGCTTAGTTTTCTAAGATCAACCCAAGTCAGCAAAGTGTTCTCTACCTGCTGGGCTGATAGAAGATAGATAGATCCTAATGCTGGTGCATGGGAATATTACAATAAAATAGCTGCATAAACTTAGATGACACATGAAAATCATTTCATGAACTTAATCAGATGCTAATACACAATACATTGCGTATTGCTAATACGCAATACAATCTCACTTCCAAATACCAAATCCTTGTCAATTTTCAGAAAGTGTACCGAGTTGACATCTATCAGAACCTAGAAACTACTGTAATATTCACAGAAGGGCATATGTGAAAACAGTTGCTGTATACATGGCAATAAATACATATTTATTACAATTTAGCCCAATCTGAAAGTTAACTATTAGAGGACCTGGTTATAAGGGTGCTTTTGAATTGTTCTCCTTCTTTCTTTTATGCCCATGCATAATCTAATCTTATGAAGACACCATCTTATCAAATGGATGCTACAATGATACCAGATGCTTATCTGCATCTACAAACCACTTTTCTCTGTCATCTTTCTTCCAACATAAATGACTTAATGCAGATCTTCTGTCTTTATCCCCCGCACCCTACTGCAGAACAGAAAAACACACAGCTGGACATATTAAGTACTCATTGCTTTTGATTTTAGTAATCCCAATTTTAGAACTGCCATTTGACTAGCTCGTGAAAACTAATCCCACCATGGTTGAGTGATCTGACACCTACCTACATCAGACATTTCTGGGACGCTGGCATTGTAAATGTCCTTTGTAAACAGGGGCTCATTGTCATTGATATCATGGATCTTAATGATAAATTCTGATTCTGGTTCCACGGGTCTCCCAGTCTTTTTGTTGATAGCCTGAGCACGAAGAATGTAAACAGGCTTCTCTTCTCTATCAAGTCTTCTCGTGGCCTGAATATCTCCAGTGTTTTCATTGATGATGAACAGGTCCCCTGCTCCATCTCCAGAAAGGATGTACTTGAGTGAACCATCTCCTTTATCCTGGTCAGAATGAAGCTGTGAGAGAAACAAGAATTTTAAACAAAAGCGTATCTGGAAAGATTCTTCCAAAGCTTCACCTCTGTCAACCAAGATTTATGGTCATACAAAATTTTGGCTAGAGTGAGTCAGGGAGATTATTTATTACATTGTACATTTCACTCCTCTCCAGAATATTTCTATAATGAGTGATTTCCATCCATTCTAGTCTTATCAACACAATTTTTTTTTCTAAAAAAGGAGAGGGATTATTGTAAGACAGTTTAGACACTGTGAAGAGTTTGGATGGTGATAGCTCTTGCTAAAGTTTAATTTTACTACATAGCATCCATTCCAATGGGCAATTCTGTACTGGGGTGCCAAGAAACTTAATTTCTTTCACTATCCAAGTATGTGGACCGCAAAATATGGCTTTTCATTTCATATATAGGCTTGTCAAAGTGCCAATAACATCAATAGGTAATGAAAACGATTATGACTATAACAATATATTTCTGGAGAAAATCAATCTATGTGGTCGCTAAGAGTCGACATCAACTTGATGGCTCATAATCAATCAATCATCATCATAATATATTCATGAATATAATAATGGCTGGGACTAAAGCAGCCATTAAAGAACAATTCGTGTGTGTCAGTACTTTTGAGTCAGTATTGAATCCTGGCAGCTGCCAGGACAGGTTTGTGCAGTTTTCTTGGCAAGATTGCAGAAGTACTTTGCTCTGGGCTGCTTAGCTATGGTTGAGAGAGAGGGCTTGACCCAAGGTCACCTGACTGGCTAAGTTCCTAAACTGGGACTAGAATTCATGATGTCCTGATTTCTAGCTTAATGCCTTAACCACTAGACCAAATCAACTCAAAGAGCAAATTAACCCAGAAATTTATTTGTTAGGATCGTAAGGAAAATCTTCTTTCAAAAATGGTATCGGCACTGACATAAAAGTGATGTTCCCTGTTATTGGCATTTTATTTAGAATCCCAAATTGGAATGATTTCTTTCTAGTATAAATACCAGCTTTAGATTAGATGTTTTCTCCAGACTTTCTTCAGGAAAAAAAAATAAAATTCAATTGTCTCTTTTTGCTTGCTGTGAGCCCAATAATTGTCCTCTCCTAAGATGCTGCTATTTGTATTAAGGGGAAAAATTCCCTTGAAATCAAGCATGCTAAATATAAAGATATGCTAAATGTGTAAATTTAAATCTGATTTTAAATTTTGTGTGCTTACCTCAGTGCATTTACTCCTAGAGCAAATACATAATCTTGAATGCTAGTAGTAAACAGATATTTTTAATCATTTTATATATGAATTTAAATAGCCTTATAAAGTAGTTATTTTATAGAAACAAATATAAGAAAATTATTCCATATCTCATCTAGAGCGGTAACAAGAAATTACAGAAGATACCTGTTTTTTTCTGATATACAATTTTAAGGATATCAGATTAAACCAAAGGTTTAGCTCTGATTTCCCCATACTTTACAAAATGAAAAACTGCTCAAGAAAATAGCAAAAAAACAAACAAACCCCATATTCTACATGTAAGAAGGAAAGGTGAACCCACGATTATTATAATAAGGCAAAGGTAAATGCCTGAGATACAACACAGATAGGTAGCCTACTTATGTTGGAATAAATAAAACAAAAGATTTTTTGAAAAGACATTTATGTTTAGAACTGATAAACTCCAGGCTGAGTTATTATATAAAATATGGGATATTGAGAGAGGCCATTTTGCAACTGTGAAGCCTGTCTCTGCTGAGACTGAGATGGAACAAGTAGTATTTTTTTTAGTCAACATAATTATGGAAAATAACAATAACAATAACAAAATTTGTGCACAAGGAAAATGTGTTTGTATTGGAAGTTTTGAGTTATATATATTTATCTGTTACTCATATATTCAAGAGCCCTGGTGGTGCAATGGTTAGAATGCAGTACTGCAGGCTACTTCTACTAATTGCTGTCTGCCTGCAATTTGGCAGTTCGAATCTCACCAGGCTCAAGCTTGACTCAACCTTCCATCCTTCTGAGGTGGGTAAAATGAGGGGCAAGATTGTTGGGGGCAATATGCTGACTCTGTAAACCACTTAGAGAGGGCTGTAAAGTACTATTAAAGTGGTATATAAGTGCCGTTGCTATTGCTATCTTCAAAGTATGATAGCTTATGTACTTGCATCAGACTTTGGGGATAAGGATGGAATTTGCATCATGACATCATCACACATATGTTGGCATTTTTTGGATCATTGTAGCTTTCTGAGGATGCTTCTGTCATAATTATTAAATTACTCTATTTATAGCATTATTATAAATATGTCCATAATATACTCTTTTACATGTAAAAATCCGTGGAGTCAATTAAAATCCACACACCATTCTGATGAATTATGTATTTTACATTGTGCAGAGCTCATTTGGCAGAGTTGTAAAGCCATCATATTCATTGCAATCATCCAGAATAATTGTTATACATTTTTTTGCAATTAAAATTGAAAGCATAAAAGAGAGATCTTTCACTTGAAGCAAGGAGAGAAAGTTAAAATTCTAGCCAGCTGTGAAATAAATCTGCTCCTAACGACTCTCTCTGCTTTTTGTAAAATAAAATGGAATATGCATGTCACCTTCATGTTCTGTAGAAAATAATCCACTTTAAATATAAAGAATATGTGATAAAACTAAACACAAAGATTTGGATTAATGTATCAAGCATAGCTTAAATTGCACATATCTTTTCCCACAATCACCCGTCCCCTGGAAAAAGAAGCTTGTGAGTCCAGAAAAAATAGTTTCTTTAAGGTGCTCTTGAGAGGTACTATGCTCATGAATCAGTTTAGAGTATTCAATCTGGTACCCTGCAAAACTCTAGTAAATATGATAACAATGTAGTATTTAAATCCCAGGTCAGCCTTCCCATACTCCTGCATTCTCAGCTTAGGATGATGCAAGTTGCTCTCCATTGTTGCTTGAGAGCATCAGGTGAAGGAAAAACTGAGATGCATTTTCAGTTTGAACCTAAAGTAAGCTTATTCATTTAATCAATTTATATATCAACTGATATACCATGTACGAATTATATTAATTTTGACTACCACTTGCAACTCTGGCTAATATACAGTAATGTAAAGAATACAAGTTATAATGACATCAGGGAAGAAGAATTAAGGAATAACTATGGGATGGAAACAATACTATTGCATAACCAACACATGCCCCAAGCAAATCCCAGGGCTTTTGAAAGAACTAGGACTTCAGAGTTTTCCTAATGGTCAGCAGTGTCTAGACTGGGTAAATTTTGGAGGATTTGATACCATTCTAGAGAGAAGGAATAGTCCCAGATAAGAGTGACACATGGTGGGAACAGGGGCATGCTGATTGCTCCCAGTTCTTTCCGAACAGGTGCAGACCAGAACGGCAATCCCAAAAGCATGAGAAACTCTAAAACCACGAAGTCCCAACAGTACTTTTTCAAAAGCCAACTGGACTTCATTTTCCTTGAAGATGTTTTGCTTCTCATCCAAGAAGCTTCTTCAGATCTGACTGAATGGTTGGGGAATGGAAGGATTTATATTCCTTGCAGTCATCTGGTCATTAGCACCCTTTCTGAGAGTCGCTGAGGGAAGTTTATGTGTGCCCTCAAGGTCACCTGAATAGTGCAAATGGGTGTGGAAGCTTCTTGGAACTGCTGAAAGGAAAAAGAAAGTCCAGTTGCCTTTTGAAAATGATCATCCTTCGGGATAATCATGACCTGGGTGACTGAGAGTCTCCACTAGAAATCCTTGATTTTTCAGTTTTACATTACCAGGTGAACAATATATGTAGAACAGAGTACCAGAAGAAAAATGTCATTCGCAAAGATATTGTAGTTGTTCCCTATCACTTGTCCTTGCTCTAATCCAGATGTGTCATCCCATGGGCTGGATATGTCACTTGTAGGCCACGCTCACCCCAGCTCCATAAAGGCAAAAAACATCGCAATACGTCATGATCTGGTCCGTGACGCAGTCAAATTTGATACCCGTGCAGTCTAGTCTTATGCTTCACACAGACTATTAGTTGTTACTGCTGTTCATGCAGAGACTTTAACTCTTTTCATTAATGGATGGGATGCTGCTTTAGTTATGTGACGCATTAGCATATTAGCATAAAGCATTTCTAGAAAACACACACACACACACACACACACACAACAAATAAAAGCAGTATTCTAAAACAAAATACTCAGCTCCTATTGCAAGATTTCTTGGGGTTTCACGAAATGGTATAGCCACTTTTCAAATTAAGCCAATATCAATTGAGAGTCATACTGGATGCTTAAAAAAATTTAAATAAATAAGTGTAGTCTGTTTGGTCATTTAAGACATTTGTAATGGCAACTTCTTCTAAGGTATTTCCAATTAAAGCTTTTATTGTACAATCACCTTGCCTCTTTTATTAATTTTTTTAGAAGGGGAATGTTGGTGTCCAGAATAATTATCTTCCACTTGTGACCTTCTGCATTTTCCCATTGCTTTTTCTATCTTTTTTTCTAAGTTCAGGAAATTCACTAAGGAGAAAACAAAACATTTGCATAAAAGCTTTGGATCGGTCATGTTAGGAATGTTTTATTTCAATAACCCATGGAAGAAAGGCAACAAGATCTAATATTGAGTTCTCATGTTGGGCACAGCTAGATGTTCAGGTTAAACTTCTTGGCTCTAGTTCATGAACAAACTGCCTTCCTTAATACATGCAGGAGCGTGGAGGTGAATATAGATGAACACTTAGAACAGGTGGCCTGGCCACCTGTCAAGGCGGCAGGTTGCAGAAGTGGAGTCAGACAGGCTATTTCTGAACCTGGGTGTCGTGTTCTTTTGAAAGAATGGAAAAATAACCATGATGATAGGTCATAGACATGGAGGAAAGTCTCAAGGTGAAATGGATGGGTAGGAATTGATAATGCGTGAACATCATCCTTGGCTAATAAGGGAAGGGAACTCTTGTAAGTGGCTGGATCTGGCAGTATCCAGATGTAGCTCATGGAATAGGAAAAATGGACTCCTACCCCTCACCCATTTGAAGCAATGGCAACAGGAAAAAGAATGGTCATATGAACTACCGTGTGGACAGAAGCAACAAAAACTTGTAACACAATCATTAGTGTCATCTGGCAGAAGCTGGATCTCCAAGTTTAAATTGTTTTTCAATGCAGTACAGGTTTACCTCTCTTATTCAAAATAGCAGTAAACCTGTACATAAGGGAGCATGCAGGAAACTGGACAAACACTTTAGAATGAGCAATGGCACCAGTGGAAGCCAGATGTTCAGTCTTTCTTGTAAGGCAAACAAAATGATCATGGAGGGCAATGCCCAGTGACTGGAGGAAAAAGGGCATGTCCAGCTCAAGTGGCCAATAGGAATGGGAATATCCCTCAACTCCTGACCATGTCTATCTACAACCACATCTTTGATGAAGCATGCCAGATGGTATGTCCATGGTGGTAATTATATTGGGGGAAAAGAGAAAATGTTCCTGAAACACCCCATTTTAACTTGCTTCGGGGGAAGAGATGACATCATCTGAAGGATAAAGGATCAAAAAATAGTTACTGGGTTATGTTCTTGCCATGATTAAGAGTAAATTTCTGTAAGAACAGAACGTGAGATTTCCACTTCTCATATTAATATAATCTGGCATTAGCATTCTATACAATAAGCTGCTCAAAATAAGATGTGGCCTTGCAAACAGGCTTCCTCTATCAATCTGTCTAGCTGCCTACCAATCAAATGACTCTCAATGGATTGCATAGAATATAAGACAAAATTAAACATCCACAGTTTGAATAAAACAACGAGAGGCTATTCAAAAGTCATAAACAAAGGCTACAAAAATTGGAGAAACAAATAAAAAAACCTAGTCACATGTAAGGGTAAGAGAAATTTAACAATTTCAAAAAAAAAAAAAAAAAGCAGGGAGGTGGGCTAGCCTGATCTCTTGCTATAGTACCTGAGGTGGTATTCAGCCAGTTCTGATAGGTTCTAGAGAACTGGTAGCCGAAATTTTGAGTAGTTTGGAGAACTGGCAAATACTACCTCTGACTGGCCCCGCCTCCATCTATTCTCTGCCTCCCGCTGATTGGCTGGGTCTTCTTTGGTTGCTCTGCACAGGAGTTGGAAAGCAAGTTAGTGGGGTGGGGAGGGAATGGGGATCTTGCAATAACCTTCCCCCAGGAGTGGGACAGAATGGGGACTTTACAGTATCCTTCCTCTGGAGTTGGGTGGGAATGGAGATTTTGGAGTATCCTTCCCCTGCCATGCCCACCAAGCCACACCCACAAAACTGATAGTAAAAGTTTTTGAATCCCACCACTGTATAGTACTTCTAATTAAAAAAAGTTTTCAGTTTATGTTTAAAACAGTTACAATAATGAATAAAAACCTACATTGAGAGATTTTATTAACTGTAGAACAAAAATGAAAAGGAAGTCATATATGTTGAACAGCCGCATTAACACATCATTAAAAGACTTTGTAAAATGAACGCATGTTTTTTCCTAATGCCAAAAATTAGTCTTTTCAAACTCCACCTTGCTAGGGAATCTCAGTGGGAGGCTATTATTGAAAAGGTGCTGTTGGGTAGTCACTTCTCACTTCTGAGCATAAGACGGCATAGAATTTTTTTAGAAACTGAAGATTCTGAACCATTATGAAAGTCAGTTCAGTGCCTTACAGTAATCTAAAGAGGAAGCTGTTAGCTTATGGGTTACCATAAAGAGAATATCTGAGAATATCAAGATCAAGTGAAGTGTTAATACCACTTTATAGTGCCTTGGTATGGCCACACTTGGAATACTGCATCCAGTTTTGGTCGCCATGATGTAAAAAAAGATGTTGAAACTCTGGAAAGAGTGCAGAGAAGAGCAACAAAGATGATTAGGGGACTGGAGGCTAAAACATATGAAGAACAGTTGCTGGAATTGGGTATGTCTAGTCTAATGAAAAGAAGGACACGGGGTGACATGATAGCAGCATTTCAATATCTTAGGGATTGCCAAAAAGAAGAGAAAGTCAAGCTATTCTCCAAAGCACCCAAAGGCAAGACAAGAAGCAATGGATGAAAATTAATCAAGGAGAGAAGCAATCTAGAACTAAAAAGAAATTTTCTGACAGTTAGAACAATTAATAAGTGGAACAACTTGCCTCCAGAAATTTTGAATGCTCCACACTGGAAGATTTTAAGAAGAGATTGGACAACCATTTGCATAAAATGGTATTCCTGCCTGAGCAGAGGGTTGGACTTGAAGACCTCTAAGGTCCCTTCCAACTATTCTATTCTATTCTATTCTATTCTATTCTATTCTATTCTATTCCTACTCCATTCCATTCCATTCTCGAGTCGTAACCCAACATATTGTGAGGTGGTGGAAGATGCTACGTTCTATAGAAGATCCTTTTGCCACTACAGACAAAAATGGACATCAAAGTTATCCAAACTTTAAATTTTGGAGGAAATTTAACACCATTCAGAACAAGCTGGATTTAAAATGGAGATACAACCCATCTATCATTAGCACTTCTATCTTCTCTGGAATGAGCTTCAGGGTTTTGATCCTCATCCAGCTCATTACAGCAGCCAAGTTGAACAATTCTGAGGCCTCTCTCTCTCTCTCTCTTTCTTTCTCTCTCTCTTTCTTTCTCTCTCTCTCTCTCTCTCTCTCTGCCCAAATGAACTAATTGTTTCCTACAAAACCCCCACTCCCCTTTCGTTCCTCTTTATTCCCTATGGGAGGGACCATTCACCATCCACCTGTGCCCTTACTCCCAAGTCGACCCTTATTCCTTAACTGTTCCCTTCTCCTGGCAGCTCTGTGCATGTGTACACTGGGAACAGGCTCCAGCTGTTCTTCTGTCCCGCTGATCTCCAACTCTGAAGGCAGCTGATAACTGTTAGATGGCCCTGGCCCCATCTCTGCGTCTGATGCAGAGAAGCTTCCCTAGACATCAGGACTGGCTCATGTTCCTCCCCAGCCTCCTCACTGTCTGAATCTGCTGCCAGCTCTGCTGGCTGCTGGCGGGCCACAACATTAACAACCAGGTTACTAATTTATCAACTGCAGTGATTCACTTAACAACTGTGGCAAGAAAGCTCATAAAATGGAGCAAAACTCGCTTAACAAATTCTCACTTAACAACAAAAAAGTTGGGCTCTATTGTGCTCATAATTCTAGGACTACCTGTATTACTCACCATGGCTTTTAAAGTTATACAAACTCAGAGAGTTATCGATGAGCCCTCTGTGAAGTAGATTATTCTGTTCACAGGTGATGTTTAAATTGATCTTGTTATTTCATTTCCCATGTCTGTTAACTAAATGAGAAGGCTATACTGACTAGAAGAGCAATTCAGCTGGCTGTGCTCACAAGGAGCAGATAAAGATCCAGTTCTATTGGCAGCTATTCCCAAACACACCATTGCAATCTATAATCCCTTTGTATCATCTTAGCACTTAAGTACTGCTAAAATAAAAGAAATGCATTACAAAAAAAGGCAAAAGAGGATACAAATTGCAGAGGTGTGTTTATATGCCTTTATGTAAATTTAGAAGTAATTGCCATAATTTAAACAGAATATAATTAATCTTACTGTAGGAGGTAGTGGCAGCTTGAAATACCTGCTCAGTGGTATATGCAATGCTGTGAACCATGTGCAGATCTGTACATTGGGGAAACAAAACAACCACTTCATAAATGCGTGACACAACATAGGAGAACAAAACCATCAGGACAAGATTCAGCAGTCCATCTGCATTTAAAAGCAAAGTCCACTTTTTGGACAGAGAGGACCGCCGGTTTGAAAGAGGGGTCAAAATTGAACAGCCCCCTCTCAACAGAAGGGTTGGCATATGACATCATCTATCTCCGGTCTACAACAGCAGTTCCAAGAAGGCTCCACACCCATTTGCACTACTCGGGACACACTGAGGACATAGATATACCTCCAAGTGGTCTCAATGACTTTCTAAAATAATGCAAATGACCAGCTGCCTACAAAAAGTATCCTTCCATTTCCTACCATCCAATCAGAGCAGAAGAAGCTTCTTGGATGAGAAGCGAGAAGTCTTCAAAGAAAAACAAGAAAATCTAGTTGCTTCTTGAAAAAAAAGCAACTTTGGAACATTTAAACAGAGGATACCCTCAAACACAAATTGAAACTAAAGAGGCTGGTGAGCATCAAAGGAATCTCCAAACCCTGATGAGGCAGAGGAAGCAATGTATTATTTGTAAGAACTATCAAATATGTTAACAATCTTGACTATCTGTTAAGGTGGCTTCTGTAAAAAATTGCAACCCCCCACCCTTCCACCAAAATACTGACTATATTGAATCAAAATCTTGACACATTTTATATTTTTTCAAATGTAAGTGGGATGGAGAGGGCAAATTTATGCTCATTGATGACTGATGGCTTGAAAATGATAAAACTCAGGAGTTTGCACAGCAGGAAAGCATTTTAGAATTGTCGCAAACCCATATGTGATCTGTCATGGTTTACAGCTTATTTATACTAAGGATGTTTTCCTGCTTCTGTGATGATCAGATTTATGATTTGCTGATACCAACAACATGCAGAACAAAGTATTTCAAACACTGAATAGGAGCTAGGTGATTTGCTGTCAAGCTAAAATATTGGTTTGCACATGGCAGATGCTGACTTCATTTACATTGTTACTTCACCAAAATGCTCATTTTAAATCTAAGATTTCTGTGGCACCAAACAATTTGTTGTGTACAAAGGAAAGAGTTCAACTAGGTATATCATATCAAGACTGAACAATATTGAATAAATGAAACTGTTGGCTTACACCTAGTTTTTCTTTCATGTTAAAATATCCTTTTTACTTTTAAAAATGTTTTTTCCCCTACAGATAAAACAAAAAACATTAGAGTTTTGTTTTCCTGCTGCTTATTTTATTAAAACATCTAGGAACACTGATCCCAGTGTGCTTGTAAAGATTGCAAAAATTGTTCCATCAACATATAGACTGTATTACATTTAAAATCTTGGCACATTCTAGTTTTCTTTCAAATGTTAATGGGATGGTGCCTACAGTGAAAAAACAAACAAACAAGCGTGATTGATTTGTCTGATACTGACAATTGGTATGTACTTAATTTCGGGAGTGGGATTCAATTTTTTTAACAAACAGTTCTGTGGGAGTGTCTTAGTTGGTGGGTGTGGCTTGGTGGTCATGTTATTGCCTGGGTGTGGCCAACTCAATATCACTCACATCGAGGCATCCATCTCCTTGCCTGGCCTCTCATGATTGTGGGGATGCTGCAACAGTCGTAAGTGTGAGAAACGGTCACAAGTCACTTTTTTCAATGCCATTGTAACTTTGAATGGTCTCTCCACACAAGCAAAGTACCAGCAAAGGAAGAGAAAAAAAAACTCCAGAGAAGTTCCTGAGACAGGAAGACTAGTCCTGCCAAGAATGTAATAAGGGTAAACAGAGAGGCAGTTTCTGTAAGCAACACCAGAATGTTTCCTTCCTGCCTTCCTTGCAGGATTAGGGCAGTAATTTCTTCTAACAACCAGTTCTCTGAACTGTTCAGAATGTTAACAACTGGTTCTAGCAAATAGGTGTGAACTGGTAGAATCCCACCCCTGCTTAATTTGATGGTAACTCAAAAATTACAGTTGAGTATCCACAACTTCATGTATAACTGAGTTCTCAGTTGGTTACTCTTTATTATTTCAGCATAAGATGACTGTTCAGCTTGCTTCAGATGTTTGTCCCAAACATTTCTTGTCAAATTAGGTTTGAGAAGATCCAACTTTGTGCACAAAGTAAATCCCAAGAATAACATTACTGCAGTTTGAGTTGTGTTGTGTGTACTACATTGCAATAATTGGATTCAGTATGATGTTTTCATTGTTCACAAAGCATTCTTAAAACATTTTATCCAATCTACTCATAGCTGGATGATTAGGTTCTGTTATTATATGCATGATTCTGTACTTTTTCAGAAAGTTCCAAAACTTTTCCCCTTCAGATTGCGATACCTTGCCACTCACAGGTAGTTGTGGAACATCTGTGCTTCCAAAGAGCTCTTTCAAACAATAATATGTGTGGCTATACCGGAAAACACCTCTTGTCATTTTGTATAGATTTCCACCACAACTAAACAGATTGTGCTCATAACAAGCCTGTTGACAATTCTGTGTAGCAAACCACTTTACCTCCAAAGATGCAAAACACATTTGCCAGCAAAACATCAGACAATTCATTCTTCAAACCACGGTCACTAAATCCCTGAGCCCAACATTTTCTGTCAGATACTGGCCATGAAAGGCTACATCAGAATATTAATCTTACAAAATCTGAAGTAGTGCAGGTTTTTTGGGGCATTTGGGGACCTGCTAGCAACCTGAGAAACTTTGCAAACTGCTCACTACCATCACTGTTCTGAGGTTCGTCTCCTTCAATACTTGAGCTTTCAGGTAGGAATAGTGAGATGTTTCTCAGCCTCCACTTGGTACAACTGTTGTTAACTCTCAGTTTATCATAGCTTTGATAAAACTCCATAAACTTTTTGCAGTCTATTCCAACTGTTCCAGGATTGTTACATAGATTTTAGACAGATCTCTCTGAAATTTCTTGGTTGTAATGGAAAACCCTCAATCTTTGCGAGAGAAACATGTCAAAAAAAAAAATCCATCTGATGTGGATTTTCCAGATCATTTACCCTGTACAGGTAAATAAGGCAATTTGTGTGATTGGATGTCATTTTAAATTCTAGTCTGTATGTGTGCCTCCCTATGGGCAAGTTATATTCAAACCATTGCTATAAACATAATCTCTTGTTCGGGGGACTGAGAATTATCAGCTGAGGCTGATGAACAGTGATGAGAGTAAACTCCCTTCTGTACAAGTAGTTAACATATTTGACTTTCCAAACCAAATTTCCCTGCCTACTTGTGCATTATTCTTGGTATCAGTTATTAAGCCTTATGTAAAAGCTATGTAGCATTTATTCCCATCTTCCATGACAGGTGGCATAACCACACTGACACCAAATGGCTGTCAGAAGCCCCCTCCCCCAGAAGAATGAAATATTTTGAGGAATATTTAAAAGGCAGGATATTATATTTTTCCCCAAAGGGAGAAATGGAGAAACATGCTCTTAAGGGAGACAGAAACCAGCCTCAGTCTCCAAGCAAAAACTGAGGAGGCCAGCTTTTAGAAATGCAGATTTGATAAGCTATTCAAAAAGACTGGCTCAACAAGGAACTTCAGATAAGCAAAACAATAAGCAACACAATTAAGCCAAAAGTTGGCAAAATGAGCTCAGACCTAGGATTTGCATTTCCTCTTTTGCCTATAGAGCCAGCTATGACCCCTACTTAACCTCTACATGAACCCCATAGGAATCCAGAAGGTATAAAGACCCACCCACTCTAAACTCCATTTTATCAGCTGCCTCAGAACCACAAACCCTGGTGGCTTGTTCACCAAAAAATGGACCTTCTTTCCAATCAGCCTCCAGTCTCCATTTTGTTTCCAGTATCTTTCTCCCAGACTGGAACTGAACCAGATGGATTTCCTTCCAACATGGCTTTATAAGCCTGCTTCTCTGGTAAATACAGGTTATATGAATAATGCTGCAGTGGTCGACATTAGGAAAGATAAAAGGAAACGACAGGGAGTGGGACAAGGATTTTCTGATTCACTAGGTGGGGAAGGGGAAAGGTAATTTATTAGTCTGTATTCTTTGCAATGTAAAAGAAGACCCCCCCCCCATAGTGGTTACATCTATCAAATGGATACCACGTTATGACCTGGATTGGTCCATTTTATCTAATGAGTAGACCTCCAAACATCCCTCATTTGAATAAGTCCATCATCTTGCCAGGGAAGACTAACAGAAATAATAGTGATTCTGTGGGACAGGGGTCCCCAACCCTGGTCTATGAACTGGCACCGATCCATGGCATGCCAGCAACTGGGCCACACAAACAAGGAAAACCCCATCCGTAAGATGCAGGCATCATGCAAAACCATGTTCACTCTGGTTCGCAGAAAAAACTTTCTCCACACAACCAGTCGCTGTGCCCAAAGGTTGGGGGCCGCTGCTGTGGGACACCCAAGGTGGAGGAGTACATACTAAGGGGTAAGGACAGGCACATATTTCAGGATCCCAGATGTTGCACAACAGTCCTGTTTTATGTTTAAAAACACCAAATTGTTCAGCTTTTAACTAAAAAAAATCATCCAGTATTTTTAGTTCTTAAACTGCCCATGTTGTTATCCTACAATATACATCACACACAGCGATTTAGCTCATTTTTTTGTGGTCTGAGATGAATTAAACTCATTATTTGGACAACACTAAGACTTGAATATTTATAGGCCTAATACCAGGGGTGGGATACGACAGGGTTAACTACCAGTTCGGGATTTACGAGCTTTCCTGCCCGCTGTGAGCCCCATGCCTGTTAATCGTCATTAGTACACTGTGTGCCTAGAAGCAGCCTTTGAAACAGCCCTCTTGCTTTTTTAACTGCAGTTGTGCCTTGTTCGGTAGCTGAAGTTGAAAAATCAGGAAATAAAGGTCAGGTAAGAGCCCAGGTGGGCGGATGGGCAAAAACATCAGCAGACATAGAACCGGTTCTATGTCTGCTGCTCTTCAGAGCTACTGGTTCTACAGAGGTGGACAGAACCAGTAGAAGCCCACCCCTGCCTAATACCAATCAGGAAGGAATATTTTTCTTCAAAGATACATGCAAATTTACATTAAAGGGACTTGACCCCAGTTGAGAAAAGACTTAAATCAATTTCCAACCATTTGAAAGGTATTAACCTTGAGGGACTAAACATATAGTTACAAGTTATTGATTCAGAAATGCACCAATTGCTTTCTGTCTCTCCTTAACCTTATCTAAATATGCTGCTCCTAGTGTGGAAGATTGCTACCATTGATCTCTTGAACAGAAGGAATCACAGTGGACACAAGAAGCTTGAGGATATCTAACATTGCTTTGCACTGCATTGCAGAAATTCATATCCAATACCTTATTACGTATTGCATAGGGTATTTCTAAATCTGATAAACAATTTTGTACTATTTTTTTAAATGGAGATAAACAAAACATAAAATCGTATTCCCAAACATAACTATTTACAGTAGCTAAGTGTTAACTAAAATTTCTTTTAAAAACAGAGTGAAAAACTGCAGCAATAATTAAAATGCTGCATTCAAACTCTCTCTGTGTTATGCACAATGTACTATGAATATTTGTATCATATTGTTTAGAGCAGGCATGTCTAACCATTTGGTTTGCCTGGGCTATACTGAATGAAGAGGAATTTGTCTTGGGCTTCATATAAAATACATAAAGTAGTTAATGTATATAAATAACAAATTTCCTTTATTTTTTAATATTTTTATTACAATCTTGTGGAGTCTTGTGTTACTAGCGGTGCAGGGCCCCATGGTTTGGACACGCCTGGTTTAGAGACTCTATTGAATACTCTGTATTATAGGACTAGTACATGAAATATTAGAACATGGGTTCAGTGGAGATATTAGATTAGCAGGCCATAGTTGCATAAGTTACTTGTTATTTAATTTGAGTTTAATTGCGGTTATGGGAGCTGGGATTGATAATAACTTGCATATAAAGGTTTTAACAGAAGAGTCAAAAGGAATGAACCAGATTGATAAAAATAGGAGGAGCTCTTGAATCCTTTATCAATATGGACTAAGCAGCATAGGTGTAACCATGAACTATCTATCTATCTATCTATCTATCTATCTATCTATCTATCTATCTATCTATCTATCTATCTATCTATATCTATATCTATATCTATATCTATATCTATATCTATATCTATATCTATATCTATATCTATCTATCTATCTATCTATCGTCTATCTCACATGGTGATTATCTGAATAAGCCCCTGCAGTTTTCTTGGCAAAATTTCAGAAGTGGTTTGCCATTGCCTCCTTCCTAGAGAGAAAGTTACTGGTCCAAGGTCACCCATCTGGCTTTGTGCCTAAGGTGGGGTTGGAATTTATGGTCTCACAGCCTCCCACTTTTTAGCCTGATGCTTTAACTGCTACAACAATCTGGGTCTTCTTTTTCTTATATATACTTATGCCATATTCCTAAAGCATATTTCTTAAAGAGATTAAGCTCCACTGAATTCAATGGGATAATTTATCTGTTAGTTGTATATCTTAATACTGCACCTTGTTTTAGAAAAAAAATAGAACATGATTTTGCATACAGATATTTTTTTAATAACAGATAGGTGGCTATTATGTAGTGTGAGAAATGTAGGAATGTAAATAGGATTATAGATAGAATTAAATTGAATCTTAAAAGCCTATGTGGTTTGGGCTGTGCTGCATTGATTTTTGTGATTCTGATAGGAGAAACAGGGCTGTTTCCGAAATGAACCAGAGACAACTGCAAAAGAGGAAGGCATTTTGCCTGCAAAAAGTAATAGAGAATTTTTTCCCCTTTGTAAAATACCAGAGGAAAGGAGAAATGAAGTAATATAAAAGAATAAAGTCAAATGACCGACTACATCACGGAATGAATATTTTCATTTTCACCTGAAAATGCTGACCAGGGGTTCTCTTATCACAATGATTGGGAAGGGAAGGATGTTTATCTGTAGCAAAGATTGAAATACTGAATTAAACTGCTCTCTGCTTGTAGCTACTGCATACCCATAGGAGAAAGTTTGCATACACAGGTATCTGTGGGGAGCCATTTGGTAAAATAAGTATTAAGGCACAAGTTCTGCTTGTTTTATACCTATATCGGATATTGCAAAGCAAGTGTGAAAAAATGGAGCTTCTGTTTGATGCAATTTTTGTCATTTTGGCATCATAATGGTTAACAATGCCGAAGTTAGAATAGCCAGTTTGGTTAAGAAAAATAAGCAGTGTGCTGTTTATTTTTGAAGATATCCAAGAATATCAACCTTGCCCAACCACCTTTCATTTTTCATAAATCTAAACATCTGAAATAAAAGTTCACATGATAATGATTTTCTTTTACGTTATAGCCTGAAACCAAGTTAATAAACCGAGAACATGTTCACTGTATGCCCTTACTTGACTTCTCATAATATAAATACAGATCCTTGCCATCTGAAGTTCACATACTAATTTTCAAAGTAATGCTTTAGCACCCAGCTTGAATTTGAAAACATGATACCAACAATAAGAAAAATATCTGAGAAATTTCTGTTTCCCACAAGTCTCTGAGGGTGTAATGAGAAAGGAGAAAATACTTCAGTAAATGCACTTCAGTAATCAATAAGGAATGTACAAATCTCAATACAACATTTAAAGATTCCTCAAGATATGATTGAGGTAGAGATTGTATAAGTAGGAGATATGATACTGATTAATAAAAGTATGCATATTGGAAAATGATCATGGAGATGTTTTTCCTTTCTTATGTACTACAAGAACCCCAAACCATTAAATGAAACTGAGATGGTAGCAGATTAAGGCCATGTTAAAAATATTATTTTCATGCTGCACAGTTCATCAAAATATGTGAAGAGAATGATTTCCAGGAAAGAAATGGTTTGGTTTTTTTGTTTGACAAAATAATGAATTTTGCTTTATTACTTGCGGTTATTAATTATTAAAGTACTAATTGAAAATAATAAAGGATTATGATCAATGTATTTTATATAGTCATTTTTACAACGTTGCTGATTTTGTATCTTATAAAATGGCATCCATTTAGCTCTGCTATATTTTAGAATGCATGTTTTTCACATAAATGTACACAGCAAAAGAAGCTGTGGTAAATGGATTTAGTAACGGATAAATAAGTAAGCAACTATAAGTAATATAAATCTGATAGGAAAATGTGTGTGTGTGTGTGTGTGTGTGTGTGTGTGTAGGTCTAGGTGTGTTCAGGTCTTTTCCTGTGTAAGATTAAGAGTATCTTGGCGACGTTTCAGCGAGGTCCCACTCACCATCCTCAGGCTGGTGCTTTCGGCTTCGTGCTAGTGCAAGCAGTGTGTGATCGGAGCTGCTGTCTCTCTATAAATACTGGTGGTGGGGGCTGGTGTGCTGGGCTGGTTGGCTGCGCTGCTGCCTCTTGACTGGTTGATGTTGGTATAATGGGCTGTGTGATGGCCTTGTGAGTGTTGTTGTGGAGGTATCCTGGATCTTGTGCTGTAATCTCCTGGGTTGTTTGTTTTGTATGATCTTTTTTCCATTAGCCTCTCGTGTTTTAATGGCTTGGGTAATGGGTTGTGTGATGGGCTTGCCAGTTCTTTTGTTGTGGTATGCTGGGTCCTGTGTTGTAATCTCCTGGGTCGTTTGTGTTTTGATCTCTTTTCCATTAGCCTGTGTGCGTTGCAACAACTTGGGTAATGGGTTGTGTGATGACCTTGTGAAATTTATTGCTGTGGTATCCTTGGTCTTGTGCTGTGATTTTCTGGGTCATTTGCTGTGCTGCAACTTCTTGAATTCTTGTGGTATAATTTCCTGAGTTTTCTGATGTGATATCCTGAGCGGGTGGCTGTGATGTAGCATTCTGGGTTTTAGTCTGGCTTTGAGTTTGGGGTCGCGAGAAGTTGCAACACAGCAAAATGTCAGAATTTTTGTGTGATTTTGTTGTCAGCACATTCAACTATGTAATGAACAAAACGTTGGAAACGTCACCAGGATACTCTTAATCTTACACGGGAAAAGACCTGAACACACCTAGACCTGACACACAGATGAATCCAATACACAACCCTGATGATGGCAGATGAGATTCTGCCGAAATGTTGCTACAACTTTAAAAGCACAACTATAATGACTATATATATATATACTGTATATACACTGCTCAAAAAAATAAAGGGAACACTTAAACAACACAATGTAACTCCAAGTCAATCACACTTCTATGAAATCAAACTGTCCACTTAGGTAGCAACACTGATTGACAATCAATTTCACATGCTGTTGTGCAAATGGAATAGACAACAGGTGGAAAGCATAAGCAGTTAACAAGACATGCCCAATAAAGGAGTGGTTCTGCAGGTGGTGACCACAGACCACTTCTCAGTTCCTATGCTTTCTGGCTGATGGTTTGGTCACTTTTGAATGCTGGCGGTGCTTTCACTCTAGTGGTAGCATGAGACAGAGTCTTCAACCCACACAAGTGGCTCAGGTAGTGCAGCTCATCCAGGATGGCACATCAATGCGAGCTGTGGCAAGAAGGTTTGCTGTGTCTGTCATCGTAGTGTCCAGAGCATGGAGGCACTACCAGGAGACAGGCCAGTACACCAGGAGACGTGGAGGAGGCCATAGGAGGGCAACAACCCAGCATCAGGACCACTACCTCCGCCTCTGTGCAAGGAGGGACAGGAGGAGCACTGCCAGAACAAAATGCAAAATGACTTCCAGCGGGCTGCAAATGTGCATGTGGCTGCTCAAACGGTCAGAAACAGACTCCATGAGGGTGGTATGAGGACCTGACGTCCACAGGTGGGGGTTGTGCTTAAAGCCCAACACTGTGCAGGACGTTTGGCATGTGCCAGAGAACACAAAGATTGGCAAATTTGCCACTGGCACCCTGTGCTCTTCACAGATGAAAGCAGGTTCACATGGAGCATATGTGACAGATGTGACAGGGTCTGGAGATGCCGTGGAGAACATTCTGCTGCCTGCAACATCCTCCAGCACGACCGGTTTGGCAATGGGTCAGTAATGGTGTGGGGTGGCATTTCTTTAGGGGGCAGCACAGCCCTCCATGTGCTCCATGTGCTAATGGCAGTCATTAGGTACTGAGATGAGATCCTCAGACCCCTTGTGAGAACATATGCTGGTGCGGTTGGCCCTGGGTTCCTCCTAATGCTAGACCTCATATGGCTGGAGTGTGTCAGCAGTTCCTGAAAGACGAAGGCATTGATGCTATGGACTGGCCTGCCCGTTCCCCAGACCTGAATCCAATTGAGCACATTTGGGACATCATGTCTCGCTCCATCCACCAATACCATGTTGCACCAGACTGCCCAGGAGTTGGGGGATGCTTTAGTCCAGGTGTGGGAGGAGATCCCTCAGGAGACCATCCACCACCTCATCAGGAGCATGCCCAGGCATTGTAGGGAGATCATACAGGCACGTGGAGGCCACACACACTACTGAGCCTCATTTTTGTTATATCTGGGAGGACGGTTCAAGAACGGAGGCAAGACTCAGATAGTAACTAAAGCTCTTTATTTGTGACTTCAGATCTGAGCAACTAATCCCAGCTGCAGCAGCCCCTTATATAGGGCTGGCTGCGGCTAGGCAGCCAATGAAGGCGATTTTAGTTTGCCGCTCTTGGCAGGGTCAATCGCGGCAGCCCATTTACTGGCCAATCGCATCAGTCTATGGCGACCAATCACGATCGGCTTTCAGCGGGCCAATCAGATTTGCAGGCTACAAGCCTGCTAGTCTGGAACACCCCTCCCCTCTCAGTTCCGTTTAAGGGGTGGAGTAATATAGTCTCACAGGTAAGCAGGTCTTCGCACCTGTCTGCCTGACTTATGCAGTTCCACTTGACCCTGTTCAAACCTGGGTTCAGATTAGCTGCTTGCTGGATCAAACAGGAACAGTGAACCGGTGTCATGGTTAGGGCTCTCCTCTGGTGCCCCCGGAGTGATGGAGTCCTCAGCCTCACTGTTACTGTCATGACTCCCGGGGCTCGCTGAACCTGCCTGGTTGCTGCTTCCTGGCGAAGCGTTCGACTGTCCAGTCTCAGTTGCAGCTGGTGAGTGTTGCCAACCATGGTGCAGTGATCTCGGTGTTAGCTCGGAATAAACAGGTGTTGGTTCTAATTCTGAGTTCACTGCTTCCCCTCCCCCCCAGTGTCAAAGTTAGGGTCAGGGTTGGAAGATGTGGTTAGTCTGGAGCGCAGTTGGTCAATATGGCATTTCCATGGTCTGCCATCAGTGGTGAGTAGACGGTAGGAGTGGGGGCCCATAACTTGAGTTACCTGGGCAGGAATCCAAAGGGGATCCCCAGAAAATTTTTTTGCGAAAACAAGGTCTCCTATCTTGAAAACACGGTGCTTGCTGCTGGAACCCAGGGGCTTTTCTGGGGTGTAGGCAGGGTGCAAACGATCTAGAGGCGATCTGAGTTTCCTGGCCATCAGGAGCTCAGCTGGGCTCTTGTTGGTCGTGCTGTTTGGTGTGATGTGTTGTAGGAGCAGCATTCTAGTGACTTTGTCGTGGATGTTGCCTTGATCCATTTTCTGTAGGGTTTTTTTCGTAAACTGAACCATTCGTTCAGCCCGGCCATTCGCTGCAGGATGAGCCAGCGATGTGAATGCGTGTCGGATGCCCCGTTCCGCTAAATACTGTTCAAAAGCTAAGGCAGTAAATTGGGGCCCATTGTCAGAGAGCAGGACATCTGGTAACCCGTGTGTGGCGAAGAGTCTGTTCAGTTTTTTAATGACCGCCTCAGTAGTGGTTGCTTTCATTTTATTGACCTCAAGCCAGTTTGAGTAGGCATCAACAGTTATTAAGAAGGTGTGGCCTCTCGTAGGTCCCGCAAAGTCAATATGAATGCGACACCAAGGACCCCTGGGTGTTTCTCATTCTGTTGGTGGGGCTTTAGGTGGAGCTGAGTGGTTTTCCTGGCATTTGTTACAAGAGGCGACCCAGGTTTCGATTTGTTTGTCTATACCTGGCCACCAGGCGTAACTTCTTGCCAGCTCTTTCATACGCACGATGCCCGGGTGTCCATCATGTAGCATTTGCAAGACCCTTTTTTGTAACTTAGTTGGTACAGCAACTCGGTCTCCCCACAAAATGCACCCTTTCCGTTTGTCTGTTTTTAAACAGCTTAAACATTTCCTTAGTGTCATAATCTGGCTATCCCCTCTCCACCCAGCCAGGAACTCGTGCCAAACAAGAGTCTCTTTTGGTTTCAAAAGCGATGTCTTGAGCCGTTAGTGGAGGCGATGGCATTGTCTCTATTTGCAGTACCAGGAGTGTGGGAGCTGGGTCTTCCTGTGGCTCAGGTAGCGGTGAGCGGCTCAAGGCATCTGCGTGGGGAATAGATTTCCCTGTGTGGTACTTTAATTGATAGTCGTAGACAGCAAGAAATTCTGACCATCGCGTCATTCTGGGGGAGAGAATGTGTGGAGTAGGTTTGTCGTCGGCCAGAATCCCAAGTAGTGGCTTATGATCCGTTATAATAAAAAATGGTCTCCCATAAACATATTTATGAAATCTTTTAATTGCAGAGACAATAGCAAGGGCTTCCTTATCTAAATGGCTATAGTTTCTTTCTGTTTTCGATAGAGTTCTTGAAAAAAATGCAATTGGTGCTTCTGAGCCGTTTGGTAGGATGTGGCTCAGAATGGCCCCTACCCCAAATGGTGAGGCATCACAAGTGGCAGTCAAGGGTAGTGTCTCATTATACTGAATTAGTACTGCATTTGAGGTGAGGAGGTCTTTTACTTGCTGGAAGGCGTGTTCCTCCCGACGTCCCCAAATCCAGGATGCCCTTTTATCGAATAGTCTATGAAGGGGCTCAGCAACAGTTGCCTTCTGGCGTTGGAAGATGTTATAAAAGTTAATAAATCCCAGGAAGGCTTGGAGGTCGGTTTTGTTTTTGGGTCTTGGGGCGTTTTTGATAGCTGCCAATTTTTTTTTTCTGTGGGGTGGATTCCTTGCTTGTCAAGGAGGTAGCCAAGAAACTCCACCCTTTCTGTGCAAAGCTGGCACTTTTCCTTCTTAACCTTGAGGCCAGCATTTTTGAACCTCTGTAGGACTGTTCTGAGACGTTTTTCTAATTGTTTTTTTGTGGGTGCTGCTATTAATACGTCATCAAAATAGGGCACGACCCCTTTTATCCCTTGTAATAGTCTCTCCATCAGGCTTTGAAAGATGCCTGGGGCTACGCTTACACCAAACTGGAGCCTGTTGCATTTGAATGCACCACGATGTGTGACTATAGTTTGGGCTTCTGCAGTCTCGGGATCAACTGGTAGCTGTTGATATGCTTGGGCCAGGTCTAATTTTGCGAATATTTTGCCACCCCCAAGTGAATGCAGGAGATGTTGCACAACTGGCACTGGGTAGGCGCTCTGCTGTAGCGCGTGATTGAGGGTGGCCTTGTAGTCACCGCAGAATCTTATGGACCCGTCAGGTTTTATGGGGGTGACAATTGGTGTCTCCCATCGGGCGTGGTCAATAGGTTCTAACACGCCTTGCGCAATTAATTTGTCTAGTTGCTCGTCAATTTTGGATTTAAGACCAAAGGGAACTCGGTGTGGCTTTAGGCGAATGGGTGCTATGTTGGGGCGAAGATTAAATGAAATAGGGGACCCCTTGTACTTGCCTAGGCTTTTGTTGAACACTTCTCGGAAGTCATGGACGAGAGCTGCCTCCCAGTCATTGTCTTCAGTATGATGGATGCCAGCCATTCCGATTCCTAATGGCGCGAACCACTGAAGACCCAATAGACTTGGCCGGTCTCGGTCTACGACGGTGAGTGGTAGAATTGCCTTATGTCCCTTGAACGAGACCTGCACATGGCGGGTACCTGCGACTGGAATCCGGTTGCCTTGATAGTCTTTCAGTATAAGTCTCTGACTGCTGATGTCTTGGCGTCAGATGTTGGGGATTAGCTGCTTGAGTGTTCTCCAGGATACCATGGATAGTGATGACCCAGAGTCGACTTCCATGTTGCACGGTTTGTTTTCAATTGTGACCTCTACTCGGATCTTTTTAGCGTCAAGTGATGAAGCGTGGCCGATGGTGATGGTTTGATGAGCCTCCTCTCGTCTGGGGGTGTCGTTAAACCTTCGGGGTCTGCTGTACTGATTCCACTGGTTGCTAGGGCGGTCCCTCTGCGTGGAGGCATTGCCATCGTTTCTCTTTGGGCTGCTCCCTCTCCGTCTGGGGCTGGAATTTCTCTTGTTTCTGCATACCTTCGCGATGTGTCCCCATTTCTGGCAAAAATGGCATATGGCATCTAAGAATCTGCATTCGGATCGGGGATGGTTTCCCCCACATCCGGCACATTGGTAGTTGGCTTTGCGACCCCACTGGTCCCGTTGCTCACGTTCTGACCGGAGCCTGTGGACTTCTTCTTCCTCACTGTCTGAGGATGACTCAACGTCTTCGTGATGGGTGGTTGATGTGTACTTGTCTGAAGGTTTCCCAGCATCGTTGGTGGGTTGGCGGTTGGTCCCGCTGGTTCGACGCATTCGTGCTGCTGATTTACGAGTGGCTTCGGCTGCTGTGGCGTCTGCTATGGCATCTGCAAGCGAGATGTCTCCCTTGGCCATGATCTTGCTCTGGACGGTGGGGTCTCTGAGGCCAAGGACGATGCGATCTCTCATGGCTTCTTCAAGGTTGGCGAAGCCACACAAACCACCCAGGTTCCTCAGGTCTGCCACAAAATCCCCAACGCTCTCACCTTCACGTTGGTCCCTCTGGTAGAACTCATGCCTGCGAATGAGAGTTGGCACGGCTGGGGCGTAATGGTTGCACAGGATGGGAGCAAGGGTGTCCCAATCCATGGTTTGAACTTCAGCTGGCTTGGCTAAGGCTTTAGCCATCTTAAAAATGGCTGGTCCACAATGGGTTAGAAAAGCCTGCTAGTCCGGAACAATTTTGACTTGTTTTAAGGACATTACATCAAAGTTGGATCAGCTTGTAGTGTTTTTTTTCACTTTAATTTTGAGTGTAACTCCAAATCCAGACATCCATGGGTTGCTAAATTTGATTTCCATTGATAATTGTTGTCAGCACATTCAACTATGTAATGAACAAAGTATTTAATAAGAATATTTCATTCATTCAGATAGAGGATATCTTATTTTTGTGTTCCCTTTATTTTTTGGAGCAGTGTGTATGTATGTATGTATGTATGTATGTATGTATGTATGTATATATATATATATATATATATATATATATATATATATATATATATATATGTGTGTGTGTGTGTGTGTGTGTGTGTGTGTGTGTGTGTGTACTGTATATGTATATATATACTGTATATGTATGTATGTATGTATGTATATATATATGTTATGACTCCCCTTCAAAATTCAAACGAACAAAACAGAAAGCAGCCGTTTCACAATTAAATCAAACGGAAAGAAGTCTTACAAGATAACGGCTGGCAGAAACCACAGCATAAATCTTTACTCTGTCCGGCAAACCAGTCCTGGCAATAAATCCTCAGCCTCAGAGCTCTTTGCTGTAACGTCCTCACTCAAATAGTTATTTTGTTCCTGGCGAAATGTACCAGCCCAGCTGTGTCCTTTTATACTCATTAAGGCAACATGCTAATTTACTGACTTGCTCTTCTCATTCGCTCCAGCTGATTTTGCCTTTTCAACCGTCTTCTATTTTTTACATTTAACCACAAATTTTCCAAGTTCTCATCTCCACTAGAAGACTCTCTCAAAACTTCCCTGTCAGCCATTCCCAGCTGTTGATCAGATAAGGAACCAGAGGAGGTCAAAGGTCCTGACAATTCTAATACATCAGGTCTGTCGTCCTTTGTCACGTCCATCTCCTCATCCTGGTTATCAGTCCAATCAGTAAGCCAGGCTGGCTCATATCGTTCTGCCATGACCTCTTCACCTGAACTCATATCAATCACAGGAGCTGAATCCAAGCCCGGAGCCACAACATACATACATACATACATACATACATACATACATACATACATATATATATATATATATGTATGTGTATGTATGTATATATATATATATATATGTTTTCTGAGGTTCATGGGTATTTATATGTAGATCTTTGGTTGTTCGGGTTTTCTCCGCGTAAGATTTGAAGTATCTAGGCAGCGTTTCGATGAAGTCTCATTCATCATCTTCAGGCTTCTGTCTCCAGCTCTGTGCTTCTCAGAGTAATGGAGATTGCAGCTGCTTCCTCCTTTTAACTGCCAGTGGGGTGGAACTTGATTGGGTGGGGCTTGGCTGTGTTCTGATTGGGTGGGGGTGTTCTCATTGGTAGGGGTTTGGCTGTGTTCTGATTGGTTGGGGGTTAGCCGTGTTCTGATTGGTTGGAGGCATGTTCTGATTGGTTGGAGGCGTGTTCTGTAATGAACACATCTGACTACCAAACCAAGCTAACCAACCTACTCCAAGACCCCACATACAAACCCCTAAAGACAGACCCACCACCTACCTAGAAAAAACTACCAAATCCAAAATAAAAGCCTCCCCATCAGTGAAAAAATCCAGCAAGGAATCATACCCAGAGAAAAATCATCCAGATGCCCCAAGCTTTATGGTCTCCCCAAAATACACAAAGAAGGAACCCCACTCAGACCAATAGTCAGCTCCATAGGCTCACCTCTACAAAACCTGGCCAAATTTCTTGCCAAACAACTACAACCCTATGCAGAATCCATCAACTCACACGTAAGAAACTCATTCCAGTTCATCGAGATCATAAAGAAACAAAACTTACAACCTAGCGACCTACTAGTAGCTTCGATGTCACATCCCTCTTCACCCAAGTGCCAATAAAAGAAGCCTTGACAGCCATCCAAAACAAATACAACCCCCAAGCACATCCTAGATCTAACCAACCACTGCCTATCCAATACTTACTTCACCTACAATGGACAAAAATACAAACAAATAGAAGGAGCACCTATGGGATCACCCCTCTCACCTGTCATCGCAAACCTCTACATGGAACACTTTGAAACACAAGCTCTGAAAAATACGACCACAAACCCAAACTCTGGCTCAGATACGTAGATGACACCTTCATAATCTGGCCACACGGGAAAGAAAAACTGAACAACTTCCTCACATACCTCAACAGTCTACACCCCAAAATACAATTCACCATGGAAACAGAAGCCAACAATCAACTTCCCTTCCTAGATGTCTTGGTATACAAAGATCCGATGGCTCCCTAGGACACACCATCTACCAGAAGAAAACACATACTAACCGCTATCTACATGCACTCTCACACCACCACCCAGCACAGATCAATTCCGTAGCCAAGACACTCATCTCCAGAACAAAATGCTTAGCCGATGAACAACACCAAAAAACCGAACTACACACTCTCACCAACGTACTCACAGCCAATGGATTCCAAAGAAAGAAGATTACCCACCTAATCCAAAAAGAAGCCCCAACCAAAATCCAAGACAGAGAACAAGAAAACGGAAAAGCCCTCCTCCCATATATAAAAGGCACTACAGACAAAATTAGCAAGATCCTCCAAAAACACAACATCAAAACAGCATTCTGCACAAAACAAAAAATATCCACCATCCTAAGAAACCCCAAAGACAAAATCGAATTAGAAAACCAAGGAGTATCGAAATCCCCTGCACAGCCTGCCCTAACACATACATTGGACAAACTAACAGAAGAATAAGCGCACGCATTGAAGAACATAAGAACTCAATCAAAAAAGAAGAAAGCGACCTCTTCCCTGGTCCAACACCTCAAAGCCACAGGACATGAAATTGATTTTAAAAATACCAGAACTATCGCCAAAACCGAACACTTCAACAGCAGAATAATCAGAGAAGCCATAGAGATAGAAAAACGCCCACACAGCATGAACAAGCGAGATGACACCTCCCGCCTTCAGCCATTTGGAAACCCGCCCTCATGAACAGGCGAGTACCTAACATGAAGAAGGACACTGGACCCACACCCATGAGAGCCACACAAGATGCCACCACCACACTTCCATGTAGAAAACAGACTCCCACCCATTCAGAAAATGAGAAGCGACCATGGACCAGAAGCTGCACTGCAGCTGCATCACTACTACCACTTCAAACCCCTCTGAGCCATACATGAAGCAAACCAACACCCACTATGAAGATGCAGCAGGACCACGAACTAGAAGCCAAACAGCAAGATCACAACTCTCCAGCTCAAATCCCCAGCAACTAAAACTAACCTGAGCACAACCAAGCCCCTCCTGAACAGAACACGCCTCCAACCAATCAGAACACAGCTAACCCCCAACCAATCAGAACACAGCCAAACCCCCTACCAATGAGAACACCCCCACCCAATCAGAACACAGCCAAGCCCCACCCAATCAAGTTCCACCCCACTGGCAGTTAAAGGAGGAAGCAGCTGCAATCTCCATTACTCTGAAAGCACAGAGCTGGAGACAGAAGCCTGAAGATGATGAATGAGACTTCATCAAGCGTTGCCTAGATACTTCAAATCTTACGCGGGAAAACCGAACAACCAAAGATCTACATATATATATATATATATATATATATATATATATATATATATATATATATATATATATATATATATATATATACACATACACATATACATATACACATATACATACATATATATACATATACATATACATATACACATACACATACACATACACATATACACATACACACATACACACACATATATATATATATATATACACACACACACACATATATATATATATACATATACATATATAGTCAAGTGTAATTTAAGTTATACAGATGTTGAAAAACATTTCAACACCAAATAGAATAAGACTTTCTCTAGAAACCTAGAAAGTATTACCAATTTTCTTTAAGATTGTCCAAGTTTTAACCAGATGTTATTTTTTAAATGCACAGATGGGAAAAGTCTACATACACTCAACTAGCTTTCACCTATGTTACTTTCTTCTGCAGGGAATGGGGAACAATTCTACTTCAAAAAAGCCAGCCCCCGATAGTGTTAAAGGAAAATTAGCTAATCTGTTCATCCAGCTATTGGGCATGGCAGTCAAAATCTGGGAAAAATCAAATGCAAGAATCAAAATCAGAAAGATTAGTTTACTAGTTTGATGGATGTTTAAATTAAGAGTGTGCAGCTTTCATCTTGTTTTTGTTTTGGAGGGGTTGAGTGGGATGGGCTTTGAGTTTTCTTGGCTGATACTGGTTGAAAGTAGGATAAAGGCAAAGGCCTAGCCAACAGCAACCACATTTGAGTCTAGTCATTTGGAGAACAAGATAGCTCTAGTAAAACTAGTTGCTCTATAGATTCTCTGTTATTTTATAGAATGACACCCAGATTGCGCAAATGAATAATGCTTACTTGAGATCTTGGGACTGAAGAGCAACTGGCTCTTGAACTGATATTGGTTGAGACTTAACTCCTCAGAATCCTTTTCCTTTTGGCTTCCTTCAAGCTCCCTAACCTGGATTTATGATGGTCAACCTTAACTACTTTAAGAAATATACGCTTCAACTCCAAGAATCCCCAAGCCAGCATTAGGGCACAAGTGGTGTTCATTCTGGTCTAGTCCTTAGAAAGTATTTTACTGAGGGAACAAGCTGGGCATTTCCTTTCTCCTGGTACATTAGTGGCAGAGGGGATTTCAGTGGAGCTTTCCCCATAAAACGTAAGGAAGGTTGTTATATCTGGGAGGACGGTTCAAGAATGGAGGCAAGACTCAGATAGTAACTAAAGCTCTTTATTTGTGACTTCAGATCTGAGCAACTAACCCCAGCCGCAGCAGCCCCTTATATAGGGCTGGCTGCGGCTAGGCAGCCAATGAAGGCGATTTGAGTTTGCTGCTCTTGGCAGGGCCAATCGCGGCAGCCCGTTTACTGGCCAATCGCATCAGTCTATGGCGACCAATCACAATCGGCTTTCAGCAGGCCAATCAGATTTGCAGGCTTACGAGCCTGCTAGTCCGGAACAAAGGTAATGCAGGATTGAAGAAGAAGAAGAAGGGTTTGGTGACTTATCATGGAAATCAGCAATAGCCTAAGCCAACCACACCTTGTCTTTGCCTGCATTCACTACAAGAATGAAACAGTGGTACAATGCTGTAGTATAATAATTATATAATAAGTAGACAGCCAGTGGAAATGTGTTCAAAACACAACTGAAGAAGAAAGAAAATATCTTCTATTCCTTAGAGGAACTCCACTTTTATTCACTCTAAGATTTTTCAGCTACGCTGAAAACAGATGGTACAAAAAGGTCCTCTGGAATAAAATTAGCAACTCTCTTTGAGCTTCTCAGTTAAGTGCTTTAAGTAAAGGGGAAACTCTATAAATCTACTATTCCCTGTATTTCCAAAAGGAAATGTTCCCACTTCTCTTGACTCAATAGCAAAATGTTATCATCCTCTGACTATTCATTTAAAAAATGGCTATCACACTCATGTGAACAATGGTATCCAGAAGAGTGGGCCATTAATAACAAAAGGAAAATACATCTTTGGTTTATGGCCAATATAAATTGAGATAAGTAGCAAAATTTTAAATCTGATGTTCTAAGGGTTATGATATAGAGGCTTGTGCAGGTAGAATACTGTAGAGATAATATTATCCTTGAAGGATAAAGAGTGAATAAAGAAGCAGGAACACTCTTTATAGGGGGAAAAAGGTATGCCGATTTCAATACATTGTCTACAGCCCTTATATTTTTCTTAACACAGATTTTAACTAATGAGGAAGAACATCCTAATGTAGAAAATTGGGAGTTAAACCAGGCATTGGTTGATTATCGTTTTTAAGAGAAAGATTTTAGAATCACAGCTTTCCTTTGGAGTCAATGAGGAGGAAGAGCGATGTGGCATATAGTGCTCTTGAAGTATATCCAGTTTCATTTTTGCCTTGAGAGTCAGTTTGGGTAAGTAGTACAGTACTTCATTCTTGTAGTTTGGAATAATATACATATAACCCAGTGATGGGATTCAATTTATTTTTACTACTGATTCTGTGGGAGTGGCTTGGTGGGCGTGGCAGGGGAAGGATACTGTAAAATCTCCAGTCAGAGGTGGTATTTGCCGATTCTCCAAATTACTCAAAATTTCCTCTACTAGGTTCTCTAGAACTGGTCAGAACCTGCTGAATACCACCTCTGATATAACCTCAAAGATATACACACCTGTATTTGGCGGTATGTATGGTAGGGAATATGCACTCTACGCGCAGAAACTACTTCTCCCTAAAGATCTTGTCAGTACAATGTGATTTGGAGGGGAGCGGGATTCTAACAGTGTGTGTGTGTGTGTGTGTGTGTGTGTGTGTGTGTGTATGAATTCATGTTTTACCGTGTCTATTGGCTGGAGTTCCTTTATGATTTCAGCAGTAGCCTTGGCTTTCCATTCTGTTTGTGCAGAAAGTCCTCAACTTTCAACCACAATTGAACCCAACATTTCTGTTGCTGAGATATTTTGCCCCATTTTACAATCTTTTTTGCCACAGTTGCTAAGTGAATCATTGCAGTTGTTAAAGTCAGTGACATGGTTATTTAGTGAATCTAGCTTCTTGTCAGAAGGTCACCAAAAGGGAATCACGCGACTCTGAGACACTGCAACCATCATAACTATGAAGCCAGTTGCCAAGCAACTGAATTTTGGTCACGTGACCATGAGGAGGCTGCAATAGTCACAAGTGTTAAAAATGGTCATAGGTCACTGTTTTCAGTGCCATTGTAACTTCAGGTGGTTACTAAATGAACTGTTGTAAGTTGAAACTACTTGTACTCAGGGGTGGGATTCTACCAGTTCTCACCTATTCGCTAGAACCGATTGTTAACATTCTAAGCAGTTTGGAGAACCAGTTGTTAGAAGAAACTACTGGCCTAATCCTGTAAGGAAGGCAGGAAGGAAACATTCTGGTGTTGCTTACAGAAACTGCCTCTCCGTTAACCCTTATTACATTCTTGGCAGGACTAGACTTCCTGTCTCAGGAACTTCTCTGGAGTTTTTTCCCCCTCCTTTGCTGGTACTTTGCTTGTGTGGAGTGACCATTCAAAGTTACAATGGCACTGAAAAAAAGTGACTTATGACCATTTTTCACACTTACGACTGTTGCAGCATCCCCACAGTCATGAGAGGTCAGGAGAGGAGATGCGTGCCTCAATAATATTGAGTTGGTCACACCCAGCTAAAAACATGACCACCAAGCCATGTCCACCCAATTACATGACCACCAAGCGACGCCCACCAACTAAGCCACGCCCACAGAACCGGTTGTTAAAATATTTGAATCTCACCCCTGCTTGTACTCCGTACTATGGATGAGATGTTTATAGGCATGGTATAAGGCCCAGGTGTACGGGAAGACTGGCATATCAAATTATTCATATATTTAGATATTTTACCATTTTTACACTCTTTATTTTGTTATGTAATGGAGGCAATGGATTATTTGCTACCCATATTGTATATAGAGCAGGTTGGTAGCTTCATAGTCAAATTATCCATGACGCAAAGGACAGGAACCAGGAAATATGTTTTTTCTACGTTTTCCCGGATTTATATTTTTCCTGTCATGTAAAGATGACTCCCTCCCTGATGGAAATAAGGAAGCCATAACCCTCTTTTACTAAGCATCTGAATCTTAAGGACTTTGTATTGTTGGATGGATCAATGTTTGGTTTTATGAGGATTTCACATGAATAAGCTTCTAGATTCTTATGACTGAGGAGTATATTTGTTTATTTAGTGTATGGCATATCATACGTGGACTAGCAATATATATGAACATTTCTCCTAGATTAATAAAATATAAATGTTAAAAAGTTCTATGTTCAAATACTAATGTCTAGGCCTAGGCCGTCTAACCATTGAAGCTCAGCATCGTTTATATCAGGGATAGGGAACTATGGCCCGTTTATGACTTGTGGACTTCAACTCCCAAAATTCTGGGAATCAAAGTCGACAACTCATAAAGGGGCCATAATTCCCAATCTTTGGTTTATATGAAAAAAATAGGATATTGCACGGGTATATACCCTCAGTTTACAGGGAGAAAGACATTTGTAAATTAAACACATATTGATTTGAAATGTGCAAATTAAATATACACATTTAATTTGCATTTAATATATATTTAAATGCCTATGTATGCATACACATATTAATGATGTACTTGTAGGACAATTGGTATCTTCATATAATGATACACTTGTAGATTGATACGTATAATGATACACTTGTAGTAATATTTATAAGGGCCTTCTCCATGGAGGCTCCGTCTCTCTGGAACATCATTCCCTCAGAGATTAGAATGGCCCCCCACTCTAGCTCTCTTCCGAAAGGCACTGAAGACCTGGTTTTGCCAGTGGGCCTGGGGAACCCGGAGAGAGATGGAGCCCATCAGGTGGCTAGTGTGATCTGCTGTCATCAGGGAGGGGGATGGGAGTTGGTTTTTAATGTTCTGGTGTTTTTTTGTTTTTTTTTGTTTTTCCCAAATTTTGTTCTATTGTACTTTACTAATTTATTTGATTCTTTTTGTTAGTTTTCATTGTTTTTATTTTTATTTTTTGTTTTAAATATGGTTTTACATTGTGTAAGCCACCTCGAGTCACCATGAGCGAATAGGTGGCAATATCAATAACTAACTAACTAACTAACTAACTAACTAACTAACTAACTAAATAAATAAATAAATAAAGATAGATAGATGATAGATAGATGATAGATAGATAGATAGATAGATAGATAGATAGATAGATAGATAGATAGATAGATAGATAGATAGACAGACAGATAGACAGACAGACAGACTTGTAGAAAAATTGGCATATTCATATAATCTCCATCAGATTATATACAAGAGTAGATAATCAAGTATATAGTAAAATGAATAAAACAAAGATTTTTCTTTCTAAGACTTTTGCATAAAACTCAGTCACTTTACTTTTTTCAACTCGATGAAAGTTCTTTTCATTAGCTGCCTATTTTACAGATTTAAATAGCTAGTTATCTGTTCCAATTTAATGT
Organism: Pseudonaja textilis; assembly: GCF_049901715.1. Taxonomy (NCBI): domain Eukaryota; kingdom Metazoa; phylum Chordata; class Lepidosauria; order Squamata; family Elapidae; genus Pseudonaja; species Pseudonaja textilis. The sequence goes on along the minus strand of NC_141992.1, from coordinate 128,124,985 downwards.
GTTTTCTTCAGAGAGACTCTGGGGAAGAAAAAGAATCCATTATTTTACTTGCTTAGAAAACAATCTTAGTCATATTGGGTCATGAAGAAAGTATTCAAAATCCATAGTTGAGCGATGTCTTTGTGAAGATCAATGAAAATGTCCCCCCAAAAAGCCAGCATAAGCCTTTACATTTTTAAAAACTCTGAACTGTACATTTAAAATAAAATTGGAAGGGTGGGAAAAGTTATAATAAGAGTTTCAGCCACAAGACCAGAAATAAGACCACACATGGAATACTGCATCCAGTTTTGCTTGCCACGATATAAAAAAGATGTTGAGATTCTAGAAAGAGGGGAGAGCAACAGAAATTATTAGGGAACTGGACGCTAAAACATGTGAAGAGTTGCAGAAATTGTCTAGTTTAATGAAAAGAAGGAGTAGGGGTGACATGATAGCTATGTCCCAATGTTTGACGGGCTGCCATAAAGAAGAGGGAGTCAAGCTATTCTCCAAAGCATCAGCAGGTAAGACAAGAAGCAATAGATGGAAACTAATCAAGGAGAGAAGGAACCTAGAACTAAGGAGAAACTTCCTAACAGTGAGAACAATTAACCAGTGGAACGACTTGCCTCCAGACGTTGTGGTGCTCAAACACTGAAGGTTTTTAAGAAGAAATTGGACAACCATTTGTCTGAAATAGTATAGGGGGTTAGACTAGAAGACCTCCAAAGTCCCTCTCAAACCCTGATATTCTGTATTCTATTCTGTAAGTTCAAATTCATTGGGAAGAAGTCTTTATGGAATGAATGCATAATTAGAATTAAGTATTGTCAATATCAGATTACACCTACGAACAGAAGAAAGAAAATGACCACTGTACTCCACAGCTTTGAAAAACCAAAGGCTGTAAAATATCCAAAGTATCATACTATTATATTACCTGGTGACCAATATCTGCTGTTGATTTTTATCTCTGTCAGAAATATTAATTTATTGGCACACCATATTTCATATATTTCCAATCTAGGACAAAAAAAAAATACCTGAAGTTTGGAGTAGGGCCACATAAGAAGAAAAAGATTTTCTTAGAAGTGGCACAAAGATATTATCTTGGATATTATGTCAAGAAGATTGTTGCTTGTAAGATGGACTTATGTTCTGCCTTCTATGTATTCCAAAACAAATCATTCCAAATTCAATAGCAATATGAACTTCCTTGTCCTATTTCTGTCCACCGATGACCATGCAAGTTTTAGCCGGTTCATTTTCAGACTGGATGGATGAGTATGAAGAAGGGATTGCTCTTCTACTTCATCATCAAGATTATTTATTGACATGAAGAAGATCATTCACTTGTATCTAATGAGAAGTTGGTCACCATAGAATGTTTCCCTACAGAGAGTGGGCCTAATGCTTTCTACGTTACACAAGCTGCTGTAGTGAACATTTGAATTCAGGAGGAGAAGGTAAAAATACTGTACGCTAAAAAAAAAAAATCCACAAATGTTTTACCAGAAGCAAATGAATAAAACATCTCTTTCTTTCAGCAGCAGGTTACAGCTTCTTACTAGATGATGGATGCACTTGAAAGAAAATCTCATCTTTTTCTTATTGACAAAGGTGACCCAGTGGAAGCTGAGCATTCAGTGCTGGCCACTCTGTAGACATATACATTACTCATATACTGAGAATAAGGGAGGAGGAGGTGTGCTGAAAACAAAAAAGAAGGACGCCAGAGCCTAAGCCCTAAGCAATACTCTTATTACCTTTCAGATCCAAAATGAGAAATTCGGTCTGCTCTGCAGATATGCATGCACAACACATAGATATGCTGTATTGCTAAGACTGCAACAGATAGACATTATCATAGGTTTTATGCAGTGAACTATCTGCCACAGGAAGCTGCAGACTGTTAATTTTTAAAGCGGGTGAGCTAATAAACATGCCGCGAAGGATGAAATGGTAAAATTGTGGAGTGAATATTGCATTTTGTTCTAATACTGCCCCACGAGAAATATCCTCTGCATGATGCTAATTTGATTATTAGAGACAAGGTTTAATGAAGTCTCCTCCCTGATGGCAGGGCAATGAAAAATCAAATAGAGTTCGAATCCTGAAATGATAAGTGTCTTGAAGCTCCACGACTCTGCTCACCCTTAATGTGGGGCTATCCGGAGGAGATGAAATTAAGCACATACCTTAGGTGTTCTCTGAGAAAATAACTAAAGTTTATTCTCAGTCTGAATTTCATTACGTAAGCATAGGGCTGCAGAGAGCCTCTTAAATCAGTAAATCACAATCGCCAAGGGTTCCAACATTTTAGAGTTACTGCTACCATTTGCCCAATGAGGCTTATAAGACACAAAGAGTGCACAGAGTATGACACTGCAGTGTAAACTTTGCAAGCCAAGTTGGTGAAACGTTCGTGCACTTGGGCTCAGAGGACAACTTTGGAGTTTATAATAATGTGCATTACACAGAGGAGAGCAAATGGTTTGCAGAGCAAGCTTTAGAAAGACCATCTAAAAAGCACTGTACAACAAATGGAGTGGTGCAGAATGTTCCTATCGTATGTGCTTTTTTCTAAAGTAGCGTATCCCAATCTCCACCTGTACAACCGACAATTCATTATTCTTTGGCTCATAGCATGCTCACTTCTCCTTTTCTTCCTTCATTTTTGCACTTCTAGAAATCTTGAGGTTCCTACAGTCAAAGATGTCCTTAAATGAGCTTGCATTGATGTACTTAAGTTTTCTTAGAGCTGTGCATGGTACAGTCTTTCAGGATTAAATTTGCTGTATTGAAATGGAGGGTTACAAATTCAAGGTCTGTGACATGGAGGGAATAGGGCAGGAACAATAAAGACCTTATGCTTCTCCCTACTCTTTCCTGGCATTGCTGAGATAAGTCGGTCACCACCAGTATCCATATGTTCAGCAACTGGAGCAGCCCAAGCAGGGAAATGACTGGTTTTCTGCATCATCCTCCATAACAGAATAACAGAGTTGGAAGGGACTCTTGCTCAAGCATTTCAGACAAATGGTTGTTTTGGAGGTTAAAAATCTCCAGTGTTGGAGCACTCACAACTTCTGGAGACAAGTTGTTCCACTGATTAATTGTTCTAACTGTCAGGAAATTTCTCTTTAGTCCTAGGTTGGTTCTCTCCTTGCTTAATTTCCATCCATTGCTTCAGGTGCTTTGGAGAATAGACTGACGGTATTCAAATTATTCAGGTTATTCAAGGTATCGTTCATTGCCGAGAATCTTCTAGAGCAGGGGTGTCCAACCTTTCACCTTCCCTGGGCCACATTAGAAGATGAAAATTTGGTTTGGGCCGCACATAAAATAAAATAACAGTAACGATACCTGATCATCCCAAAAAACCATAGAAAACATAGTTAACATATTAAATTTATTTGGAAATAAAGTTAGTAAGATGTTTTTATTATTTATTATTAATTATTTATTAAAAATTATTTATTTTTTATCACGGTTTTTTTAATCACAGTTTTTTTTAATCACAGTTTATTTTCCGGCCAAATTTTGCGGGGGGGGGGGAGAAAGCTCGCCTGCCTCACGCCTTCCTCTCCTCCTGCAAATAGCCTGGCTGGATGAGGCAGGACTGGAAGGCAGAAGCAGCAGCAGCAGCGGCGGGGCAGAAGCAGCGGCGGGGAAAGCTTCTGCCCCGCCGCCGCCGCCGCCGCTTCTGCCCCTGCCGCCGCTGCTGCTTCTGCCCCGCCGCCGCTTCTTCCCCGCCACCGCTGCTGCTTCTGCCCCGCCGCCGCTGCTTCTGCCACCGCCGCTTCTTCCCCCGCCACCGCTGCTGCTTCTGCTGCCGCCATTTCTGCCCCTGCCACCACCACCCCGCCACCGCCGCTTCTTCCCCGCCGCCGCTTCTGCCCCGCTGCGGGGGCAGCGGCGGCGGGGGCAGAAGCAGCGGCGGGGCAGAAGCAGCAGTGGTGGTGGAGAAGAAGCGGTGGCGGCGGGGGCAGAAGCAGTGGGGGTGGCGGCGGGAGAAGAAGCGGCGGCGGCGGGGGCAGCAGCAGCGGTGGGGCAGAAGCAGCAGCAGTGGCAGGGCAGAAGCGGTGGGGGTGGCGGCGGGGCAGAAGTGGCGGGGTGGTGGCGGGGGCAGAAGCGGCGGGGTGGCGGCGGGGACAGAAGCGGCGGCGGCGGGGGCAGCAGCGGCGGCGGGGGCAGAAGCAGCGGCAGGGGCAGAAGCAGCGGCGGTGGCAGGGGCAGAAGCGGCGGCGGTAACAGCAGGAGGTGGCGCTCTGACGGCGCCCGTCTTTTCTCTTGCTGCTTGGCTCACCTCGCCCCGCCTCGCGCCTGCCTCTCCTCCTCCTTCTCGCTGGCTGTGGCACGATGGTTGGGGTGGGCATTGGGCCGCATTACGAGGTGACCTGGGCCGCATGCGGCCCGTGGGCCGCGGGTTGGACAAGCCTGCTCTAGATCTCCCTCAGTCCTGCACAGCATACACAAAGCCACCAGCAATAAGTTTCCTCAACAATTTAACAGAATAACAGAGTTGGAAGGGAGCTTGGGGGTCTTCTAGTCCAATATGTTGCTTAGGCAGGAAACCCTGTGCCATTTCAGACAAATGGTTGTCCAATCTCTTCTTAAAAACTTCCAGTGTTGGAGCATCTACAACTTCTGGAGGCAAGTTGTTCTACTGGTTGGTTGTTCTGTCAAGAAATTTCTCAGTAGTTTTAAGTTGGTTCTCTCCTTGATTAATTTCCATCTAACCTCTTTCAGGTATCCATATCTAATATTCACCTTGTCTTGGCACCACAGGCCCTCTGTCTTTCTCCCTCTCTATGAGATCAAATAATATCTTCTTTAACATCTAATAGAATGCTCAATCGTGTTATATGTGTAGCATCCTTTAGAATACCTGAAACTCAAAACTCATCTGTGGAATGAATTTTAGAGAGAAGGGCTTAGAAGAAAATTTGTATTTTTTTTTCTGTGCTTCTGCAATTGAGTTGGGATTGACAAAACGTACATAGGTAGGAATCTATTAATTGATCGCTAGCTATCTTCGGCATCACAATAGAAAGTCAGACTAACTTTGCTTCATGGCTGGACATATACTAATGACTCACTTTCCAGTCACAGTTTCAGGTTAGAATTCTTGAGTTGTAGCAATTTAGATAGATTTAGATAGATGCTTGGGCAGGTCAACAATAGTGTTGGGGCTCAGGGAGTACACACTGGTAACTGGCTCTGCTTCCTACAGTACCATTTTGCCTTTGCCTTTGTGTTTATTTATTTAGTTCTGCAATTTATATGCAGCTCAGTTCCAGTAAGGCTCCAAAGAGCTAACAATAATACAGAAGTAAAAGAGAAAAAATTAAAAGGAGAAAAGCAAACAAAAAACAATCGAATCCATGGACACACCAAGGCCAACAATGCTAACAGCAACTGTTGCCTCCTGTTGAAAAGAGACTTCTAAAACTTCCCAAAGCATTCTTGAACATTTCCTGAAGAGCAACATAGTTGGCGCTGATCTGATCTTTCATTCAGCACCATTCCAAAGAAGAGAGACCACTAGAGAAAATAATATGTCCTTTTTTTTATGAAAAGAGTGGTCCATTAAAACTAGTATTCAAAAGGTGCTTTTCCTACTAGATCATATTGGACAGGCAGAAATGTCTGGGATAAGACACTCTAGAACAGGCTTGTCCAACCCACGGCCCACGGGCCGCATGCGGCCCAGGTCGCCTCGTAATGCGGCCCAATGCCCACCCCAACCATCGTGCCACAGCCAGCGAGAAGGAGGAGGAGAGGCAGGCGCGAGGTGGGGCGAGGTGAGCCAAGCAGCAAGAGAAAAGACGGGCGCCGTCAGAGCGCCACCTCCTGCTGTTACCGCCACCGCTTCTGCCCCTGCCACCGCTGCTGCTTCTGCCCCTGCCGCCGCTGCTGCCCCTGCTGCCACCCCTGCCGCTTCTGCCCCACTGCCACCCCCGCCGCTTCTGCCCCCGCCGCCCCCCACCGCTTCTGCCCTGCCACTGCTGCTGCTTCTGCCCCCACCGCTGCTGCTGCCCCGCCGCTTCTTCTCCGCCACCACTCCCGCTGCTTCTGCCCCGCCGCCACCGCTTCTTCTCCCACCACCGCTGCTGCTTCTGCCCCGCCGCTGCTTCTGCCCCCACCGCTGCTTCTGCCCCCCGCCGCCGCTGTCCCCGCAGCGGGGGCAGAAGCGGCGGCGGTGGCGGGGGAAGAAGCGGCGGTGGCGGCGGGGGTGGTGGCGGTGGCAGAAATGGCGGCAGCAGAAGCAGCAGCAGTGGCAGGGGAAGAAGCGGCGGCGGCAGAAGCCGCGGCGGCGGGGGTGGTGGTGGGGGCAGAAACGGCGGCGGCAGAAGCAGCAGTGGTGGCGGGGGAAGAAGCAGCGGCGGCAGAAGCAGCGGTGGCGGGGCAGAAGCAGCAGTGGTGGCGGGGAAGAAGCGGCGGCGGCAGAAGCAGCGGTGGCGGGGGCAGAAGCAGCAGCGGTGGCGGGGGAAGAAGCGGCGGCAGGGGCAGAAGCAGCAGCGGCGGCAGGGGCAGAAGCGGTGGCGGGGGCGGGGGCAGAAGCTTTCCCCCGCCGCTGCTTCTGCCCCCGCCGCTGCTGCTGCTGCTTCTGCCTTCCAGTCCTGCCTCATCCAGCTGGGCTATTTGCAGGAGAAGAGGAAGGCGTGAGGCAGGCGAGCTTTCTCCCCCCCTCCCCCCCGCAAAATTTGGCCGGAAAATAAACTGTGATAAAAAAAACTGTGATTAAAAAAACCGTGATAAAAAATAAATAATTTTTAATAAATAATTAATAATAAATAATAAAAACATCTCACTAACTATATTTCCAAATAAATTTAATATGTTAACTATGTTTTCTATGGTTTTTTGGGATGATCAGGTATCGTTATTGTTATTTTATTTTATGTGCGGCCCAAACCAAATTTTCATCTTCTAATGTGGCCCAGGGAAGGTGAAAGGTTGGACACCCCTGATCTAGAGGGTCTCCAAATATCCCTGAGATAAAAAAAAATTCCTGGTGGTGTAGGAGATGTTAAAACTGGACTTTCCTGAGTGACCAAGGAGGATATTGTGTTCATCAAATAGCATTCAAATAGAACTGGCCAGTGCAGCTGACCCTCAGGTCACATGGAGAGCTGACAAAGGAGAGTAAAGGTAGTAGTATTATAACATGGTAGTCCTGCAGCACAGATATTGAAGATAAAGTGGTGCAGCAGAGGCAAAAGGGCTGGTGGTGATCACTGACCAGATAATGCTGCTGGCAGTATGTTCTGTCAAGAAATTTCTCAGTAGTTTTAAGTTGGTTCTCTCCTTGATTAATTTCCATCTAACCTCTTCCAGGTGTCCATATCTAATATTCACCTTGTCTTGATTCTGTCATCTGAGAATAACTTGACTGATTCTGTCATCTGAGAATAAGAATGTTGTAAGAATGAACTTGTAAGATTTTGGAGGTTGAGCCCAAGGATTTATCTGCAGTTAGAATTAGAGATAAGCTTATTGCCATCCTCATTCCCGCCCCCTTACTCTTGAGGGACAACATCTGCTTTCCTTGCACTGATTTGTTCCTGGAGTGTTTTATTAACTTAACATAGATCAATAGTAAATATCATATCGCTTATATGCTTTCCTTCACTACTTCAAAAGAGCTTACCAAGGCTCAAAACGTGAACAAAGAATAAATAGCAGCTAATGTGGATTTGATTTTGTTAAATGTGATTTATTAGAAAATTGAATCTGGCCCTTTTTAGAATCACATATTTCACACATTTCATTACCTCTGCCAAATGCAAAGTTTCCTGGTGCAGCCTTTTGCATTTTTGTTGGTGTTTAATTTAAAACTTGGAATTCAACCAGCCTTGTCTATGCTGGCAGGAGGCTTCAGATGAATTCTTGACAGAAGAAAATGAAGAGAGATGGTGTAATGAGATGCTTGTTACTGAATGATGGTTGGTTTAATGAACTCTTCTAGGCTGCCTAAAGGGTTCCAAAGAAACAGATCAATATTAAGGAGTTATGTATATTTGAAGAAATGAGGTTTGATCCATTTTCCAACTTCTGTTTTTATGTTCCTCTTCTACGTCTGAGGCTCTGTGTTTGATTTTGTGAATACAAAATCAAATGTTTAGTTTCTTTATGAAATCTTTTCCCCTATCTTCATATCCACAAACATTGTAGCTACCTATGATTTTGTGACATTGTTATGGATTGATGGTACAGTGAATTTTTTATTCATGTCAGTAACCTGAGGATGGAAAAGCAGAGAAATCAAGTGGGTGTATCTATTTGGGGGAGAGCTGGGGAGAAGGCTAGGGGAAAAAAAGAGATGCACAGAATATCAAAATTTTAAAAATAAGGGTTCTATGATTTTTCTCTTTGCTAGCCATGAATGCCAAAAACAAAAAACCAGCCAGCCACCCAGCCTGACAAGCAAAATTTATGGCTGGCTATGAATTGGATAGCAAGTGAAGAGATTGGTATTTTCACCTGGGAGAGAGTTAGAAAGTACTTAGCTTTAATGAGTACTAAGCTTTAATGAGTGAAAAGACTTCACAGAAAAATGTGTCTGAGTGTTAAAGATTCAAGGGAGAAGACCAGGGGTGTGATTTAACCAGTGTAACAATCGGTTTGGTGAGTGTGTGCCAAACACACACTTCTCATGCGTGCAGAGGGTTTGCTACTGACCTTCTCCTGAAATCCTGCACTCTCCTTTTGTGTTAAACAGCAGATGTGCAGCAATCCGCTGTGTCATGCGAAGCAGCTGAACTTGAAAACCAGGAAATAAAGGTTAGAATAGAGTGGGGCAGGTAGGCCCAGCAACTGATCATTGGAGCTAACCAGTTTGCTCACAGATGATCCTTAGAGCTACCGGTTCAGGCCAACCGGGCCGAACCGGTAGAATATCACCCTTGGAGAAGACCCTTTCCCAAGTATATCAATCTGTTGTTTGGAATGAGGGGACTTGATAAAGCTGCAGGGAGACGCAAGGCTTATTGGAAGAAGTCAAGCCAGCACTTCTGTCTTTATGGTTATAGCCTGCATTTCCTTCTTTTAGAAAGATTCGTTCTGAACCAAGCGTTGGATTCAAATTGGCTTTCCCAACAGGAACAGAATGCAATGAAATTTTCAATTCTGACAGGGCTTTAAAAATCCTATTATCATACCTACAACAGCAAAGTAGCATTCCTGGAATCCTTGCAGCATCTGTTTCCTGACCTGGTCTCCTTCAAAGCGTTTTCAGCTGTGACTCACTCAACGAGTGTGAGACCCAATGGTGGTATTCAGCTGGTTTGCACCAGATCGGGCAAAGCAGTAGCAAGAATTTGGTGTGGGTCGTCGAACCAGTAGTAAGTTCTGGCTGGCCGCGCTCCCCACCCAGTCATCCTCCCGCCCGACGCTCGCTCACCCCGCCTGTCTGCCTGACATTTGCCGAAGGTATTTCTTTCTTTTTTTCTCTCCTGATAATCAGCTGTAGATAAGATCAGCTGTGCCGGGATTCCCCTTGCTGAGGCCCAGGAAGGCAAAAAATGGAGGGAGGAGCTCAATTTTTTGCCCTCCAGAGCCCCAGAAGAGCTTTAGGGGAGCAAAAACACCCCCCAGAGGCTCCTCTGTGGCTAAGAAGCTCCTAAAAATGGGTAGGGGCTGCAAAAAAGCCACACCCACCCAGTCACATGATCACACCCACCTAGCCACACCCACAGAACTGGTAGTAAAAGTTTTTGAATCCCACCACTGGTGAGACCCCCAGCAACAATGGATTGTAGGTTCAGAATTCCAAAGAGCTAAGGTGCCTCACACAAACAGCACTGGGAAGCAGTAAGACACCTCCCTCCTCTTATTTTCTTTCCTTCTGCAAATTCCTGGGAGGTCTGTCTGCCATCAAATATCTACCACCTCCCCCTGATCTACAATTTGTTTTTACATGTGGAAAAGTTTCTCATTTTCTTCTTCCTTTGAATTTTTGCCACTAAATACTAAGGAGGGTAAGCTTCTCTTCTTTCTACTTCAGAGGTATCAAGCTTGTGGCCCATGAGCCACATGCATCACGCACTGGCCATCTCCACCCCAGTTTAGTGCAGTGGGGGGAAAGTCATGGTACATCATGTGATGATAACATGATGCCACGAGTTTGACACTCCTGTTCTATTTCTTTCATATTTGGAATTTATTATTTTAAAACACTCTTTAGTTAGAAGATTTCAATTGCATATTCATTCCCACATAACACATCAGTCCAGCAGGGGCTACAGTAATCTCATCTGGGCATTAACTAAGAGATCTTACAAAGGCTGAGAACTGTTTCTAACTTAAAGGAAACTTTTCAGATAACCTCTTAGATTAAAAGTAGCTGTAATCATAAACAGTGTAAGCTCCTTGCACATTTAGCTATTCAGTAAAATACACATTTGTATGGACTTTACTCTAGAACACGGGGTGCTTACATTTAATCTTCATATTTCATGCATTTCCCATTCATGCCTCATGGCTAACTGTTCAATTACCAAGACATGTATTGCTCAGGCACCCAAAAACACATAAAAGGCCAACTGTGAAGGGCCGATGGCCATGGCATTAATAACACTTACATAACTTGTATCTGTTTCTAGCTTTACACTTATGCCATTTCCTTGCTTTGCTTCTCAACCCAGTCTTGGATTTTATTATCCATATTTTAATTAACAAGGTTTCCTTGTAATTTTATGAGTATAATTAAGCCTTTTGAATTGCAATCATCTTGGAAACAAAATGATGAAGTGTTTTAAGATCTTTGTCCAAAGGGACACATTAGATAAAAATGATCATTTTTAATTATTATTAAGGTTTTGATGGACATGTTAGCATTGCAGGACCACCTTCTGATTCTTTTTTGGGAGACAAAGGAGGATCCTATCTAGACCATAATGCCCATTTTAAAAAAACCTGTACATTTTGGTAAAGGAAGCAATGCTTCTCTTGAGGTTCTGTCACAAACTTGCTGAAGCAGTTAGCTCTTATTATATAATGAGCTCCCAAACAAGCAGGAAAATTATGATTTATCAAATTAACTAGCCCCAAATTGGAGAAGCCACATGATATGGGATTTTTCCCACCTGCCTTCTGTATTGCAATATTGTGATGCAAAACATGATCCCAACAATGAAAAGCCTTCTAACAATGTCTTGAGAAATATTCTGACTTTTGCCTCCAAGACATTTTCATTCATTCTCGCTAAAGGGACACATAAATCCAGAAACCTCTGCTTGCGATCTTTGTTATTTTTCACGTAATAAATGAAAAATATGGAGACAACAAGCTAATACAGTTGTCTTTCGATAGAAACATTTCTGATTATTCACCATAAAAAAAACCCATCGTGAACCCAGTTAACAAGAGTAATAATAGTCAGTGTCTGGGTTAATTATTTCAGAACAAAATAATTCATACAACATAATCAAAAACAGATACTTCCTACAGGTGGCTTGCTTGGAGTTAATGCATACTTCTACAAAGGGGTCTAGGACAACTTATCACAGCCAACTTCCTACAGCCAACTTACCATGGCCAAGACATCGTGGGACAACACACTGCAAGACAACTTGCAGGTGTACAACTCACCATGAGACAAGAGTTACACTAATGTTGAAGAAATGGTGGAATAGAATAATTAAAGAAAGGATGCAAAAGAAAGGACAAAATGACAAAAATGACACCTGAATGGCAAAAATTAAAATATTCTTTAAAATGATTTTAAATTATTAAATTGAATTCTTGAATTCTTTTGCAGCGAGTTGTCCCGTGGTGACTTGTCTATGGTGAGTGGGCTGCAGCAAGTTGTCCCATTCTGTCTATAAAGTACCAGGCAGAAGATACTGGAGAGATGCCCATTTTAAACTAGGAAAATTTGGTAAGTAACATCCATACCCAACTTTCCTAAGTTCCTCAAGATTTCATCAGAATTTGAAAATTAACAAACAGGATCAAAAAGCAACTCTGAAATTGAAGTCAAGAAAGTTCAACCAAAAATTAATGTTACCAGATATGATAGTCAGATCCCAAAACTTGCCAATATATACAAACTTCATATTTTCTAGGACTGTTTCCTCACCAGTGGCCTTTAGTATGTTCAGGGCATTACCCAGCCATCACTGAAGCAATATGAAATCATAGGCATGTAGAATCAGTTGTAATAACCCCAAAATGAAAAACAAAACAAAACCAATCATCATCACATCACCCTAAAGCAAACTATCTCTTTTTATGTTTGCATGCTGGTATTAGATACAAGCATGTAAACTATATGGTTTTCTTTGTGACATTTTGACACATATGGTCAAGTGAATGAAATTTGTTATTTTACTTTTCTTTTAACTCAATGATACTTGGATGTCTCTAGAAAATACATCAGTAATGGGGGAAAAATTAAGCTTCCAACAACTTTTCCCCAGATTTACAAGTAGTTAATTTAACAATCAATGGTGGCAACCTTACATGCATTTCTGATTCACCTATGTGTAAAAGAAAGAATATTTACATGTATCTTCATGAAGGAAGAAGTTCTACTAAGATAAATTTTAATAGGTCCTTAAATATTAAGTTAATATCCTTCTGTTGAAATTAAAAGGACCAGTTTTAATTTCCTATGCTGGAACTCAGCAATGTATAATTTCTGAAATGTTTTTTAACAATCAAATTGCAGATTTTATTCTAAACGTATGGTTGTTTATGTAAATATCACGATTTCTTCCATCTTTTTCAAGGTGTTAGCTAAGCTCTTGAATAATCCCCATAGTACTCTCAGAAGAAGTATCTCTACCCCAAGAGACATTGATTAAAGACAGCTGATGTGATGGCATAATATCCCATGCTACTTTCCCTGTTAGGAAAGAAATAAAGTATCCTACCTTGCCGACGTACTGATAATCAGAGCCTGTGTATTCCTCCAGAAGAAAGAACTGATTCCACATCCAGCTTCTTTTGGAACGACTAAGCTCCTTTCTGCTGTTTTGAGATAAATCCAAAACATTTGGGTTTTCTGGAAAACCAGTAGTTTTTTTGGACAATGGTATAGAATAACTTTGGTGAAGAGGACCAAACCAAAACAGGAAGCAGAAGCAATGATAAGTTCTCATGATGGCAGGGCAAAATGATGCTGAAGGGATGATTTTCTCCCAACCTCAAATGCAAGCTAGTTCTCTATGCTGAGGCCAATCACATTCCTTCTTTGTTCCTTAATGTGTTTTTTCGTTTCTTTAAGTCTCGGAGGAACTCTGAAAGAAAAAGAAATAACAATTTATCAAGCATTTAGAGAAGGCTATTTAGCACTCAGTGCAACAGCAGATATGATGAAAAGGTAGATGCCATTGCTACAAAGAGAAAATTATATGGCTCTTAGTTGAAGATTGCCATTTACAGAAAGTGAATGCAACATCTCTGTTGAGTAGGAGAATAATTGTGTAATTTATTTTGTTTGCTGTTCTACTTATTTGAAATATATTATTTTTGGCAATATGATTATGTCTTTTACATGGTTTGTGATAATCCTATTTATTTTAACAAAGAAAAAAGTTGGTTTTCAGTTGGTGCTAATTGAGAGCCATATGGCATAAGTGAAGACTTCCTCCAGATATGTAAACCATGCACTGTATCATTTGTACATTTCTTGATTATCCGTAGATAATGAGGTGGAGCATGGTCTAATCAGTGTACCCTAGGGAACTATGTGCCTATTTGTATTAATGAATAGTACTGGAAAAAATAATTTAGAACACTGGGTATTCTGGTGGTTCATTTTTAATTCTAGTATTTGTCCTGAAGATTTTTTTTAAAAAAAGATTGATTCATCTCCCCATCCTTTGAATGATTGAGCAGTCTGTTTTTAGGAAAGGAATTCCATTTTTTGGTGTTATATATTTGAAATTCCATTTTTTGGTGTTATATATTTGTTCTTATGTCTTGGTAAATCATGTTTTGTTTTATCTGTCACATTCAGTTCATACTAGCAGAAGGTAATAATAGGACATAGAATGTGAGGATCAAACTATCTCTTATATTGAAGGACACTGAATAAATGTACTGTAAAATAAGAGTGTAATAATACTACTTTCATTTAGAAAAGCCCTACTACATATTGCTATGTTTGAGGAGGAAAGAAATGGCATGGAGCAGTCCCAGGATAAATGAATCCAACCTTTCATATGATTTGTTGAAACAAGTGAAACTAGTAAACACAAGGACTTGAAAATGGGACATGTTAGTAAATTGTACTAGACAGAAGAAGACTGGAATAACAGCACTCTTTAGCAACCTTCCTCAGACAACTTAACATCAGTAAATCTCAGCTTTCCAGACACTTAAAACGTTATTCAGCAATTACTCTCAACGTTATTCAACTACATTAACATTGTTATGGATGGATTACAAAAACAAAGTGAGAGAAAGGACAGCGTATGAAATTTTAAAGAAGAAAGAAAAGAAAATTGAAAAGGAATAAAAGCACCTAGGTCATATATTCATGGATTCAAATGAATGGAAGCCATGTTTCATTGCCACAGACAAGAAGGAAGACTCAGAGACAACAGATGGTTTACCATTTGCGGAAGAAATAAGGCAAGCTTTTACATAAGGTCTGTGCTTCAAAGTCTTAAGAATAAGACTTTTCCTTCTGCCTTTCTAAGTTAACAGATGTTTGGTCCCTTTCTTTATGGTTGTGGGAAGTAGTTCAACTGTGTTGACATAATGCCTCTCCATTGCTGCCTTGCCAGATTCTGTTCTAGCACACCTCCTTTTCTATTTTCTCCTTTTCATCTCTGAACTGGCTGTTATTAAGTGCTTTTCACTCTCCCTGCTTCAGGAGATAAGTCGCTTCTCTTCCATTTCCATTTATTCTTGGTAATACCTTCATCTTTTTATGTCTGTCCACCTAACTGAAGATAGCAAGGGGGAGGGATTTCCATTTCTTCTTTGGTTCAAACTGGTAAAAATCTCCCCAGTTTCACCCCTGCTCTGTCATGACAACAGATAGTAGAAAGGAAACTATTTTCAATTCTTCTACTTTGTCACACCCAATTTAAAATTCTTCCTTTCATAATCTCTGGGTGGAATAATATTTACCTCTCATTAATCATACAACTATATTCCCCCTCAAATAACATTTACTGCCCTTCCATATCAGAACTGGTAGCAGATTATATGTCTCATTGCATAGTTGGTTAGTGGCAGCTTGGTCTTATGCAGGCATTACAAATTGAACTGCCAAAGAGATATGGTGTGTAAATGTTATCTTTTACCTTCCAAAACTATTCAGTAACAAGAAGTCTGTAGGAGAGGACCATGCTGAGTCTGAGGGAGGAGTCAAGAGTGTCATAAGTCATGGGTCCCTGTGTGCCCACAAGTGTTCTAAGCTCAGCCCAATTGAATGTCTTTTTATTCCCGCTCATTTCCCTTGATTGTTAATAGGTCAGATTTTTGTAGACAGCTTAAGCTTGCAATAAATCTTTATGCCAATTTGAACTGCTCGAATTTCCTGATTTCCCTGATGCTTAACAAAGCCCTTTCAATGAATCATATATTTTAGCTTGGCCCTGCCAGGCTAAGATCCAAAACTATGTCCGACTTCAGTTTCTTCCTCTTCTCTCCACCAGTGGGAACGATGATCTGCAGAAAGTACCTTATAATGCTATATTATTGACACGTAGAAAAGAGTAAAAAAAAGTTATTTAAAAGTGATATTGTACTGTTGTACAATACCATGAAAAATTATGCCAAAGAAAAACATGTTGGTTCATTTTCTCATCAGTTGTAACACTGCCTTTTCCAAAAAAGAATAACTTACATATCTCCAAAGAAACCACAATCTTTAATGTCTGAAATAATATCACTTTTCCATTTGTCAGAAAAATTCATCTGACAACCACCCATGTCTCATACAATAATCATTTCTTCAAAGACAGAGTTAAAAGTTTTGAAGAATAAGTTAGCATCACAAAAAAACCTTGAACATTTAAGGATTTCACCATGAACCACTTAAGTCTTAATACTAAAATTCTATTGCAAAAAAGATATTAATGGTTCCAAAGTCAATAAACTCACATTGTTTTTCCTTGCCCAACAAGGAAAACCTTTCAAATACATTATTTGGGAAGGAGAATTCTATTTTCTTGCAGCAATAAGTCAGATAGCCAGCAAAGGTATGAAACTGAGACAGAAGGAGATAATGCTACCTATTTCTCTTCTGCAGCTTTTGTGGTCCATTAGACAGCATTACAACTGATGCCTCTGAAGAATTCTGGAAGTTTTATTATCTGAAATTTTAATTTTTATCAGTACAGAATAAAGGACTGGCAATCGTGTTTCCCCCCCACTACTAAAATATTTCGGGGCACTGAATCCATTTCAAATATCATTTGGGTATCTATGGATAAATGTGTCACAGAGAACTGGTTTGAAGCCTATTGCTTCTCAGTGGCTAAGATACTGAGTTTGTCGATCAGAAAGATCAGCAGTTCAGTGGTTCGAATCCCTAGCACCGCATAATGGAGTGAGCTCCCGTTACTTGTCCTAGCTTCTGCCAACCTAGCAGTTTGAAAGCATGGAAAAATGCAAGTAGAAAAATAGGGATCACTTTGGTGGGAAGGTAACAGCATTCCGTGAACCTTCGGCATTTAGTGATGTTGGCCATATGACCATGGAGACGTCTTCAGATGGCTTTGTAATAGAGATGAGCCGGAAACGACTAGCATGTATGTGCGAAGGGAACCTTTACCTTTACCTTTACAGTCCTATTGGAAAAATAATTCACTTTCAAATAGAGATGAATAGTTACAGAAATTTTAATAATGAAAATGAAAGCAAATCCCTTATATTTGAGATATTATTTAGAGATGATTTTGATCCTTGAAGGCCTTAAAGATCTGGGACCCCAAATATGGGATGTGTTTCCTGGCTGTGGTGACATCTACTGTATGTTGGCTTTTTTTCCCACAGCTGCCATAGATATTTAATTCTGTAGTAATTGTAACTGTTTTTAATTGTTTTATGGTTGTTCACTGCCCAGAGTCACTTGTTAGCCCTTGAATAATGGATGGAAACTGAACAAGGAGAGATTTAACCTGGAAATAAGGAGAAACTTTCTGACAGTGAGAACAATCAAGCAATGGAACAGCTTGACCTCAGAAGTTGTGGGAGTACCATCACTTGAGACTTTCAAGAAGAGATTTGACTGCCATTTGTCAGAAATGGTGTAGGGTCTCCTGCTTGGGGGGGGGGGGAGTTGGACTAGATGACCTACAAGGTCTCTTCCAACTCTGATTATCTGTTATCTGACTTACAACACTTCATTTAGTCATCATCTAAAAAGTTACAACAGCACTGAAAAAACTGAGTTATAACTATTTTTCTCACACATGATTGTTGCAGCATCCGCATGGTCACATGATAAAAAGTCAGACTCGTGACAACTGACTCATATTTATGATGGTTGCAGTATCCTGGGGTCATGCGAGCATCTTGTGCGACTTTATGATAAGCAAAGTCACGGGGAAACCAGATTCCCTAACAATCGTGTTACTAAGTTAACAATAGCAGTTGATTCACTTAACAACTGTTATAAGAAAGGCCATAAAATGGAGCTAAAATCACTTAACAAATGTCTCACTTAGTAACAGAAAGGTTGGGCTCCATTATGGTCGTAAGTCAAGGACTACCTGTAAATAAATATTAATGGAATAGGAATAAACCAGAGGTAAAACTGAGATTAAAAAACTGCTAATGATCATGTAACTCTGAACCAGTTAATGGAACAATATTCAAAAGAACCTGGTCTTGGTCTTGGCCTTGGTCCTGTCCTTTTCTTTCTTTCTTTCTTTCTTTCTTTCTTTCTTTCTTTCTTTCTTTCTTTCTTTCTTTCTTTCTTTCTTTCTTTCTTTCTTTCTCCCTCTCTCCCTCCCTTCCCTGCCTCCCTTCTCCCTTCCTCAGAACAAATGAACAATTTTTAAATGAGTGTGTGCGCGCACGCACATGCATGAGTGTGGATTATTTTTCCAAATGTCAAACAAATAAGGCCCCAAATTTATCAAATATCCTTTGAACATTAACTCACTCTATCCCAGGAAAGTGCTATTTATCAATCAACTCACAGGAGTCAATGTGCATATGTGGCTGGGAAAACAAGTAAGCTTCTATTAAATTGGTAGAATTAAATGGCATAAGGGCAATGGGAGGAGGGCAGCACTGATGCCCGCAACAGCCTTCTGATTTATTTATTCACTTATTTTCAGAATGAACCTCCGCTTTCTTATGAGAGGGTTTTTGATAAGATTCTTTTCATACTTGCATGGTGGAGTTATTTAAACCCAAACAAGGCAACTTTATAGGACGTAGGGAACTCTTTTATGTTGTTTGAAGGCTTGATTGTAGGCTGGATGAACGCATGTTCCCCATCTGGGGCTGGGAAAGAGGAATTCCACAGGTGAATTAATTAGGGCAGCCATGGGTTGAAGTCCTGGCGAGCTGCCAGCAAACAGCAGGCTTGTCATCCCGCTTGCTCTGAGAACTGAGGGAAAATGACTGATGATGAGTTTTGTTTTCGCTCCAGGTGCCGGGGAAGGAAAAGTTTCTGTAGGCATGTATGGAGCTGAGCATCTGAACCCACTTATTATTCTGTCATTAGTTCAAGCTGGATGGCATGGGGAGAGGGGAGTGGAGCTCACCCTGTCTCAGGCATCTCCATCTTTTCTTTTCTTTCCATTACCCCAATAGATGAAGCCAGCAGTGAGCCATTATTCTTTCAGTCAAGCTGGAAAGAGCCAAGGAAGATGGAGAGGCAGGCCATTTAAAGAAACAGCCCTCCAAATGTCAATTGCCAAGGAGCAATGGCTCCTCTGAGGGGACTTTTCTGCACTTCAGATTGGTCGTTTTTCACTGCTTTGATATTGTGGAAGAGGTTTTTAGAGCAGTCCTGGATGAAATATGGTTTTCGAGGAAGATATCACAGCTGTTAAATGTGATGTTTTAATGTCTCCCTGGCTAGAATATGCCACGGATATCCATTGCAGCGAGTTAATCGTGAAAGATTTTACTTAACTTATTTTCGCACGAAATCTTTTTCTGACAAAAATCCAGGGCCTTCACATACCTGAGCATCCTTACAAATCAGGATTTACATATCAAATGAAACATAGTGTCTTTTCTCTTCCTTTATTCGGCATCATGTGGCTATATAATTCAGCTCAGGGAAATAATAAAAAGGAATGAATCTGCAATTCTGAGCCATTTGACCAGATTGGATCTCTAGCAAAAGAGAAAAATGGAGGAATTTGTACATGCGATGAACAAAATATTCTGCATGGAAAATAAGGAAAAAAGTAATAGGATACCAAATGTTTGGAAGGTTTCTGATAGATTTAGCTTGTTTTCATACCAGCAGAGTGTATTTCCAAAATTCTATTTTTTGAAGAGCAATTAGTGAAAGTAGTTACTGAGGTCTTCTCCTTGGCTATTGTTCTTTTTCTATAGTCTGTCAATAATTAATTAAATTTGTACAGCACTCGACTCCCAATGATTCTGGTTAGCTCACAAGTAAAGCTGTTTGTACAAAAACAATAAAACATGAATAAAGAATAAAAGATAGCGAAGGTGACAGAAACCAGACTGGAATGGACAAAAGTAACAGATACCCCCAAGCCATAGGGGGCTTCAATGAACCTCACCAAGACTTTAGGGCCCTTCAAAGTACCAGAAGGATGTGGGCCATCCAGATCTCAGGGGGCAACCTCATCCCAAAGGGCAGGCACTATAACAGAGAAAATGCATTTCTGGAGGCCCCAATAGATACTATTTTCAAATGAAGGCAATCTGGACTATGAGTGACAAGCAGTGTCCTAAGGGCCTAGTGAGACATAGCTCATTTAGTAATTTAAATTTACTTATCTGTCTGTCTGTTGGTTTATCATCTATCTATCTATCTATCTATCTATCTATCTATCTATCTATCTATCTATCTATCTATCTATCTATCTATCCATCCATCCATCCATCCATTATTTTATTCTAAATTATGCAGCTGTCAATTTATTTAATTATATTTATTCACATAAAATGATATCTTTAAATTGTGTGTGTGTGTGTGTGTGTGTGTGTGTGTGTGTGTTTTCTTACCTAACTTTTAATTTGCTATCTTCATAACATAAATCCTTTTCTGACAGGAATGTCAATAGTTTAGCTATAAGCACAAATTTAGTCAAATTGTTAGGGGGAAAATGGACTTCATATTTGAGACAGTTTTTTTCTCTTTCAAACTTGACATCAATTAAACTGTTTTCTAAATCTAATATCTATAAATAATTTCTCTCAAAAACCTTTAAATCCAGGAAGCAAAATAAAGCAAAATAAATTCATTCTGCTCTTTAAGTGATTTTGTTTTCATTATTTGCACTTTGGAATTACAGATACTTCTGAAATGTTTCGGTGGAAACTGACAGCATTCTTTAGTGAAATAAAACTAAATAATTGTCTTCATGGATAATATGGTGATATATGAATTCCATTAATGAAAAAGAATGGCAAGATCCCAAACTTTGTGCAGAATTAGATTAATGAATTTGGACTCCTACCATCAGCATTACATAAAGCAATGACGAACATTATGAGCTTCGAAGCTAAGATAAGTACATGCAAGAAAACCTAACCTGCATACAATAATTCAGCTCAAAACTTCCTATCTTATTTTTGGGAATTGAAGCTTGTCTTTACATCTCCAACGTGCCAAGCTATATTCCATTATACCAATCAATCTAGTAATTAATGATATCAGTATTCATTAATTCAGAAGTGCTTACTAAGCTTAATACTTATTTAAGCCCAGCTTTTTATTAAAAATAAGACAGTTTGAAGCACTCAAAAGAGTATTTAGGTAGTATGTGACATTTCAAATATTTTACAAAGGGAGTATACTTTTTTTCTGGTTTCCCATGGTCCATATTAACATATATTCTCACTTTCCTCAAGCAAAAGATAAGGCACAGAGCAGCAAGTTCGAAAAGAAAGAGAATATTGTATAGTACTGTATAGTAAAAGTATGGCTCTCTACTGCAAGTTGTAGTATATACTTACCAATGAGAAGAAATACCAGAACACTCCAACTCTAGAGAAGAGCCTTGTCCCACTTCAGATCCCAAATTAAGTGAGATAATATATACTTCTATAACTGGATCAACTAAATCTGAAAACTTTCTGTAAACCAAGATACCAAGTTTACATCAAATTTAATAGGGCATCACAGTCTCTGACTACTGTACCCAAATACTATTTCAGTTCTTGGAGTAATTAAAGAAATCAGTGATACTTTCAGAACTAACACAATAATCAACTGGACAAGAAGTATTCAAAAGCCCCAGTTAATCTCCCAAGAAGCTTTTATATAGTCTCAGAAGTCTTATTTCTTGTTAAAAGGCTGATGCTCAAGCCATTGTTTGCGTTGATCAAGTTGTATGAAAATCTTCAAATAAGTGATTGCTAAACTCAGCTCTCAGGTGTTCAGTAGGGTAGATTTATTGCTTCAATCAACAAGAAAAAAGAAGTATGCATGTTGAATTTTAAAAAGATAATCAAGTTTTTATCCAACCCTTTGAACTGTATATCCTCTGAGGTTTTCTTGGTAACTAGCTTCTCTTGCACCTAGTTGCCTCGGTTAAAAACAGGCACACCTGAAAGAAGGAATTCTAAAAAGATGTAAATACCTATGAGCTACAGAGTTGCTACAGAGAGATAGGTTTTTCATAAATTCATGTGTCAGCAGAGATATGCAAACTGGAGATGACCCCATAGAGATTTATAGTAGTGCCATGTGAGGTTGGGGGATTTACTTCACAGTTCTAAGTCCTTTTAAATTCCTTACAAGAAAGTCCTGGTCTAAAATCAATACAGATCAATACATTACAGTCATCCTGTCTCATTGTTATTTATTTATTTGTGTATATTTATTTGATAGGGCTCATATTCTACTCCAGTTCAAAGGACTTTGAGTGAGAAGGACACTGCGATGCATGAGGGGCTGATGATGCAACAGTGGTAGTTTCCACTTGTCCTGGCATCCAACATCAAAAATAAGACCTAACATCTGAATAGCTACAGAACTGTGTCTTCAATTGCCTGTAGAACACTGTGACAATCTCCATTGCTCTGAATTTATGGGTCCAAGATATAGGGAATTCATTTACTTCTAATTTCAAGCAATATACTTTTGCATCAATTTTACTTATTTTTAGTTATTTGTGCATTTGCTTTAGAAATAAAAATAGCTTAAGTTAAGAGTATATGGATGTGTGTGTGTGTGTGTGTGTGTGTGTGTGTGTGTGTGTGAACAGTGTGAAGGGCACATTTATTTGGGACAATATGATAGCCTGCAGTGGCTTATAAGCAGGCATCTCAATTCAGACAAGATTTTCTTCAACCAGCTTAAACTGGCATCAGCACAAGATAGGAGCAACTTAATGTTGCAATGCAGATATGCCCATAATTTAAATATATAAATACACAACTATATAATTCTCATATGTATTAATCTTTCTTTATAAGATCTATTCCTTACCTCCCTTCAAAGGTTCAAAGTTATTCAATGAGCCCAAATGGATACCACAGAGATCCTAACAAATTAATGGGGCCATTGTATGTTGGGGTCAGGTATTAACAAAAATGGAAGACCAGTCATAAAAGAAAAAAACCCATCCCTGCACATACACAAACACATTCAGATAGAGAAGGAAAAAACATCTATCACTATCACTATAACAGTTCCTAATTTGTCCCTGTTTGGTTGCTTCACTCAGCTTGCCAACACTGAATAACATTTGGGGTGAGTTATTGTGCAGGGTACACTCAATAAATATTGCAGTTGAATTGATTGAATTGCCTGGGAGCACTTAATATAGTTAAAATAGAAAATGAAGAACATAGCATGAGCTTGAAGGATATAAACCTGATACAGAGAAAGAATGAACAAGAAACTTCCAGTTCTGTTTACTTAAATATGAAGATACAGCGCTTTAAAGGATAGCTTGAATAATGCTTATGTTTCCATTCCTGATGATACATAGCACTGCAGAGCCATTCATAATGAACTTGATTTAAAACAGCAAATAAGCAGCTCTGAGGCAGCTTTCAAATTATGTTTCTTACAAGCATTACCCTGAAAACTTTCTTTCATTTTCTGCATTATAAATTAGATTCTAAACTACTTTTCCTCGTCATCCTCTTCTCCATGGATCACCCCTTTCTAAATTATAGCCATGTATAAAGAAAATGCTATTTCCAGAAAGGAAGAAAAAGAAAAGAAAAAGAAAAAAGGCCAATTGGATCTTCAATCATATTGAATATTTGGATCAAGAAATAACTTAATTATACATACATACTTACATATATGTATGTAAAGATGGATTATCAAATGGAATATATGTATGTATGCATGTATTTATTGCACAAATTTATATGGCTGCCCATCTCTCTCTCTCACACACACAAAATGATTCTGCATGGCATATAAAAAGCTATAAAACAACACATACAAAAGAATGATGGTTCAGGTAACCATTCAAAAGACTGCATACCATCTGTGGGCTCTCATAATGAATCACTCCCTCTTGATCCATCAACAGCCAGAAAACTGGAAGAAGCAATTTCAATAAATGAACTTTGGATAACCATTCAACTGTACTGTGTTTCTCATCTACATATTTGGGTGTTTATTTTTTTAAAAAAAGAAAAGTTGTTCTTGTATGGTCATAAATACACCAACTGACTGCTTCTAGAACTTGCTGGATATATATATATATATATATATTTCAAAACTAGAGCAGGTCACTTCTTGCCTCCAGCCTTGGAATTATTTGAGGGGAAGATTTTAGTGCACATTCTTTATGGTTCAGAGCTTTGAGAAAAATAGAAGATTTGGAAGCTTTTTAAAACAAATATTAAAACAAGAGTAAGCATCTGATGCCCTCTAGATGTTTTACACTTGAACACCCACCAGCTTCTGGTGGCATGATCTCTGCAAGCAAGGACTGTGGCAGCAAAATATCCAGAAAGTCTTGGTTTTAAAGATTAATTCTGGCACTTTCTTGTAGGACATAATTCTCTTTTACTTGAGATTTACCATTAATTTTTATTAGAGTAAATAAAGCCATTTTCTCTCATTTGAAAACTTAAATATACCTTGATCAAACTTAGATGCCATTGGATCAACATTTTTTGTTTTGTTTTAAATCTAGGTATAAGGGTAGTTAGGTCATTTGTTTTTCTGAAAAGAACCAGTCCATTTTTTTTAACCAAATTGTTAATTTTGGGGGTTTTGGTTTTTGTTTTGGTTTTTGCAAATTCTTTAACTGGACCTGAAGATCAGCATCAAACATTGATTATATTCACATGAAGTCTGTAAAGATTTGAAAATTATTTAACAAACAGGATTTAGTGAATGCAACTGTGTTTTTAAATATGAGGTTAATCTTCCATTATAACTTCAGTTATCATGAGTTAAACCCAGCATTTGTGAAATTACATATATAGACAATACTGTTGTATTAGGAAATATGTTACAGAAAATATTAGATACTTCAATCAATTTTCCAACTCAAGAATAAGCTCATCCGTTTCCATGCTCTGTCTTGCACCATGTGAATGATGAAAGATTGTAGAATTGTAATTCAAAATATCTAAAGAGCACCTGGATAGCTTCTTTGGATCTTAGACATTTCACATATCCAATAATACTAATGACTGAACAATTTTAAATTCTTAAGAAACATGTGTGTAGAGAACTACATTGCATACCTTAAATCCGTTTTAATTAGACAGTTACTGCAGAGAAACTAATTGGTTTAGGATTTTCAGACTGTGAGGAAAGGCTCTAGCTACAGGTACTCTATTTATTGTACATGTTGAAATAATTGCTAATTCATACTTTTCAGTCTTGCACCAAAAGCACTTACAAAATGTTACTTTATAAAAGATATGAATATGTGAACAGACCAGAATAACAGAGTTGGAAGGGAACTTGTAAGTTATCTAATTCAACCACTTGCCCAAGTAGGAGACCCTAAACTATTTCTGACAGATAGCAATCCAGTCTCTTCTTGAAAGCTTTCAGTGATGAACAACTTTCGAAGGCAAGCTATTCCATTGGTTGATTGTTCTCACTGTCAGAAAATTTCTCCTTATTTCTAGGTTGAATCTCTCTTTGATCAGTATCCATCCATTATTCCTTGCCTGGCCTTCAAGGCTGGACCCCCTCGTCTCTGTGACAGTCTCAAATACTGGAATACTGCTATTATGTCTCCCCTGGTCCTTCTCTTCACTAAACTAGCCATGCCCAGTTCCTGCAACCGTTCTTCATTTGTTTTAGCCTCCAGTCCCCTAATCATCTGTTGTTCTTCTCCGCACTCTTTCTTGAGTCTCAACATCTTTTTTATAATGTGATGACCAAAATTGGGTGCTGTATTCTAGGTGTAGTCTTTCTAAGGCTTTATACAGTAAAATTTAAATACAGAGAGAACTCTTCATTCCAAAGATAACAGATAATCAGAGTTGGAAGGGACCTTGTAGGTCACCTAGTCCAACCCCCCGCCCAAAAGGGAGACCCTACACCATTTCTGACAAATTGGAGTCCAATCTCTTCTTGACAGTCTCTAGTGATGGCACTTCCACAACTTCTAAGGACAAGGTGTTCCATTGGTTGATTGTTCTCAATGTCAGAAAGTTTCTCCTTATTTCCAGGTTAAATCTCTCCTTGTTCAGTTTCCATCATTATTCCTTGTCTGGCATATAGGCGCTTTAGAAAATAGCTTGACCCCTTCCTCTCTGTGGCAGCCCCTCAAATATTGGAAGACTGCTATAATGTCTCCCCTGGTCCTTTTCTTGTGGTATTAGTATCTCACGTGATCTTGACTGGATCCCACTGTTAGTACAATTTAGGATTGCATTGGCTTTTTAGCTGGCTGCTGCACATTGTTGGCTCATATTTACTTGGTTGTCCACTAAGAGCCAAGATCCCTTTCACAGTTACTGCTATTAAGCTTGGTTTCTCCCAATCTATATGTGTATTTTTGGTTTTTCTTGCCTAAATGTAAGACTTCACTTTTCTCTATGTTGAATTTCATTTTGTTAATTAGGGCCCAGTCTTCAAGTCTGTCAAGGTCCATTTGGATCTTGAGCCTATCAATTAGGGGGTTGGCTATTCCTGCCAGGTTAGTATCATCTGCAAATTCGATAAATTCCCCAGAGTCAAAAATTGGGCATGACTCACTTAACAACTGGCTTGCTTAATAACAGAAATTCTATTTCCAATTGTGGTCGTAAAACAAAGATTACTTGTAGCCCAAACAATACTCCATTTTTCTTCAGGGGGTTAACTATTAACAAGTCTCAGATTCATATAAAGGTAGCAAAGAACTATCTCAAACCTTAACTTTCTGGAATGATCGCCTGTCCTACAGGACAGCAGTCCCCAAGCTTTCTGGCTTTGTGGACCGGGGGTGGGATGGAAGGGATAGTTCTGTGCAATCAGTGGGCAGGCACGCTCATGTATACAACTCCATTTGCATAAGCAGGAGGACACACATCTGCTACTCGTACAAATGGAGCTTTGCATCTCAGATTCCCTTTCTTGGAAGGGCATTAATGGATTTTTATTTTCACCCCTCCCTATATTTATGTGTTTGGTTTTCTAGTTGTTAAGCTATTTCTTGTATTGCTTTAATAATTTCACCACCATACTTAGGAAATTTAAACAGCTGTGACTTTTAGGAGCTGCCATCTAATTTCTCTAGAAAGCACCAGCTCAGGAAAGGCTACTTTGTGTAATTGTTGGAAAAGCAAGATTTGAGAATTTTCTCTCTAGTAAAAAAGTTGAAGCCTATTACTTCCCCCATCTCCTTCTCTAGTTTTAGATATCAACGTCAGCAAGTACACTCAAGATGAGAAGGTAGAAATGTAAAACATCTTATGAATGATACAGGGGGCAAAAAATCTACAAAATGCATTTTTTAAAGATTTGTTTTCTTCACACACTTTCAATTCTACCCTGTAGTAACTGAAGAAAATGACTGCCACATATCCAAGGGTGCTGAACCCATATTCTCCAAAGTGTGAGTAAGATAATGTGGTGTGAACTCTGGATGAAGCTAAGAGGTCAAGTACCTCATACTAAGGCAGTGAAGAAGATTCCTATCCTTAATTTAGGTGTCAGTGAAATAAAGCAGTGTAAATGGCAGAATATAAGAGGTTATTGCTGGAGTGAATTCTTTGCATATGAATCACTTCCTTCCCATGATTCCTAGTCAAATTCAAATATTTCCAAAGCCCCATAAATATGTCATTTAAATGAACTATTTGAAAATACCGAAAATGAGCATGGCAGTCAGCAATCAGAGAATTCCAATTTATAAATCACATTTTCACTTATTGTGCTGGTAATGACTGTTTTATCCCTGAAAATGCAGCAATCATTCAAACGGAATATGGGTAGTTGCCGAAAGCAGGACTAGAAGAGAAGTATAATTAGGGGTATTTTATTCCTGTTTTGTACGGGATATTGACTTTTAAAATATGTGCCCCGCACTTTGATTCCTAGAGGGCTTGAAACAATGGGCCTATTTGCTTGTTCTGTTCAGGATGATGTAGACTCTTGATTATTATTGAACTTTCTCCTCTCGTAGTTTAGCACACATTGAAATCCACATTATGTTCTTAAACTCCCATACATTATACTTCTAAGAATGTTTGCTGTTGTTGTTCAGTCACTAATCATGTCTGATTGTTTTATGACCCCATCAGTGGTGGGATTCAAATTTTTTTTTACTACCGGTTCTGTGGGCGTGACTTGGTGGGTGTGGCTTGGTGGGCATGGTAGGGGAAGGATACTGTAAAATCTCCATTCCCTCCCCACCCCACTAACTTGCTTTCCAGCTCCATTTTCCTCTGCAGGGCAACAAAAGAAGATCCAGCCAATCAACTGGGACTTGGGAGGCAGAGAATAGATGGGGGCAGGGCCAGTCAGAGGTGGTATTTGCCGGTTTTCCAAACTACTCAACATTTCTGCTACCAGTTCTCCAGAACTGATCAGAACCTGCTGAATACCACCTCTGGACCCCATGGAGTATTGCATGCCAGGCACCTAATCCTCTAATATCTCCCAGAGTTGCCCAAATCCATGTTCATTGTGCTGATGATACTGTCTAACCATCTATCTCATTCTTTGCTGTCTTCTCCTTTTGCCCAGTCTTTCCCAAATTCAGTGTCTTTTCCAATGAGTCATCTCTTCTCATTTGGTGGGCCCAAGCAGTTGAGATTCAAACTTCAGTATGTGTCCTTTCAAAGAACAATCAGGTTCAATTTCCTTTAGAATTAAAGTTGTAAGAACTACAAAATTCACATTTTGTTCAATATTAGACATGAACTTCTTTTTTAACACCCCAATCAGGGTCAGCTCTACATGTTCTGGGGAGTCTTAAACTTTCCTGCCTGCTTACTTTGTTTCAGAAACCATCCACAACTAATCAACACTCAAAATAAAAAAAGCCCTCCATTACTAGAAAATACAATATTATTTCTTCTTTTTATGTTGTTTGCATGCACTGGCTACCAGGAGGAAGGAAACCTCTCCAATATGTGTGTCCTGTGCCATCTTTTATTTCACTAGTGTACTATCTGAAGAACATCATTTTCAAAATTTTACTCCCCACTAGATTTTCTCTCTCTCTCTCTCTCTCTCCCTCTTCTTCTCCCTCTCTCTCTCTCTCTCTCTCTCTCTCCCCTACTTCAACCATCTTGACTTTTTTGCTCCACTCTTCTACAGAGTTGCACTTTTATATTAAGAAAAATCTTGAAGCTTACTTAATACCACTTTTTACTAGTCTAACATTTCAGGGGCTTTAGGATTTACTGAATAAGCTAATATTCCCCAGGAATAACTCAAGAGCTACAGTAAGCTCAAAAGATTGAGTCTAATATCATGCTTAAGAACTTCAAATCCACTTAAATATAGAGATGTTATTATCAAATGTGTGGAGATTTGTGACTGCAGCTAGCATATAATTTACTAGTTTTGTTTGGAGTGTGGGATGACAATCAGATAGATAACTGACATATGCATTTTCCCCCTTTTAACAGTAGGATGCATAAGGAGGTGGAAGGCCTCAAAAAGGAGTTGTCAATGTTATTTATTGTTCCAGATCTCATCTTTATTCATTCTGCTTCTTTACAATGCTATTACTGGGGTTTCTTTTCTAAAAATGGCATGTGACATTTGAAGAGAATATCTCTTTTGTTCAATGGAAAACAGTACAAGTTACAGTCTACTATATGTAGCCCAGGTAATCTGGAAGGTACTACAAGATATGTGCAAACTATCTTTTATGCCCAGGACTCATGAAGTGAGATATATTGGAACAAACATGTACTGCTCATGTGCTATCTCATCCATTGGAGCCTTTGATTTCCAGGAACAAAAAATATAAAGCTTTTGGCCATTAAAAAGAAGTCCATCTCTGCTTTTGAGATTCAAATGTATTAATTAAGTATTATTCAGAAGAGGGAAGCTACTGGGATAGCAATTGTGACCACACATTGGGTGTCGAGGGATCCAGGGAACTTTGGAATTTTATGATAATGGAATGGTTTATGGAAATGGTCTTGGGACATGGGTGGAAGAACTGCAAGTTATAGAAAGGTCAGACAAGTGACAGCTGTGTCCCCAGAAGAAATGTGGACATGGCAAATGTTTCAGAATAGATTTTTTTATTGGCCAAGTGTGATTGGCCACACAAGGAATTTGTCTCCGGTGTATAAGCTCTCAGTGTACATACAAACAATGAAGTTATAGGTCATAGATCATAAAGCATAAGATGTGATCATAGCATAAGATACAAACAAACAAGTGATGAATCATACGATACCAATAGGAGAAGAAGGAAGGAAGATGAGAAGGATAATACTACATGGCTCTACTACATGGGTAAATATCTTTAGGCATAAGACTGTGTTGTGGGAGTTAGGAGTTTAGCAGAGTGATGGCATGCGGGAAAAATACTATCTTTATGTCTAATTGTTTTGGCATACAACTCCCTGTAGCAGCATCCTGAGGGGAGAATTTGAAACAGTTTGTGTCCAGGATGTGAGAGAATGTGAGAAGAGATCCTCCCTAGTTTTTTGGACTGAAAAGGTGAGGGAGGAAACATGTATTTCACTTGAAAGATTGGTGTCAGCCTCACATGGCAACCCAGACAAGAAGCACCCCAAGAAGTATTAACTCTGATTTTACTATAAGGTTACACTGACAGAATCATACAAGTCTAAAAGTGGATCTTTCCCCCTCTCACTTTTGCAGTCCAAGAAACGAGGATAGGTCCCTTCTGAGGTGTTTGCTAGGCCTCCATTCCCTCTGGGGACTCAGTTATCACTTGTCCACCTTTGTCTAATCTGTGGCTCTTACTCCTGTTCGCTCAAATTCATTCCTGCATCACAGGATATTAGGAGTCATACAAAATGGGTAAAAACAGTCCTTAGGTAATTCTGGGTTTCCAGCTATACAGGTAGTCCTCGGTTTACGACAGTAATCAAGCCCCACATTTCTCTTGATAAGTGAGATGTTTGCCAAGTGAATTTTGCCCAGTTTCACGGCCTTCCTTGCCACATTGGTTAAGTGAATCACTCTTCAGTTATTAATGTGGTAACAGGATTGTTAAGGGAATCACTCTTCCCCATTGACTTTGCCTGTCAGAAGGACACAAAAGGGGATCAATTGATCCCGGGATACCACAATTGTCATAAATATGAGTCAGTTGCTAAGCCTCTGAATTTTGATCACATGACCATGGAAATGCCTCAACGGTCATAAGTGTGATAAATGGTCATAAATCCCTTTTTTCCCCAACGCCGTTGTAATCTTGAACAGTCACTAAATGAACTGTTGTAAGCTGAGGACCAGCTGTAGCGTGGTAAGAGCTAAATTTCAAGTACCACATCTCTCCTTATTACCACGGCATTGTCAGCCACAATTTAATATTGCCACTACTTTCCTTGTGGTAAAACCTTTTGAACCTTTTTCCTCCTGCCTGTTTTGGCTCTATTTTTGGGGGGGAGGAGAAAGGGGGAGGGCATAAAGCTGACAGTGGAATGGAAAAGGCAACCCCCTCTACTCTACCAAAATAAATTGCAATAGACGATAACTCCTTCTCCTCCCTCCTTAAACTAGCTTTTAAGCCTTTAATTTATAGGATTGATCTTTTGTTTCTTCCACCAAACCTCATTAAAGTATAATGAGAAAATCTTTAGCAGAAAGGTTGGAGCAAATATGCTGCTGCCAGCATATTACTCTTTGCAATTGCTATTCCCCTCCTCCCCCTGCCATACTTTTGATGATAGTTGTTTTCTGGCATGGGATTGATTTTATATAAGTTTCCAGAGGGTTTCTTTTTTTGTATTTCTGTAATTAGATTCAAGCTATATATGCAAATTTTTCAAACCCAATGGCACATGAAACTCAATGCAGGAACTACAGTGTGGGAAGAAATATACCTTATATCATATAACAAGGTAGTCACAGTTGCAGAACTATTTGGTCGAAGGAAAAGTAACTGATCAAGTCATCTTTTGGAAGGCTCAACAGAGAATGATTTTGTTTGGAACTGTGACAGGAAAAATACTGACTTCTCTATTTCGGACCTAAGACTCGGCCTACAGCCTATTCTTACCACATTTTATAAAAAGGTTGGCCACATTTTTTTTTCCCACTCAGGAGCCACACTCTATTAGGTGAAGCCCTAGGTTCATGATGGCAAACCTATGGCATGCTTGCCACAGGTGGCACGCACAGCCATTTGTGCGGGCATGCGAGCCCTGGGCAAACTTACTCAGTGCACGTGCATGTGCCTCACAACTGATTTTCGGCCCCTTTGAGGCCTTTTTTGCAGGCCGAAAAAATTTCGTCACTTCCTTTATTTCCGGAAATACTGGAACGGGCCCATTTTTCAGCCTGCAAAGGCTGCAGAGGCTTCCCTCAAGCCTCTGGGAGGCTGAAAAAGGCCTCAAACGTGCCAAAAATCAACTGGGAGGCGCAGTGCAGGTAAGGTGGTAGAGGGAGAGCAGGGAATTGCACGCGCATGCTCAGGGGCGTGCAGGGGCAGTGAGCATTGCATTCTGGGTGCTTGTATGTGAGCGCACGCACGCAAGCACACACACACAGTTTTTCGCACAGGAGTCCAAAAAGCTTAGCCATCACTGCCCTAGGTGATGTGACAATATCATTCTGTTTCTTTGCCCAAGATTTTTAAAGGCAACATAACTGTATGTATATAGGTAATCTTCGACTTACAGAAGTTCATTTAGTGACTGTTCAAACTGACAACAGAACTGAGAAAACTTATGACTGTTTTTCAGTTATGACCTTTGCAGCATCCCCATGATCAAAATTCAGATGCTTGGCAACTGGTTCATGCTTACAACCGTTGCTGTGTCCCAAGGTCATGGGATCAGCTTTTGCAACCTTCTGACAAGCAAAGTGCATGGGGAAGCCAGATTCATTTTACAACCCGTGTTACTAGCTTACCACCTGCAGTGATTCATTTAACAACTGTAGCAAGGAAGGTCATAAAATGGGGGCAAAACTTACTTAATAAATGTCTCACTCAACAACAGAAATTTTGAGCTCAGTTGTGGACATAATTTGAGGACTACCTGTATAGTATCTTGCTTTTCTTCTACAAACTCAAAGTGATGATGTTCATGGAGTTCTTTTGTAGAACTATCAAATCAGGGCTGTGAAAATCCAAATGTGAATGTGGGACAAGAGGGGAAATGTAATATTTTTATAACTCTTTGCTGCCATTTAGTGCTCATCTATATTTTTATAGCTCAGATCTCATTTTATCCCTATGAAATAGCTTGAGCTAAGGACGAGACTGCCCCAAAGTCATCCAACAGTCCATGACCACTTAGGCTTTTCAATCTGAGGCACCCTGCTCTCTGACACCTTAACTGCAGTTTTTATTGCCTTAATGCTCTACATTGTTAAGTATGCTGAATTTATAACTTTTTCATTAAACAAAAGAAATTGCAATGATTTTTGGAGACTGAATCAGTTGTGTGCAGTAGTAAATCAGCTTATCAACTCAAGTTTCTCAAAGCACAGCAGTGATGAAGGGGCACCAGAAAGTCCCTTCAAGGGTGCATCAAGGATTGAACCCTATAGATAGCACAGCCTAAGTCAGAGGTCTCCAATTTGGCAACTTTAAGACTTGTGAACTTCAATTCCCAGAATTCTCCAGCCAGCATGGCTGGCTGAGAAACTCTGGAGTTGAAGTCCACAAGTCTTAAAGTTGCCAAGTTTGTGGACCCCTGGCCTAAGTGATTCTACCCCCAGAGAATAACAGACGATAGCACTGCCAAGAATTGTGATAATAATGATAAATATTAATGGCAGTATTTATTGGTTTGTTTTCTTGTTTATTTATCTGTCACCTATCTTGTATCCAATGACACTTATGCTGGATACAAGTAAGTAAGTAAATAAATAATGTTCTCGGCTAGATTAAGCAATCACACTGTGACAATTTGTAACTGGATAGGACTGAAATTCAACTAAGAAAGCAGATAGAAAGCTGGGCTGTGTGCAATCACGTTCAAGTTTCAGGAAGAAAACAGAGAAGATGACATCTCACTTGGTAGCCAATGTGAAGCACCAATAGTGTCAACATGGGTAATATTAAATTTGAGACTTCAAAGATCCAGAGCCAGAGGTTGCCAAAGTCCAATCCAGAGGCAGCCATAAGAAACAAGCAGAAAGTGTGAAAGGCAACTATACAATGGCATGGAAGGAAAGAAGCAAGGAAAAAAGGATGAGACAAGCTAACATGAGTTGTAAATCCTAGAATCTGAGACAGAGCAAGGATATATCAAAATAGGTACCAGGTGGGAGAATTGTTTCCAAAGGTCAGCAAAGTACCATGTTTCTCCTAAAATAAGACCGGCTCTTATATTAATTTTTGCTCCTAAAGACTCATTAGGGCTTATTTTCCAGTTAGGTCTTATTTTGGGGGACATGCAGTTCCAAATGTGTCCATCTGGCTGACAATCTTAACTGGGGTTTATTTGTAGGGTAGGGCTTATATTATGAGCATCCTGAAAAATCATATTAGGCCTTACTTTCCAATTGGGTCTTATTTTCAGAGAAACAGGGTAAGTAAATATGGGACTGACTTAATTCTGTGTGCTGTCATTCTTGCTTGCCATGTAGCTGAGAATGTTGCCTTTGTTTTGTCCTTCAAAGTTCCTGCTGCCTCCTGGGCTAGGCCAGTCCACCTACGATCTTTCATTATCTAAGTGTACTCCAGCTGCTTATTACTGCTTCTGGTGAGAAAGCACTTGCTGGCTATTGAGGCTGACCACTGGTTAGATCAGGCCCTTCTTCCTTTGACAAAGAAAGAGACCATTTCAGGTATTAGGAATGAGGTGGAACTAACTGCCATCAGATTATTTCTCTTTTCATTCTTGAAAATATGCTATGATTAACCAAACCTGTACATAATTCCAGATACTTTTATCATTGTTCTCCTAAACCAATAAATTTTAAAAATTCACATTCTGAAGGAAATGTCTTTAATATCCATTCCACTGAAACAATCTGTCTTATTTCTAAACATGAAATATTGTGGGTTCCAAAATCCAGATGACCAGTAGATGGCAGTAAAACATTAGCATCTTCAATAATATTCTGCTGCCATCTGCTGGTCATTTGGTGTTCACATATCTCGGGTTTAAAATTACTTATTTGCCTTTTAAATGTGTACATAAAGTACACATTTTTACAGAAATGAGCTTAATTCACCACTGGGACATATATTTGTGGGCTTGATTTCAAGGTTCAGACTTGACAATTGTATATAAACTTTCACATTGTACCTCTTCCCCAGATCCATAAAAAGACACAAAATCTAACAGGATCTGAAACAAAGGAGAGTAACAGACTATTTCACAATTTGTCAATATTGGTTCTTAGTAAACTTAACTTGCCTCCAATTTTAGAAGCATATCCTGAAAGATTTAGGTGAATTTTCTAGAAAATGGAATCTCATTTGCTTTCCCAGTTGGCTCTTCTGGTTGTAGCTGTCAGCATTTCAGAAGATAATTTGAAAGTGATTACCTATTCTCCGAAATGGCTTTCTGACATTATTCTATGTAGAGAGTTATTTAAATTATGTTTTAAAACTTAAAATTATCAATTTATTTTGTTTTAATTCTAAATGTCTCTATTATTAATTAATGTGAGCAGCTCTTAAGATCATGGATAGAAAAATCGAGTTAAACCTGCAGAAAAGAGAAAGGATGAAGAGATACTCACCCATATATCTGTTTTTGCACCATTAATACACACATTTCTTATCTCTTAAGAAGGAAAAAAAGTCAAAAAAATCAAACTAGATATTTTGGTTTGGTGTGAATGTGCTCACTTACTTTCTTATTATCAGTATGTTATATTCAGGGGTGGGCTGCTGGGAGTTTGCAAACGTTCGAGTGATCCTCTAGCTAAGAGTTTGCACAGTTCAGAAAATCCCCAAATCCCACTCCTGGCTGGTCCCACCCACACCACACTTTCCCTCCCAGGAGTTCCCACATGGCCTGTTTTGGATACAGGTAACTGCAGGCTGCATGCATAGGCTTGGGGAGGGAAAAAAAACAGACCTCCCAGAAGTTTAGGAAGAGTAGAAATGAACCCGTTTCTGGCTTCCAGAGAGCCTCCGGAGCCCAGGGAGGCCATTTTCTCGCTCCCGGAGGCTGGAGCAGAGTCCCTGGAGCACGGGGAGGGCAAAAAACCCCACCACGGTGCAGGAGGCCACTAGGCCACCCCCACCATGATCACGCCCACACAGCAACTGGGCAGAGAACCCATTTCTAAAATTTTTGAAGCCTGGTTACGTCTGACCATCTTCTTGCTGCACAAATGTATGGGGTAAAACAGAATAGTTCCCCCAACACTTAAGGTATTATAGCAAAACATAGGGTGATGATGCTAGAGGATGGTTGGATTAGAGACTCAAGGTCTATCTTGGTAAATAAGAGATGGGGGATACTTGACAAGATAATTCTATTCAGCATTTATGATTTAAACCTTTGAAGGGATAGAGCTGCCTTCTGCCCTTTCAATATACACGTGGAAGAGGAGGGCTACATGAGAGATGAAATGCATAATGTTTTTATGCTGTGAAATTCAATCTATATATGATAGATGTTAGCAATAGCTTGCTTTGAGCCCTTGGGGCCAAGGCAGGCTATAAATCTAAATAAACACCCGTTGCTTGCTTCATTTTATTGTACCCAAACACAGCACAACTGGATAAATCAGACTTTCTGAATGAAAAAAGAGGTCACCACTTAGCTAGAAACCAACACAAGCTGTCTGAAGAAAGTCCCAAACTAATTTTGGTAACTCCATTTAAAGGGATCCAAAAGTATTTAATTTGTCATTAAGAATTTCATCAGCCAGATACTTTGAAAAGCCATTGTGTTATATAGATAGACTAGCTGATAACCCAGCATTGCCTGGGTATTTATCCCAAACCTATATTAGACAGGATAATCCTGTATTCGGGACTCACACTGTTGTACTGTCTCTGAAGCTCTAGATGTAGTAGCTCTATCTCTCTTATCCCTTAGTTGGGCCTCACGCTATTGTACTGTCTCTTGCACAGCATCACAAGTCTTCTATTCCTCTCCTCAGGAGTTTCTTGTCTAGGCTGGTGTTTCA
Organism: Pseudonaja textilis; assembly: GCF_049901715.1. Taxonomy (NCBI): domain Eukaryota; kingdom Metazoa; phylum Chordata; class Lepidosauria; order Squamata; family Elapidae; genus Pseudonaja; species Pseudonaja textilis. The sequence continues at coordinate 128,088,237 of NC_141992.1, read as the reverse complement.
TTTTTGTAGCGTTTGATTGCACTTGGCCAATCGTCTGATGTTTCCTTGAGTGCTGAGAGGGACCCTCCCTTGTGGAGTACTGTGAAGCCGTTACCATGGTAAGTCCACCGTGCTATACAGCAGAAGCCATTTTAAGGCACATCCCTCCCAAGGGGTGTTAGGGGTGTCTTACCCCCCACAGTATTTTTTTCCAGATAGTAAGTCATCTGTCTACCACGTTTGGTTGAAATTGCTCAAGGAATTCCACAGTTATGCTGGAACATACACACACACACACACAACAATGTATGTATGTATGTATGTATGTATGTATGTATGTATATGTTTGATTTCTGATGTAATTTCCTTTGTTATACACATTATTGTTTATTTATTTATATCTCACCTTTATTATTTTTATAAATAACTCAAGGTAGTGAATTTCTCCTTCTTCTTCCTACTTTCTCCACAACAACAACCCTTTGAGGTGGGTTGGGCTGAGAGAGAGAGAATGAGGACCACAAAGTCATCCAATCAGCTTTCATGCCTAAGGCAGGAGTAGAACTCGCAGTCTTCCAGTTTCTAGCCTAGTGCCTTAACCACTATACCAAACTGGGTTCTCAGATTAATAGTATACCCTCTCTATATTATTTCTGCAATTTTTACCACTTCAGCTAAAGGAATGCTAGGACATTTTGAAATGAAGGGAGGCATGTCAAAAGGTTAACTAAGAGTTTTTTACACGAAGCAGAACGGAGAACTGGACAACTTATTTTCATATATAAGATAGTCTAGCCTAGTGCAATTTCCCCATTGGCTGCCAACTCCCCCCCAGCCAGCCCTACCTCATTGAGAGCCATCCATGTTTCCCCCTTATCCTCTCCCTCCCTCCCTCCCTCCCTCCCTCCGGAAATCAATTAAACTATAACTTGCGTGAAGTTGGTTTGGGGAATGAAATATGTCTCACGGTTCAATTAATTTGAGCAGAACTATATCAGTATCTGAACTAAGATTTAGTCAGAAAACAAACAAGTTTATCTGAGGTCATATAATCAGCTGCAACAGGATGCATAAACTTATAATAATTAAAACAATAGAGGTGACATGGTATTTTGTAGTCACCAAAAACTTATTAATAGGGGGAATATTTCAAATGGAACAAAACTCCAAAATTAATTAGCATTAAAATTAGGTCTACCCACTGAAAGACAGATATGCTAGCTGGAAAGTGGTTCTTAAATTATTTGGTTTGCATAAACGACTCTTCCCAGCATGATTGTAAAATGTTTTGAAATATCTTTGAAATGTCTTCCCCAAGATATGAGCCAGAAGAAATCCAGCATCATCGCTTCCTTTTGCAGGAACAGGAAAGAAATAAAACAATGCTGGGAGCTGTGGTTGCCAAGCAAGACTCATTGTAAACATGACACAGGAGCAGGGACTGTGAGACAATAGAAACTAGTGTCACTGCTACACGTTTTAGGTGTGCAAGATGAATATCTGCAGAAACTCCTGGGGTAAGAAGTGATATGAGGAAAACAATTGCACTTCATAAAACAAAGGAATGTATTTTTAGAACTGGAAATCGCTGTGACCAAATTAGACTGCCAATATTGTAGACTCAAATATTGTACTATTTGGACATATACTCAAATAAACAAAGGTCATTATGATCTAATAACCTGAAATATTTGCATTCTACCAGCAATATAATTCTTACAAGTCTTATTTCCTAAAAGAAGAAACTAGCCCTCCATCCTTCTGAGCAGGATGAGTATCTGAGCAGCAAGACCAATCCTGAAAGAAAAATAATTCTGTTTATTTAGCCTTTCCTCTCCAAAATAAACAAAAATAGAATAGCCTCTTACAGGTCAAGAATATACTCATATATTACATGCCCAGATATTAGCAACATAATACACAAACTGAAAAGTAAAACCAGCCCACCACAAACCATTCATAAATCAAACCCTGCTGTGTAACCAAAAGATAATGGGAAGATCAGGCAATGTTTAAATTTATCACAGGGTAAAACCAAATTAAATTTTGTTCTGTAAATGGTAATGGTGAACCCCAGTTTCTTTAAGGTTTTAAGAAGGGATTAGACAGATTCACAGGTGATCCTGTCAGTGGCTACTGGACACGATGGTTATAGATATCATCAAGTGCCAAGTTGATTATGACTCTCTGTACTGCCGAGAAGCTACAAGGGGTTATTGCACCCGTATCTTCCCCAGAGATATTTGTTGGACACTTTAGAGAAGAGGATGTTTGATCTGCTGCAATCGAGTCCTTTTCATGTTCTTATCAAAGGATTTTGTAGATTATTTATTCAGTAACAAAGTTTCAAAAATGAAAGGTTACAGTTAAAAGGGTCTGGTTTTGAAGGGAATGTTGAGCGACACATGGCAGCCTTCCAGCTGAGAATATTGTCCTCGCTGTTGGAATGATTGTTAAGAGGTTTGGAAAATCTCAGACAGGAAAGGAATGCATCTCAAATGTGGAGGAAGATGGGACATCAAAGCCTGCTCAACATAGAACCAACTGTTTGCTGCCCCTGTTTTTTACATAAACAGAAATATAGCAGATATTTAAGGAGCTTCATGGTAAACAATTCTTTCCCGTATCTTGTACCAGTGAGCTGGCATGATCACACTTCAATTTAGAGACTACAGAGAAGATGAGTCATATATTCTCTTTCAATTAATAGTATTTCATGTTGTCCCTTAAGTCTTCACCCCACCTTAACATCGTCGTAGTTATTGCTATCCTCTGCATTAGATTCAATTAACAAAAGCAGTGGGAGGCAAATGCAAGTCAGAATGAACCAGGAAATAAAGAACAATTTCAGACACCAAGAGTTTCTGAATTCTAGAAGCCTAACATCACTCTTAGTTAGGCTTTAAAGATGCTTACAAAGACAGGCCGAGATGTTGCCGAGGTTCAAGTGTGCAGAAAGGCAGGGTTGGTTTTTCTTCAAGGTCACTGTAAATTTTGCACATTTCAAAAGATCACTAGCCTGTATTGGCATTCATTTCATGCTAAGAGTGATAGGGGAGCCTCTATTAACAAGGAGCTGAATGACTTCATTCCAAACCCATGCTTGATTGAAGCTCAATAGTGAGATATAATCAATAATTCAGAAAAGGAGGACTTAAATCCATTGATGCACCATTCCATATTTTTATGCTGTGGGACATTAGGGTAGGGGTGGGTGTGTCAAAATCAGCAAGATGGCAAATGGAGCAAGGTCACCCTTGTATCTGCATCACAAGTATGTTTAAATACTTGTGCTGCAAAAAAAGCCAACACAGTTCTAGGCTGCATAAACAGAGGGATAGAATCAAAATCATGTGAAATGTTAATACCACTTTATAATGCCTTGGTAACGCCACACTTGGAATACTACATTCAGTTTTGGTCACCACAATGTAAAAAAGATGTTGAGACTCTAGAAAAAGTGAAGAGAAGAGCAACAAAGATGATTAGGGGACTGAAGGCTCAAACCAGAGGTGGTATTCAGCAGGTTCTGACCAGTTCTGGAGAACCGGTAGTGGGAATTTTGAGTAGTTCGGAGAGATGGCAGATACCACCTCTGACTAGAGATTTTACAGTATCCTTCCCCACCACGCCCACCAAGCCACGCCCACAGAACTGGTAGTAAAAAAAAATGAATCCCACCACTGGCTAAAACATACAAAGAACAGTTGCAGGAACCAGGTATGTCTAGTCTAATGAAAAGAAGGAGTAGGGGAGACATGATAGCAGTGTTCCAATATCTCAGGGGCTGCTACAAAGAAGAGGAAGTCAAGTCCAAAGCACCTGAGGGTAGAACAAGAAGCAATGGGTGGAAACTAATCAAGGAGATAAGCAACTTAGAACTAAGGAGAAATGTCCTGACAATTAGACAATTAATCAGTGGAACAACTTGCCTCCAGAAGTTGTGAATGCTCCAACACTGGGAGTTTTTAAAAAGATGTTAGATAACCATTTGTCTGAAGTGGTGTAGGGTTTCCTGCCTAGGCAGGGGGTTGGACTAGAAGACCTCCAAGCTCCTTTTCAACTCTGTTATTCTATTCTATTCTAAATGGGGCAGGGCTTAAACATTGATGCTCTGACTGCCATTTTAACATATTTTTAACACCATCTCCCCCAATTCCCATGAATATACCTATGCCATAATGAGCTGCCATTCATTAATCAAATCCAATGAGAACAAATAAGGCATAAAAGTGGATCAAAGATCAGTGGAAAGAAAGAGTGATTGGAACAAAAGCTGTGAAAGACAATTGAAATGAAGAATAATTGAAATATAAAGTCAGAGGTTGTCTCCTCACCATGTTTGCCTCTAGGAACTGATAAATCATTCATTTAAAGAGAAAAGACAGCAGAAGTTGGTTGAAGTTAAGATGGCATAGCATGGGTATAATAAGACTTAAGTGATTAGGTAAAGGATGAAATTTTTAGAGTTAAACTTTTGGATCTCTTCTTCCAACTGGATTATGATATGAAAACTCCTGATGTTACAAAACTCAAAAATCTACCCACAGTGGATATTTGAAAAAGTTTATATCCAAATATCACACAGACACAAATGTGTGTAGGTTGATGATGCATCAATCAAGTTATTTGCAGTTGAGATATGTGATATATTAAAAATAATAGAAAGAACTCATGATGTTTGGGACACATCTTGATCTCTATCTGTATTCAGTGACATAAACTTTTGGTTTAATGCAAAGGTATCTGAAACTGAAAATTCCACTCAGGCTTCTAGATCACAAGAAACTGAAATGCACAAATGCTATTTTATATATAGCTCCATGTAATTTGAAATAATGTTACTGAGGGTGTAAACTCCTGGAGTGTGCCACGATATTGTATCTTCTTCAACAGTTGATAGCTTGCCTCTGAAAAAGTTCTGCCCAATAAAAAAAATACAAAATAGCTTCCCCAAAATAGCACTTATGTTTGCAATTCACAATGAATCTTTTACAAACAAAAGGAGAGATAAGACTAGGGTTTTTGGAAGGTCTATCCAATCCAGATTTTGCTGATGTTGTTATAGTTAGCTTTAGCTTTAGTTTATTGTATAAGCTCCCTAGATTTCAGCTCACATAACTTTCAACAGTATCATTAGCAAGAGGTCCAAGGGCTACAAATGGAAGAGTTCCACAAATACGGTTTGTGGAACATGCAATAATGGCTTGCTAAATAAGTCACATTTTAGAAATCTATATTCACAGATGAGGGTTAACCAAACAATTAAAATAAATCTTATTTTGGCTTTGCCTAATGTGTGGATCCAAGTCATGTGAGGTTTTAAAGCCTGACACTTCTAATGCAATTCTTTTCCTTTATCTCATAGACATTGAACTACATTTTTTAATAGACTTGTTCGCTGAGTGGTGTGATCATTCAAGAACATTTCACACCATTACAATTCTTAGCCAATCATGTGATCTTCACTAGGAGAGTCCATTATAGAATGCTAGAATAGAATAGAATAGAATAGAATAGAATAGAATAGAACAGAATAGAATTCTGTGATTGGACACACAGGGAATTTGTCTTGGTGTAAATACTCTCAGTGTACATAAAAGAAAAGATATATTCGTCAAGAGTCAAGAATCATAAGGTACAACACTTAATGATAGTCATAGTGTACAAAAGCTATTTACAGCCATTTTTAAATGCAAAATCGCAACACCTAATTTAATACATCAAAATAAACCATGGTTCCAGTAGTCCTTGACTTACCACAATTGGGACCAGAATTTCCCTGGCTAAGCAAGGAGGTTTTAAGTGAGCCACACCCAATTTTACAATTATTTTTGCCACAGTTGAGTGAATCACACTGTTATGAAATAAATCTAGGTTTCCCCATTGACTTTGCTTGTCAGAAGCTAGCAGGGAAAGTGGCAAATGGTGATTACATGATTTCAGGATGCTGCAACCATCGTAAATGCATGCCAGTTGCCAAGCAGCTGGATTTTGATCACATGACCATGGAGAACTGTGATGGTCATAAATGTAAGGATTAGCTGTAAGTCACTGTTTTCCATGCCATTGTTAACTTCAATGATTATAAGACTAAACGAATGGTTGTTGAGGACTGTATATTTTTAATAACTCTATTGACTCTCTTTTTATATGCAAAATACATCTTATTCACATGCAGCTAAAAACGTAAGTTTTGATATGTTTTTAAGAAAATAATTCTTGACAACTGATCTATCCACATCAACTATGGCTAAAAATTGCCTCTATTAATCTCAAAGCAGTGTATATCGTTTGCTAATGCTGCTGTGATATTTATTTTCTTGGTTCACTATTTGATTAATCTATTTTTAAAAGTCACTTAATTGACTAAACTACCTTTAATCTGTTGACAGTTAAGGCATAAATGAGATGCTCTTCTACATTCTGTCAGTGATAAACTGCCACTTCATCATGCACATTTATGTATGTGTGCTCTAATCCTATTCTTTTATGTGCTTTGCTTGCTTGCATAGAATTCTGAATTAATGCTTAGAATGCAAGTCTTTGGCTGTCATTTGCATATAATACAATCAAGGCAAATCTGATAGCTTATTTTTAAAAAACTGCCAAAAGAGGTACAGCAGTGGTGGTATTCAATTTTTTTTATTCCTGGTTCTGTAGGTGTGGCTTGGTGGGCTTGGTGTGGCTTAGTGGGTGTGGCATGGCTTAGTGGGTGTGGCATGGCTCAGTGGGCGTGGCTTGGTAGCAGTGGAAGGATACTGCAAAATCTCCATTTCCACCCCATTCCAAGGGGAAAGATACTGTAAAATCCCCATTCCCTCCCCACCCCACTAACTAGCTATGTTCTCCTGTGCAGGGCAACAAAAGAAGACCCAGCTGATCAGCTGGAACTCCAATCAACTGCGATTCGGGAGGCAGAGAATAGATGGGGGTGGGGCCAACCAGAGGTGGTATTTTACTGGTTCTCTAAACTACTCAAAATTTCCACTATCAGTTCTCCAGAACCTGTCAGAACTGGCTGAATACGACCTCTGGGATACAGCCTGCATGTAGGGGTAGTTCTTTTATCTGCTTGCCTCAAATGAAGGAGGGAAAGAAGGGCAGCGGTCATGGAAAGAAGTGGGAAAGTATGTATGCCTTGATATGTATTTCCACCATAAAGGGATTTATTTTGACAAAGTGGTGAAGGAAGTCACACGTACTGTAAGAATATGTGCCTTTCCAGGATTCCATATACCCTCTGTTGTGATCCAGTATTTTTGAATGTAGTGCAAAGCTGTCTTTTCTCAGGTGGGAATAAATATTGGATTGAGCAGAAAAATAAATTGGGCTGTTGTTTTTGTTGTTGTTGTTGTTGTTGTTGTTGTTGTTGTAATTGGGGAACAGGAATTCAACTGGAGAAAAGGAGGAAGGGACTTCAGGATTGAAGTGTTTGTAGTAGCTATGGCTGAAAATTACCATCCGTTTCTATTCCTAATTCAACCATTTCTAATCTAATGAGAAGAAAGGCGAGGGGTGACATGATAGCAGTGTTCCAATGTTTAATGGACTGCCATGAAGAAGAGTGGGTCAACCTTTTCCTCAAAGCACCCAAAGGCAGGACAAAAAGCAACAGTTGGAAATGAATCAAGGAGAGAACCAACCTAGAGCTAAGGAGAAATTTCCAGACATTAAGAACAACTAACCAGTGGAATGATTTGCCACCAGAAGTTGTACTTAAGAAGAGATTGGACAGCAATTTGTCAAAAATGGAATTGGTCTCTTGCTTCAGCGGGGTGTTAACTAGATGACCTCCAAGGTCCCTTCCAACTCTGTTATACTGTATTAGATGCCCCATGTTTACAAGTTAATAGGACTAGGTAAGGGAGCTTCCAAGATCCACCTTCACATCTAATTGAGCTCTTAACTTCTCTGGCTAAAAGGTCAGAGTTGAAGGCCAACAAATACAGGATGTGTAGGATGGAATAAATACAACGAAGAAAAAGTAGTGCCTGGGAAAAGGATAAAGGAATAAAAACAAAAAATGAGCTCAACATATTTGTGCCATTCTGAGGAACTTAGTTGGACTGCTCTCCACTGATCACAGAAGACAAAATCTATTGGAATTCCCTTCTCCAACTATCTTCTTCTTAGATTTGTTGATTAATTAGTAGAATTCAGGAACTTTCTGTTACAACTTTCTGTTAGCTCTTCTATCACAAGGGCTTCATTGTAATTAATTATCTGACTTTTCAATGCTGGCACCAAGAGTTTATTTATTTATTTATTTACTATGTGATTATGTATTGCCTCATGACTTTATAATATTTATGGTATTTCAACATAATTTAATTTTTTGAATTGATGGTTTGGATTTTTTGGGTTGACTATATTTGTGATATATAAATATATACAATTTTAAAAACTAGAAATATTTCAAAGCATTTAAATTCAAAAGCTACTTAAATCACAATTCAGCATCAGATGGCACTAGATTCTTCTTCTGGCATAGAGAGATATTTCAACCCTCTTCCCCATTATTTTGTATAATTTATTCTAAACTGAGAAAGAATTTGGGCACTTAAAAGCAAGAAAGCTTGCATTTCACTCTCAACTGACTATATAAACAGATGGGCAAAGAAGACTTCATTAGTTGCATAACTCACCCAATTTATGACTTAGCTGAAATTGCCTATTTAATTTTTTACTTTAAAAAAACATTTGTAGTTAACAATTTAGAAATACATGCTCCTTTTCCTGAAACACTGTTTGGGTTGTTTAATGATGACAATTTAAGCAGAATAATCAAGTTTATTAGTACAGCTTAAAAGCCTCTGTTGTGAATCTCTGGCAATAGCTCTAATGCTGGGAAAGGAAGAAGGAAAGAGAGAGAGAGAGAGAGAGAGAGAGGACGAACAGCAATCAGGAGCATGGACTCTGTGACATTGGTGATAGGTGGACTGTTAACCAGGGGTGGGCTTCAAAAATTTTAGCTACTGGTTCTCTGCCTGGTTGCTGGGTGGGCGTGGCCATGATGGTTGTGGCCATATTGGTCTCCTGCACCATGGTGGGGAGCAGTTTTTGCCCTCCCCAGCCTCCGGAAGCTGAACTTTGCAGGCAAGGCTGAGTAAACCCTCCAAAGCTTTAAATTATTTCTTTAAGCAGTTTCCACTGTCACCAAAAGCAAGCTTCTACACTATGTGATGGAAGATTACAGCTGAGAACTATTGGAACTCTTGTGGGCTGCTGTGGTTTACTCTTAGTGCCTGTTCCATGCAGACATTTCAATAATGGAGAAGGAAAAAACGTATAGAACAGAATACCATTGATTCATCCATCACCCATCTTGATGCATTGACATATAATCAAATCCACAATTCTTCAGGAGACTGTGGACTGTCACAAGATGCTGCGGAGATATGCCTGCAATTTACTTTCTCACTTTTTTTCTTTTTTACCCAGGTATTTTTGTTCCCTGTACACACCTGCTGTAAAAGCCTCTGTAAAATACACAAGGTGGTGTTACTCTCCAAATTTGTCACTCATCCAAATTTCTTTAAATGTGGGGATTATGATATGCAGTTGGAAAAAAAAGAAATCAGTTGACACTACTGTCACTTCATGAAAAACAATTGACAGAAACAGTCACTCTACTTTTTTAAAAAAAAGACTCTTTGGTTATATCTCCCTTACAGTTGTCAGGAGCTTTTTCCTTCTGCCAGAGAAGAAGCCTTGAGAACCTCAAAGCCTGGTAGTACATATTTCTCTTTCAAAAGGAAATGTGTCAGTTAAATAATTCATCCCATATTCCTTCCTCTTCTGAAATAGAAGCCTGAACCTAACAGGGTGGGATAGACTGACATCTTTTCACAAAATGCTTTTAAAATTCTTATTTCTTCAAACTAGTACAGTTCCCTTCCCTTCAAATCAAGTTGGGAATCACACTTTCCTAAACTGATTTGATCTGCTAGATTTACATTCAAAGTCAAATGATCTCTTAATTCTACTGGAGATACAACACTAAGACATCAGGACTGTCACGCCTTCCCCGAGAGCTCTTCAGAATTCACTTTGGCCTCACTTTCATGGAAAGAGAGTTAAACCAGGAAGAGTCAGGCAATTTTTATCATTTTAAAGTACAGAGCAAAAGGCAACTGTTGGATATGGATGGGTAAACTTTGAAATGGAAGAAACAAAATGTAAGTTGCCTTTTCAATCACAGCACCCTACCTGGTGAATTTAACTGGTGAATCTAAGCTTATTAATGTCTATTAATAAGATAGCCAGTTACAAGTAATCAAAAACAAATCAATGCACTGTTTCAAAAATGGTTTCTTTGGCTTTAATGCAGTGGTGGTATTCTACCGGTTTGGCCCAGTTCAGCCGAACCGGTAGCACTGAGGATCATCTGTGATTGAACCAGTTTGCTCCAATGATCAGCTGCTGGGCCTGACTGCCTGCCCCAGCTCTATTCTGACCTTTATTTCCTGGTTTTGAAACTCAGCTGCTTCATGTGGCATAGCAGATTGCTGTCCATCAACTGTTGAAGACACAGGGAGAGTGCAGGTCAATAGCAAACCCTCTCCACATGTGCAAAGCGCGCCCACCAAGCCACGCCCACAGAATCTGTGGTAAAAAAAAGTTGAATCCCACCACTGCTTTCCATCTGTAGTTAGATTCTCAAGATCTGTGAAAATACTCAAAGGGCTCTCTCTCCCTCCTCTCTTTCTCTTAAATCAATTTGTGAATGGGACCAAGAAAAACAGATCCATCCAATTAAGTAAAAACTAGTGTCCTGAGCTTTTAAATTCTGGATTTAATTTCCGAGATGCTTGTAATGTTGAATTAGAGTTACCATCTTTTATTCTTCTCTTTCCCATTTCCCCTTTTTTCCACATTGTTAAAAACTGAAGGGCTGACAAGTGTGGCTTGCTTCCCACTGGTAATACTTACTGAATCTGGCTGATGCAAATAAGTGAGAATTACTTTTACTTTTCTTTTTTTTTTATTTAGAAATGAGAATGCTTAATACATATGTACAATTTTCTTCATGGAAAAAAAACATTTTTACAATGTGAAAATTAGTGAAATTGGCATTTTTATCTTTGCATCTTAATCACTCTCTGTGTACAACAGTTTTCTAAACTTATTTATTATCTAGATATAAACTTAAAAGCAAACTCTTTAATAGAAATGCAACATATCTCATCATAGTTTGTTATGTCCCAGTGAAATTTCTTCCTGCAATGTGTCTGTTGCTGGACACAACAGTTAATGTTAGTTAGTTAATTGTTAGTGAAAAACTTCAAGACTTCTTTCTGCCTTTAAAAAAAAACTTTAAAAAACTGGATTGGAATAGGACATCCAATCCTATTTAAATATAGGGCATCTTCACATAGAGGATTAGAGTCTGGCAGCCTTTCAGTGAAAGCTGAAGGATTCTCCTCTGTAAAGTAGAATGCAGAGCCATCCAAATTTCAGTAATATATATGATTCACAAATCATATTATGTACAGACACTTCATATCAGCTGTCATTACTTCAAAGGCAATGGCTTTTCTGTATAAGCACTTTACACATTCACCTGGGAATTATTATGTGCTACGAGTGTCAGTTGCAGGTACAATGTAAGACTTAACACTAAGTTCATCCTGCCAACTGGTTATCTTTTGTGCAAAGTACAGGTGAATATTTTAAAGTAACTCTACATTAACAGGGCTAGCTCTAGACATTTTCATGCTAAGATGGACAAGGTGGCAACTATCCCCATAAAGATGGGAACCAACTGGATTATAGGTGAATCTTGTTGAATTTTATTTAATGTGGATGAATATCTTGGATCCTTTCTTCTGTGATCAAATGCTTAATTTTGGAACATAGGACAGCTGTTGTGGCATGAACCAGTCCTCATGTGACAGGCAATTCTGTTTTTTTCAGTGCAATATTAGCAATAGCAATAGCACTTAAAGTTATATACTGTTTCACAGTGCTTTACAGCCCTCTCTAAGTCTTTTACAGTCAGAATATTTTACTCAACAATCTGGGTCCTCATTTTATTGATCTTGGAAGGCTGACTCAACCATGAGCTGGTCAGGATTGAAGGAATTGAACTCCTGCCAGTACGTGCTGAATACCACATCTAATTTGGTCCCTGAAAAGATCTTTTACTTCTCAAGACAATACTCCACATGCCAAGATGTATATGTGCTCCATATATCTGTGCAAAGGACAGATCAGATGAGTAAAATTCCACTCTTTTGTTTTGTTTTTGCTTATTTGTGTAATCTTCAGCCCATGAAAAGCCAACAAAGCTATGACAGGAAAGAGACGAAGGGCAGTGCTATTTGTCAGACTGCCGTCCTGGTTTCTTTGAGGCAGGAGTTTGGTCAGGAGGCTTTAAAGCTAAGCCCTGCTGTGCCTTCTAAAAAAATGGTGGCTGCAAGTTGACTGGTTCTCTGGAAAGCAGTAATCTCTGAAAGACGTGAACAAGTGGAGCACTACTCCTGAAGTGCTCCAGGAGATTAAAAAACAGTGGGGGCACAAAGAGGAGGGAAGCTGCTGAGTACTTAATAGCACTGGAAGCAGTTGATTTCATACAGGGACAAACATAGCTACAGTTCATGACCTTGCCTGGCCCACACACCCCTGATGACACTGAAGAATCAAGCAAACAGAAGAAAATTGAGCTACTTCTCTTCACGATTTCTCATTGGTAAGTGGAAGTTTAAAATACTTCAGGAAAAAGGAAAATAATGTATACGTTTGTGTGAAGTTACAATAATGATGGATTTTATTATTATTATTATTATTAGTTCCAACTGAGGAAAACATGACTGATTGCGGCTAACGGCAACCTATAAAAAATGCTTAGGTTAATTGGAGCCAACGAGGCAGAGCTGCTTAAAAGGGTTATTTTGCAGCCGCCTGTGTGCTCACGTGTTCTCCCTCCTCATGTTTATGGCTAATTTTCCTACTTGTTCAAGTCTCAAAAATTACAAAAAAAGGAGAAGCAAATAAGGAAGGTTGCAATTATACAGTTTAGAAGCAGAGATGCACTTGAGTTGCAGCAGAATTGTGTTACTTAAGTACATGATTACGTTTTACCTTTTTAAAAAGTATCTCTGAGCCCAGAAAACCCACTAGGCAGCTTTTTTGAAAGTAGTGCTCCGTATTTTTTCTCCGTTGAAATCTATTTTAGAATACTATGTGTTGAATTGAGGACACCATAACTCCCGATTCAATGCTGGATTGACTTTCAAAACCTATCCAATTTACCTTGCAAGTTCTATGTGGGAATTGCTTGCAAGTGGCCATAGAAATCTAACAAATAAATATTGTTTATCATTAGCACATTACTGCAATCTTACTACTGGTGGTCTTCGACTTACAGCAGTTCATTTAGTACTATGGTTCGCTGGCAGCAGGTGCAGATGGCTGACATCTCGGAGAGCGAGGACTCAGATGAGGGGCCTGCATGGGATTCAGAGATTGGGCCAGGACTATCAGAGAATGGAGTGCTGCCTTTGGAGCTTGTGGAGGCTGGCAGAAGTGACGCAGAGGACCCTGAGGAGCCTGTGCACACAGGACTTCTTGAAGGAAAGAGCAGCTGCAGCAGCACAGACGATTCGGGAGTAAGGCTGCAAGGTGATGGCCTCTCCCTTAAGGGGTAAAAGCCAGCCCTCAGAGGTGAGATTCTTTGCAGGAAGCAAAGAAATTCTTGCACTTCAAGTTTTGTGGAAGTTCAGACTATCCTGGTTTGTGTTTGGAGACTTTTCGTTTTGCTTATTTCCTTGCAAGGCTGCCAAGAACACTAGATTAAATTATCTAGTGTTCTTGGCAGCCTTGCACAACCTTGGCAAGGCTTGTTCTTATCTGGGACAAAATAATTTTTTTATCGCATTTTCCTGTGAATGGACGGAATTCACAGAGAAGCATTAAAAAGGTTTTGCTTTTATCTATGTTTGGTGTTTGTTTGCTTTGAATGAGGCTTTGGTCAGAACATTTAGTGACTATTCGAAGTTACAGCAGCTCTTAAAACATGACTTGTGACCATTTTTCACACTTACGACCATTGCAGCATCCCCAGGGTTACGTGATCAAAATTTGGATGCTTGACAACTGGCTCATATTTATGACAGTTGCAGTGTCCCAGGGTCACTACCTGATTCATGTAACGAGCATGTTACCAATTTAATAGCTAGTGATTCACCTAACAACACTTAGCAACAACTGTATCAAGGAAGGCCATAAAAAGGAACAAAACTTAACAAATGTGTCAGTTAGCAAGATAAATTTTGGGCTAAATTATCACTTTAATTGCGGTCATAAGGTGAGGACTATCTGTACTCTAACTTTAAATTAGGAGGTTAGTCCATCTGGACTAGTTTTATTGATATTGACTAGTAGCAATTCTTGATTATTCCACAGATGCATTTTGATTTTCTTCATGTGGAGTTATGACTGAGCAAGGAAGTGACCAGGTTGGGAACAACAATTAAGCAAAGCAAAGTCATTCAAAATGGTATCTCTAAATTTAGGGACACAATCATGATATTGGTAAAATAAGGTTAAGTTTAGGCAAGTAAAAAAAGACATATCTTGGGCAAATTCAATCAAATATAATACTGAGTACCGTAATAAAATCTACGTGTTGCTGGTGAAACATTAGCAACACATAGTCCTTGTCTCATGTGGTATTCCTGGAAATGATTCACTAATAAATGAGAGTAATAGAGGTTGGAGGCACAGAAAGACCTGAAATGTTTGAATGCCGCGTAGAAAGTCAGCATCTAGCCCTCCTAGAAGAATGAAGTATTTTTGGAAATATTAAAAAGGTAGAATATTATATTTCTCCAAAGGGAGACATGGAGAAACATGTTTTTAGAGGCAGGAGGCAGTGTCACTCTTTCTTAATAGCCCCCAACCCAGCAAATATTTTGTATCCATTAAGAAAAACTAGGCCAGCCTATCTACAAACAAAAAAACTTCAGTTTCAAGGTGATGGATTAAGAACAAGATATAATAGGATTAATCCACTATCGTTTAGTAGAAGACACAGAGTTCACTACATTGCAC
The DNA here is from genome assembly GCF_049901715.1 of Pseudonaja textilis. Taxonomy (NCBI): domain Eukaryota; kingdom Metazoa; phylum Chordata; class Lepidosauria; order Squamata; family Elapidae; genus Pseudonaja; species Pseudonaja textilis. Next base: position 128,073,201 of record NC_141992.1, on the reverse strand, counting down.
AATCTCCTACAGGTGTTTCAGAGTAGTCAAAACTTCAACCAAACTTAGTTCAAACACCTGGGATTTGCATCTCCTCTTTTTGTCTATAGAGCCAGCTATGACCCCTACAGAACCCCTATATGACCCCATAGGAATCTGACAACAGCCAATAGAATGCATGTTCTTGCTCAGGAACATCAAGCTCAAGTGCAAAGCCCAAAGAAGGTATAACCCCAACCCCACTCTCAACTCCATTTTGTCAGCTGCCCAGAACACAAACCCAGCTGAGTTCTACTTCGTCAATAAGCCATCTTTCCAATCAGCCTCCATGTTTCCGGTGTCTTTTCCCAGCTTGGAACTGAACCAGGTGGATATTTCTTCCAACAACTGTGTGAACAAATGGGTGAAAGGGTATAAAGTGATTTTAGTGTGAAATCAAAGAAAAAACAAAAACAAAGAGGTTGTGAAATTTGGGTGCAAAGAGGGATGAAATGAAAGAGGGATGATGGATGAATAAAAATGCAATAGAGTAGGGAAATGCTTAATATCTGGAGAAAGAGAATAAAATGTTGTGGAAGGAAAAATAACTAAGGAAAGATGGGGTGGAAAGCTGAAGGTAAGGGATCACAAGGATTTATTGATGCAATAATTGTTAAGAGACACAAAGCTGAAAATGGCGAACAATAAAAAAAGCTAACAGAGAAAAATAATTCCAAAGATTAGAAGAATGACAGATCTTTTAAAAAGACACAAGTGAAAGAGAAACTTAACATAGAATGATTTAAAACACACATACACTGAAAATGGATAACAAAATGCTTTTCTGTAACTAATGTTAACTGAGCACTTTTCCTGGAGTTAATATAAATGGAAAAATGGTCCCGAAGAAGAATTTGATTGGTACAAGCTTGATTTATAGTCAACACATCTATTTCCACTATGGTAAAGCTGCTACTTGTTTGCTGTCACATTCCTGTCACTTTTATTCATTACATCCAAAAACAGAAAGAAAGAATTTTGCTAATCAACCAAGGGAGAATTTATTTGTATAAAAACATTTTCTTAGGCTATCAAGATAATATTTGGAAATGTGCAAAAATACATCTGTACCGGAGAGAAGAAAAAGGAAGTCAGAGAAAATGTTCCTGCCTTCATTAATGCTATTTATACTGTATATAAAAAGGCCCAGAAGTAATTCTTAATAGAAGACACACATCATTTTACATTTGAATAGTATAAGTAAATAACCAAGGACATAATAATTTTTCCAAAATCTTGGACTACTAGCTATATTTATTGAGGTTTATGTAGCTGGATATCTCTGGAGGGTACTAGTTTACATTACATTTCTGCATCAATTTATTCTGAAAACGAAGTGCAGAAACAGAACTGTTCTCCTATCCTCTGGCCCAAAGAGAGACAGAGAGACTGATTCACCAAGGTGCAAACATTCCAGAGATTACTATTTCATTTTATGAGAATATCACAGAGAAAGATTTCATATCTGTATTTTTGAAAGAAGCATGCTGCAAAAGCATAACCATCCCATTCTAGAGAAGATAGCAAGAAACTTCTATAAACTTTGCTAGCCATATCTCTTAGCGGCCCAAAACTCTGGAGAACTGTTCTCATATTACAGCTGCTATAAATCACAGTTCTTTTCTCATTTACCTGGAGAGCAATACCGCTGGAATGGAGCTTATCCTTGAGTATACCTGCAGTATATAGACCAGCACCATAAAAGATTATTAATGACATTGTGCCCAAAATATCATCTGAGCATCTTCAGATGGACACAGCTTTAGTATTACAAGCAACTGCTTAACAAGCACAAATGATTTTACCTTAGGCTAGTTTATTAGACTTAACAAATGGGGATTTAAAGGAGATTTAGGATGAGCTCGTAGACCCTTATATATGCAGAAAATCAGCAAGCCCTTAAAAAGTTCACTTAAATTTGTAAAGGTACATTTAAAGAGTATATTTCTGAGGCAGAGAATCGTATTTTTAGAGTTTTAGAGATAAAAGCTGGATATTGTAGAATGGATGTTTGCATTTTTTAAAATAATCCCTGTACCATTCTGGTATCTAGCTGTCAATAAACTCTATTGCTCCGTAGTTGCAATCCATTTATGAGAAGCAAACTAAAGCTATCATGTCTACTCTACAAAAATCTAGACAATCATTAGATGGCAGCAAAGACAGACAGAAAATCCTATTTGCTATCATCTGGTAGACAACTGGATTCTAGCAATTCAGACTTGGTACTTTTGGTAGCCTCAAAAGTATACTCCATGAATTCCATGCAATTCTTTTCTAAGTAAAAGGATTCAGTTGAACTGGAGTAGGGCAGAGAGGTCCTTATCACCGTAAATTGGACTAGTGCTCAAAAATACACTTCAAAGACAAAGCATTATCTTTAGGAAGATACTTTCTAAGTCAGAGGAATTTTTCTTTTTTAAGGTTGAGATAGAGTCTTGTCCTTATTGCCTTTAGTAGGTAATAGTAGCAGATCATTAAGCAAGGAATTCTTTTGAGAGATTATTGCTTCTAAATCTCCACCATAGCTTTCTACGATTCATGTGACAATCCAACTTAGAATACTATACACTGTCTAATGCTCTACAGCAAGGAAGTGTGGGGTATGTTTCAGTGGTGGGAATTCATTTTTTTTTACTGCCTGTGGGTGTGGCTTGGTGGGCGTGGCAGGGGAAGGATACTGTAAAGTCTCCAGTCAGAGTTGGTATTTGCTGGTTCTCCGAACTACTCAAAATTTCCATTACCAGTTCTCCAGAACTGGTCGGAACCTGCTGAATACCACCTCTGGTATGATCCTTTAGACCAGGGTGTCAAACTCAATTTCATCGAGGGCTGGATCAGTGTTGTGTTTGGGGTGGGCATAGCCAATGTAGGTGTGGCCAGCTTGATGTCATTCGTGTCAGGGGCGCTGATGTGACCACAATGCTCTCCCAGAGAAAACGGTTCCTCAACTCCATTTTCAACTGCAATGGCCTCCTGCAACCTCTTCCAGAGAAAACAGAGCCTCCCAAACTCTGTTTTTGCTGGCAGAGGTACCGTGCGCCAGTCCTTTGCTGTTTACAGGATGAACCCGTGGGCCAGAACTAAGCATCTTAAGGGCCTTGAGTCTGACACCTGTGCTTTAGACCTACAACACGCACTGACTATAAGGGAAATGAAAATATCCCATAGTTGGGAGTCCAAGATCAATCAAATGAATTTTATAGCTAAGCACTAAAAGTCTATTTTTCCTAGTCTTAAGTCAGATTTTGCCAGTCCACGAGACTCCAACTGTGTTTTAACTGCAACTCCTTCTGTTTCCTTTTAACAATAAAATTGCTGGGGAGGGGGAAGAAATTTGAGAACATTTATGTTTTTCTTTCAGTACAAAACTATCTAACAGACTGTTGGGTTTTTGAGGGGAGAGAAATCTTGCTATCTTTGATGTTTCATTCTTAAAAGAAAAGCTTGACAGTGATTGCGATGCCAAAAAGAAATTTATTTCAAGATTTATGATGCTTAAATGTTAGGTGTCATTTTTGGCATCTGATACCACAGAAGATATTTCCCCTCACTCTACTAATTCTTTTATGTGTGGGTGTTTTATATTTATTTTTTTTATTTTCTGCATTCTTCCTTAAAATGTAAAGTCGGTGTCATACTAGAAGATATACAACAGTCAATCCGAACCAGATCATCTTTGCATAACCATAATGCTAACACAGAGATAGCTTCTCACAGGATGCAAAATTGTAATTGTAATTGAATTGCAGTTGCAATTGTAATTGAAATGTAGGAATTGAAAAGATTTGCAGAAGGTATTTTATTCAGGAGTGGTTTTTACTCTGTTGAATAAAAGACTGCCTACATTTTTTCTGTATGCTTTTGAGTCATTTTTTGATTCTGGAAAATATATGGACTAATCTCTGCAGTTTTCTTGGCAGGGTTTCAGAAATAGTTTGCCACTGCATGCTTCTTAGGGCTGACACAGAATGACTGGCTCAAGGTCACCCATGAGCATAAAACGGGACTAGAATTCATGGTCTCCCACTTTCGAGCCTGATACCTTTAACCATTACACCAAACTGGCTCTCAAGCTGTGTACATTACTGATGCATTTTCTCACTCCTTCCTCAGTCTTTATTTAAGAAAACAATTAGCTTTAATCCATCTATTATTTTTCCCTGGCTGTTAAATGTGTATTATTTTGCTTAATGCATATTAAACATTTCCATTCCACATTTTATCAGATTGCAGGAAGCTGTAAGAGTGGCATAGATGGTAAATTATACACATAATACAGTCGAGTGACAAAATAAGTCTAAAAAGACAGGGTGAGGAAAAAACTCATTATAGAAGGAATCGCTATTTCCCAAAACCTGCTGGGATTATTCTAAACAAAGGGTTAGACAGAGGATGATGGGCAGAGATAAATCCAGCTGCTGCTTTGGTGGGATAGAAAGGAGTCACTTTTTGGTTAAATGATGGGAAAATGCCATGCCACTTCATGCCACTTCAGCAGTGAGGATGAAGGACTTAGGAGGAGCTGGTAGGTGCAATAAAATGAGAATTTGCAACAGTGAGATGCTTCCCACCCCAATGCTCTGCAAAAAAATGTTTTTTCTGTATCTAAAGCTGAACTGCAAGTTAATCAACGGAACAGGTCCTCCCAAACCACACAAACATAGCTGTATTTTCAATGATAGGACAGTACAACTCTTGCCTGAGGAGAATATATCGAGAAGACCAATAACATTTCTCTTAAGGGGTCATTCAGATGGGTTGGTAAAGTACTGATGCAGGAAAGGCTACGCTATAGGGGATATATGGAACTTTCACAAAGCTTTCAGCAGTTAAATCTGGTATGGAAAGACAAGATGGCATGCATTATAGACCAGTAATTAATTATGACTAGGAAGGATTAAAATAAACTGTTTTCACCAAGGATAAAAGAAAATGGAAGGGATTGAATAAAATGAATAATGGTAAGAATAGGCTGCTCCTTCCTCTCCCTCTCTCTCCCTCCCCCCTCTCTTTCCCTGTACATCTATGTATGTAAATAATGGGTGTGGGATGTATTCCACCTTGCTCCATTTATCTATAACCTAAGAGGTTAAATAGTTTAGGAAAACTACATTAATTTTGTTGAATGTTTAGAATCAATCTAATTTAAAGAACTATTGTCTATGGAGATTCTCAGTCATCCAGGTCATGGTTGTCCCAGAAGTGCTAGAGAAACTTTTTGGATGAAAAGTAAAATGTCTTCAAAGAAAAACCAGAAAGTCCAGTTGCCTTTTGAAAAACTATCTTTGGGATAAAGATCTATTTTACAGAACTCACCCATCCACAAAATATTATTAGAAACCTTCCCTTCCTTTCCATCAGCAAGAAAGAATTTCAGGTTACCAACTGGCTGAAGAATTGGTTTTGAACTCATTTACTGCTTCTGAACTCCAACCATCAGGATGATTGCTGTAGGAGACACAGTGTTGGACATGATGGTGGGCACTGGACTGATGCAAATCTATTCTTACAGGTGGTAAGAATAATTTCCTAATCTCTCTGATGCCTGTCTTTTTCTTCCCTTTCTCCCACTCTTTTTATCTAAAAAATATATGGAGAGCGTATTTCCATGAGGCCACAAATCCATGTGCACCGTACCATGGGATCCATTTTAAGGAAAGTGGTAAAATGAGGCAGGAGGAGGGGCAGGGTGAAAATTAGATTACATATTGTAGTTCTGCATTTCTTTTGTATATAAGTTTTTTTTCCAAGGAAATAAATGTCCATTTTCACTAGACAGAATAAGTATCCACTTGAGGGAGCTCCAAACTTGACTAGCTGTTTTGCATACTTAATATAAACCTCAGAGTGGCAATCTATTTGTTGCCTTTTCAAAATCCAGGAACTAGAAAATACACATTCATTTCACATAACAATTTCAGGATGGAAGAAAAACAAGTGTCAGTCTTCAACCAACAATCTCAGCTGATGGTTACTGTTTTGATTTTGTTTTAAAAGTGTGACATGTAATGCAGAGGCACAAACCAACCTTCACCCAACATAACTAGGACCACAAAACTGAGTGGGACTGAATTTTTTATCCCTTCCCTTCCTTTCCTGCCAGATAATACCAGGCCAATTAACCATTTCAGTTAAACAAGCTTACATCCAATGACGCACTTCTGAAAATGACTACTGACATATAATATCTACATTTTGACTTGACAAATATTCAGCTTTGGTGGAAAGAGTAATTTCAAGGGATAAAAAAACATGACTAACTTTACAAACAACATATGTTGTTCTAAACAGAGAATACATATAAATGTCCATTTATTTATAAATTAACTAACAGTATAATTATTTGCCAAATGTTCATCATTTTGGCAAAGCATAAACATTTTTGCTATTTTGAATCTTAATGGTGGATTATATTTGCTTTTTTAAAAAAAAAGGATATTGAGAGCATGATTTAAATTAAGCTTTGAGGTTGATAGATTGTCATAACAATCAGGTAACATAACAAATTAAAATTATTATGTTGGCAAATTAGTGTGATTAACATTACCATATTTGCAAGGCAACAAAATTACAAAACACAATCTCAATCTTTTTTATGAGCCTTTTTTTGTCTCTTTCTCAAACGCTAAACTGCAAATATTTAAAGCTGCTATTATTCCCTCTTTTACAGTCATTTTTGACTCTTCTCTTTCTGATATAGAAGCCCAGACCAGCACAATACCACTGAGAAAGAAAAACAAGAAATCCAAGAAGAAACCAGCATGGCTGCACAAAGATCTCTCTGGCAAATTGAAAGAAAAAAAGGACAAGTGCAAAAAAATGGAAAGAAGGACATACAACTAAAGCAGAATATCAGCAGATAGCCAGAATCTGCAAAGACGAAGTCAGGATAGCAAAGGCTCAGAATGAACAAAGACTTGCAACAAAAGTCAAAGGTAATAAAAAAAGTTTCTTCCAACATATAAATAACAAGAAAAAAATCAAGGAAATAGTCAGTCCACTAAAGAGAGAAGATGGCAAGGAAGTAACAGGCAACAGAGAGAAAGCAGAACTGCTTAACCCATTCTTTGCATCTGTCTTCACGCAAAAAGAAACTATAGCTCAACCCACCAAAAACATAACTGTAAAAGACAGACCAGAAATAAAAGTTAAAATAAGCAAAAAAATAGCAAGAGAACACCTGTCTGATCATGATGAAAACAAATCACTGGGGCCGGGTGGATTACATCCCAGAGTTTTAAAGGAGCTGGCAGAGGTCATCTCAGAACCACTGCACCATATCTTTCAAAAATCCTGGAGCACCGGGGAACTACCAGAAGACTGGAAAAGAGCTGATGTGGTTCCCATCTTCAAAAAAGGAAAAAAAAATCAGACCCAGGAAACTATAGACCAATCAACCTAACATCAATATACGGGAAGATACTGGAAAAGATAATAAAAAAACAGATCTGTCAACATCTAGAAACAAGTAAAGTAATAACTAGCAGTCAGCACGGGTTTGTTAAAAACAGATCATGCCAAACCAATCTTATTTCATTTTTCAACACAGTGACTAAATTAGTAGACCAGCAAAATACTATGGACATAATATATTTAGATTTCAGCAAGGCATTCAACAAAGTAGACCACAACCTACTTCTTAGTAAAGCTAGAAAAATGTGGAATAGATAGCACCACCACTAGATGGATTCGCAACTGGCTGGCAAACCATACTCAACGAGTAGTCCTTAATGGGTCTAGGTCTATATGGAGGGAAGTAAGCAGTGGGGTGCCACAAGGTTCCGTCTTAGGCCCAGTACTCTTCAATATCTTCATTAACGACTTAGATCAGGGAATAGAAGGATAACTTACCAAATTTGCAGATGATACTAAGCTGGCAGGAATAGCTAACACCCAAGAAGATAGGCTCAAGATCCAGATGGATCTTGACAGACTAGAACACTGGGCTAATAAAATGAAATTCAATATAGAGAAAAGTAAAGTCCTACACTTAGGCAAGAAAAACCCAAAGTGCACATATAGACTGGGTGAAACCAGGCTCAATAGCAGTAACTTCGAGAGGGATCTTGGAGTCTTAGTGAACAACCAGCTAAATATGAGCCAGCAGTGTGCAGCCACTGCCAAAAAAGCTAAGGCAATCCTAAATTGTATTAACAGAGGGATACAGTCAAGATCAAGGGAAGTAGTAATCCCACTGTATAAAGCCTTAGTAAGACCACACCTAGAGTACTGCATCCAGTTTTGGTCACCACATTATAAAAAAGTTGTTGAGACTCTAGAAAAAGTACAGAGAAGAGCAACTAGGATGATTAGGGGACTGGAGGCTAAAACATACAATGAACAGTTGCAGGAACTGGGCTTGGCTAGTCTAGTAAAGAGAAGGACCAGGGGAGACATGATAGCGGTCTTCCAATATTTGAGGGGCTGTCACAGAGAGGAAGGCATCAAGCTATTTTCTGAAGCACCTGTAGGCCAGACAAGGAATAATGGATGGAAACTGAACAAGGAGAGATTTAACCAGGAAATAAGGAGAAACTTTCTGACAGTGAGAACAATCAACCAGTGGAACAGCTTGCCCTTGGAAGTTGTGGGAGCGCCATCACTTGAGACTTTCAAAAGGAGATTGGACCGCCATTTGTCAGAAATGGTGTAGGGTCTCCCGCTTGGGTGGGTAGGTTGGACTAGGTCCCTTCCAACTCTGATTATCTGTATCTGATATACTCGTGTGGACACAAGTACGCATGGGAGATGTCTATAGATATTAAAGATATACACCAATATCCCCACTTTTCTGCCCAGGTTTCGTAACTCCTTCTACCACCATCTGCAACCCTCCTTGTTGTAAATAAGCAACAGATTAATGTTAATAAGGCTGTATTGACCAGGAGTGTTGGATTTTTGATTCTTTGACCCTGTTTATCTTCCCCTGTTTTCTTGCTGTTAGATTTGGTAGGAAAGAGAATGATCATATGTATTCCATTACCACTGCATTTAAACTTCCTTTTTTCTAGCTTAAATAAAAGTCTTATTAAAGAAAAATATTTAAATCTACTAAATAGACTTTCAGTGGAAAACTTTAGCATAAACTTTTGATTATAGTCTAAAAAGAATAAGGATAAAGGGCAGTTATGTTCAGCCTCTTCAGCTTGAATCTCTGTGCTTCCTCTTCGCATTGTTCATATGGAGCCTTGTATTATTTTGATCTTTGAGCTAACAGAATTATTATTGGATGTCTTAAACCTACCCTTCTAGATAAGATCTACAATCTAGCTGGCATTGTCCTGGTTGCTTTTCACAGAGAGCACGCCACATATATAGAGAGGCTTAAATCATAAATATCTAGACAACACTCTGTCTAATAGATGGTCTCTATGGCTTACAAGCAGTCCATCAGAGATTAAAATCCAGGAAAAGCTTCCTTAGGTCGATGGAAGAATTTGAAAATAGAGTGGACCTATGGAAAGCTATGAAGAACCAACACTGGATGGAACCAACGGAGGAGCAGGCACCTGGATTTGGCAAAAGCTGGGAAATAGGGAAATCATTGAATAGATTGCACAGGAGTATAGCAAGATCCAGAGACACTGAACAAATGAGGCTACCCAGTGACTTTTGGCCTTTGCTATTGTGGTGACATGCAGACAGCAGCACATGTGTATACCTGCCCTCAGTGTATACTTGAGGACTTCATGGCAGTGTGACAGTATACAATTAATGTTGCTAGTTTCTGGCCAAGGTCTGTTTAACTTTTTAAATGCTTAGCATATTTTAATCAGGTATTTTATCTTTTAAATTTGATGTCCTATATGCCTTATTTTAATTGTGATGCTTTTGACATGAATAAACAAACATTTTGATCTCTGGACACTAATGTTTCAGAGTTTAGAACTTGGATTTTACATGTCTGCAAAAGATGGCAGAAAAAGCTAGAATTGTCTGTATTTTTGTATCACCTGTGATATCCAGAACTCTGTATCCCAAATCTGGCATATCAGTAAAAATTCCATGTTTTAGCAGCATAATAAACTCAAGAACAATACAGGGTTTAACTCACTGTGTACTTTTGTAATGAAGTATCAGGCTATAAACACTTATCAGAGTGCATTATGTTTGCTAAAGATGTTAGTTTGTTAAATATGTAATAATTCCAGTTCCTTTGCTGTACAGTTTTCTTTTTTAGAAGTAATTCAAAAATCCATAGGGAATAATTATGGTTCAGTGATATATCCAGAGAACAATACAGTAGTAGTTCAATGATAAAGCACTGAAAAATCCAAACCTAAGTCTTATGGGTTAAAATAAATGTCTAGCTGAGCTAGATATCTCTGCTTGCAACCTTACCAACTGTTTCCAGGTAAGGTGAAGCAATAGTGAAATAGATGGACCAGTGGCTGCAAATGTTCATGTTATACTCTTGAAACCTTTTTTTAAACAACAGCCAATAGTTTTCTGTCACATTATCTGAATAGATGACAGGCATGACACATACATGCATAAATAGCAAGAGCATTTAGCAATTTATATATTGCTCATAGTGCTTTGCCACAATCTCTGGGCAGTTTGCAATGTGGAAGCATTTTTTTGCATATTGCCCCCAACAATTTGACTCCTCTTTTTACCAATCTCAGAAGATTGGAGTCAACATTGAGCCCAATTAGGATCAAACTCCAGGCTGTGGGCAGAGTTTGCCTGCAATATGCACTGTGCCATTAAGGCTCCTTGGCTCCTTAGCCTTGTATTAATTTTGTTTCATGAATGGCTGATATTAACAATCCATGGTCAACTCTGAATACATCTTTGTCTATTCTTCCCCATTTTAAAGTTGGTTTCATAGATCCTTGAACCATTTCTATGTAGATAGGGTCCCTTTTTGCTCTTTTTAGAAGGCTATCTTGTAATTCCAGTAATGTAAGTAAATTCCAGTGCATTAGCACAACTCTGCAGCTAGTACAATCTTATGAATATTTCAAAAATATGCATTTCAGTATCATGTGTATTTTCAAAGTGAGGTATCCTCTAAAGATTTGTTTTAGGGAACCTGATCAAAATAATAATCACCCTACCTTCTATTCAAATAACTCTCAAGTCAATTGGGAGAAGCAGAAAAGAATAGGTAGGATGTCATCAAACGCACACACACACACACACACACACACACACACACACACACACAGTGACCCGATTACAAAGCTCGACAATCAAACCCAAGACTTCAGACCCAAGTGCCCTCCCTCTCACAATGTTGACAGAACTTTTAAGTTTATCGGTTTGTTAGAAGACAGGTTTAAATATTTTGCCAGATTTGTTATCTGCCCCAATTATAACAGTCACACTGCTGAATGCATGTTCCCAGCATTGTGAAGAAGAGCATGCCAATCCAATCTGTTCTTTCCTTTACTTCTCACTTGTCAGTGTTTCCCTGCTTGTAATTATTTTGGTTCACATATCCTGTTAGCTTTTCAATGTGGATTTCCAACTCCCCCCTTCCACCTTCTCTTATGTTTGTTTTACTTGAAAAACGTTCAGATTAGCATGCAGATGGCTTTTTGATCACAGTTTTTTTCCTCTCCCATCTATCTTTCCCATGCTGAACAGCATATTTTGTTTTCTTTTCATCTCTGTTTTTTTTCTCTATTTTAGGTTCAGTGTATTGCCATTGTGTTGCATTATAGACATAAACACTGTTTGGGCTTATTTATTTTTTCCCCCTCTTACTTTTCCAGCAGAGAGAAAACACAAATGCATGGATGTTAGGAAAGTAAGGCTGTGTAAGGCAAGAAAAAGAAAACCGTTGTTGGTGACCCTCAAGGTAAAAACAAACAAACGACTATACTGATAGTCCTCAAGATAATCTGTTTGCTTATTGCTCTTAGAATAAAGCTGTATATAAGCCAAGTTATAGTTTTAGGGATTTATTTATTTATTGCAGTCCAAGATTGATAGCCCTAAATGATGTTTGTAGAAAATGTTGCCATGTGAAGACTTCATATTCAAAGTACTTAGTTCTATTATATCACCTAACTAGATTCTTCAAAAACAAAACAAAACTCAATCCTATATTCCAGTATTTCATCATGTACCATGGTCTCTGAGGGATCATGCTTTCTAGAGAAAGCCTGAAGACCAAAGCCAAGGAATACCCAAAGTTCATATCAAGTCCACCCAACCAAAAGAAATTGTCTCTTTGAGCATGGACTTTGTGGTTCCTGAGTTTAACCAGGAAATTGCTGCAGTATTTTAAGTCACAGGGTTGATGATATGGCTGGAAGAAGCAAAAGACTGTGGATTAGAAGCCCATTTTTTCAAGAATTGTTTTTCTTGAAAATTATATGTACACACATACACCGACGTCTGAAAAATTACATACAACCTGCTCATAATATAAAAACTGATTTTAACATTATCATGAACCTCATATTAATACTGAATGCAGTTATGTTCAGAGTAGGATGGAGAAATTTACCCCACAATAGTTGTGATTTATATAGCACCATCAATATCAGTTACATGATTCTTTGAAGAGCGGTGGATTGTTCAGTTCAGGGTTGTGTTAGAAGCCTTAAGTGTTGCATCCCTGGTTAATCTTCCCAAGCTATTCAAGCTTTGTTGTAAGTAGCTTATGTTGCTGGGTTGTAGAGAGGAGTGTGTAACTAGGTTGTGGTTAAATGAAATTGGGAGAATCATTCTGTAAAGCACATTTATGGAACTTGGAATTGCAGCAAGCCAAGATTTGGATTAATATACATCTGAGGTCCAAACAATGGAAGGAGGAAGTTATGCCTTTTATTACAATAACCCATCACCTTTTGTTCTTTCTTGTATTAACAGGTGATCTTATTGAAGTTGAAATTCTTTAAAAATGGGGCAAGTACTGAAAAGGCCCTGCTATAGTGCTGGTGTTAAAAGGCCTTATGTCTAACCAAAGATATAATCAAGATCTTTTCTTACCATAATTAAGAATTAGCAGACAGGAATGGATAAACTATTAATTCAATTTCTCCTTTTTTTTCAGTGTTCATTCCAACTCATTTCCAACCCCATAGATTTGTAAAATTATTTTGAAGTCTTGTATAATAACCTTGTTTGCATTTCCAAATGTCTTTCTCTTAATATATTTGGAAATACAATGGGGTAGGGGGAGAGAGAGAGAGAGAGAGAGAGAGAGAGAGAGAGAGAGAGAGAGAGAGAGAGAGATAATATTTGTATATATTATGTACACTTTTTGTGCACATTAATATTAGAAAGAGCAGAGTTTCTAATCCCAGGGCAGATCCACTGAAGGAATAAAATAATATGTAGTATCAAAGTATATCTATTATGTAGAAATGTTGCAATAAAATACACACTTCTGTAACTAGTGACAATATCCTACATCCCTGGTGGCAAACTTATGGCACACGTGCCAGAAGTGAGCCATTACTGCCAGCATGCAAGCCCTCACCTAGAAAAGGTCTACTGCCGCATGTGCACATGCCACCAGCCCAACAGCTGATTGTCGGGTATCTGGTACGCAGGCATGGCAGCGCAGCAGTGCCTGGGTCACACACGCATGCGCAAAAGCGTGCAGTGCAGGTTGTGCATGTATATGCAGGGGGCATGGGGGAGCCATGTGCATTGCCTTCTGGGTGATGGCACGTGAGCATGAGTACACAAGCATGCGCGCAATTATCTGCATGGGACTACAAAAAGGTTAGCCACCACTGTCCTACTTAGTATATTGATTCATAACTGAAAATGCTAATCAATGTGACATTTGCAGAACATTACATTTATTTATATATTTGAATTTATTAACTGCCCAACTCCAATGAATTCTGGGCAAAATGAAATTTGATCATCCAGAGTATCTTAATTAACCAAAGCTCTTGTCAGCAGATCAAGCTGAATAATTAAGAAGAAGCAAGAAGGACTAATCCGTGAATGTTTATTGAGTTAACTGGTCAGTAAATACATTCTCAAAGTGTTTCAAGGCATCGTTAATTAAGGAGAATTCCTTTGGGTAGGTCTTACTTTCTGAGACTTGACTGAATTGACATAAGTCCTTCTATTACCATCTTTGGATATCGGAGACAATAATATGATCACAATCTAAACGTATTTTTCCACTTGTATTACTCATTTCCCGACCTTTGAAACATGATAGGACCACACAAGTAATTCCCAGCAAGCATGGCCATAATTTGGGGAATATAGAAATTGAAATAAATGAACAAATAAATATGCTATAATTACAGATATAAGTAGAATTATAGGCAACAGAATGCTATGGTGCTTGAGTTAGATGCAAATCCTACTATGTTTGTTGATGATTTTTTTTTTTTGAGGAATTCAGCTTCAGAATGTGAAGGAGCAGATATAGCCCTCATGGATCCCAATCCACATCAACAAACAAGCCAATATAGCTCATGTTCAAGTCAAATTGAAAAACTGGGATATAGCTAAGCTAGTAACGATGAACTCTTAAGTCCCCAAAGATTTGTTTAGCAAAGTAGCACTAAATTGCCTTAAGCTATTTATTCTGAAAACAGCTTTAATGACATTTGTTCATATACTTCAAACCACAACCTTTCTCAATTTAGAAATAAGTGACAACCACCACAGGTAAGTGCTGTTACTTAATGAATTCAAATTCAAATAAAGGCCTACAAATAATTAGTTTTTTTTAAAAAAACAAAGTTCTCTAAATGTTTACCTACAACATTCCAAACTTATTCTCCTCTTCTATCTATCTATCTATCTATCTATCTATCTATCTATCTATCTATCTATCTATCTATTTATCTATCTCTATTTCTATCTCTATCTCTATATACATGTACATCTACATCAATATCTATATCTATCTATCTATCTATCTATCTATCTATCTATCTATCTATCTATCTATCTATCTATCTATCTATCTATCTATCTATAGCCAAATTTACAGAGGATATAAGAAAGAAACAAACAGCATGTTTAAATTTTCTCAGGCAATGTATTTAAGGATATGGGAACAGGAACAGGAAACACTTAATCAAAGTCAAATTCTTTTTACAAGGAAATAGATGGAGATCTATTTTTATTCACGTTCTTCAAAATAAAAACTTTTTGTTCAAATAGCATTTATAGGGTAAAAGGTAGAGTCCCCGTGGATTTTATTCCGCCACTTTGTTGCTGACTATATGGGACAGTGCTCATCTCTGTATCAAGGGCCATCGACCCAGCACTGTCTAAAGATGCTTCTGCAATCATGAGGCCAGCATGATGTCATGGAGTACTGCTCCATCCCTACTGAAGTGGTACCTGTTTATCTGCTTGCATTTGCGTGCTTTTGAACTGCTAGGTTGGCAGGAACATTTTTAGAGTTTTACAGAATTCACTGTTAAAATTGGCTTTCATGTTCTCAAGTCATTTTTAAACTCTCCAAATGTTTGATACATGAGTAAAAACTATTGTTTTATATGTTTTGACATATAATAACTAAATGCTCTTTTTTGAAGCAGTCCAAATATAATTATAAATTCTGCATCTAAGTGAATCTGATCTGATCTCTGAATTCAAATGTAATAAATGGATGTATATTCCTTGATTTCTGGTGTATTTTTAATAACACTAAGACCAGGCAATAATTCTGAAGAAACTGAAATATTCAATGCTCTTTTATTTTACTTTTCCTGATTTCTGATTACAGATCAATTATCATATAGCTATGATTTCAGATGAACCTTTGTTTTTCTTTCATATAAAAATAAATGATTGCTACCTTAATTGTTATCAATTGGAAAAAAAGATATTTGGAAGTTTTGATATTTGATTTTCAGTGGGTGTCATTTACTGTGATTCAGAACTAGTTCATTCATTTGCAGGCTACATTGTTTTACATGGTAAACCAACCAGGTTCTGCTACCTGTAACTTCAGGATTTTGCATCCAAATAGCACAAAAGATTTAGGCACTTTCTAAAATGGAAACGCTATTTAAGAATCAGATGTGCCACATTTCATATTTAAATGATCATAGTATCCTGAGATGTTTGGAGTGGGAGACATTGTTCGTTGGTGGTTCTTCTTCTTCCCCCAAGACCATTTCAAGTGTTGTTGGGGAGGTATCAGTTAGGTCTCTGTTTTGTGGGTTGCTGCAGGATTCAATTCTTTCCCTGTTCCTATTTAACATCTACCTGAACCTTCAGGCTGAGGTCATCTGTCAGCATGAAATTTAGCCAATGGTTGTATCTCTACCCCAGGCCATTCAACTGATGTTCTGGAGATGCTTTCTCAGTTCTTGGAGTATGGATGGAAAAAACTGGCTTTGGCTCAATTCTAATAACACTGAAAAGCTGTGAGTTTTATCTCCTCCTCCCTCTGAATTTACTGATGTGCCATTTTGGACTCTTGTATCTTGAGATACATTTCTTCAGTCAGACTTAGTGCACAATATTTGGCTCTCCTGGACTCACAACTCCTGCTTAAAAAACAAATGGCAGCCCTGGCCAGGAGAATAGTAGTTGGCCTTTTTCAAAAATTGGAGATGCTGTTCATGGTTGCACATGCCTAGTCACCTTTCAATTGGGCTTTTGTAACTTTTCTGTAAATGGGTCTGGCTTAGAAGAGCATACAGAAGCTTCAGTTGGTCCAGAATGCAGTCACAATGGCAATAATGGGCATATCACAGAGCCAAGGTACTTGTAGACCTATCACTCATTATTTCTGTCCCTCTCAGAACATGTTCTGGGTCCCTTCAGTGAAACATTGTGGGGCATCATGAGATGCTTTCTTCATGTCTTCAGCCTTATAGAAACTTCCCCCATGAGGAAGTAGTGAAAACTTAGCTTTTGTCCCAGGACGTTAATGAGACCAGAATGGTATGTTTGTTATGTGGATGTTAGTTTCACTGGGATCTCAAAATACGTCAATGGTGTTTGATAATTCTGCTGTGTTTTGATTACTGTCCTTTGTCCAAGGTTAATTTTGGTAAGGCAACAATATAACATTGTTAAACAAACTTCGTGTGTGCTTTTACAGTCAGTCTATCTTTCTTTTTGTGAGATTTGTGGTTATCTGTATGTGCTCTTCCAAACTGTTTCAAACTTTTTTATCCTAATAGAAACAAACATGGGATGGTGTTCCTGTACAGTGGATGGTGTTCCATTCCAAGTTTGAAATAATTTGTTCAAATTCCTATTAATCTTTATAATTAAAGTTTGTGACATAGAAGACACATTCATTGTACTTTGCATTCTTTTTAAAAAAAAATACAAACCCAATTTTTAAAAAGTGATGCATTCTTAACTGTAAATTGTCACATTTAATAATCAGATTAAAAAAGAAGTAATAGAGATATTAAGTATGTAATACCTAATTTGTATGCAGTTGGAAAATTAGGTAACAGCTGAATGTCTATAAGCCATATTTGATGCAAGAGAATTCTAAAGATAGGGAAAATAATTGCTACAGAATAAGAAATGTATTCAAGATTTCCTGTCTTTTGAAATGTTAAATTTAGTTCCTCCTCAAATTTTAGGACTTTGATTCCTCAAACTTTAATATTCTGGAGCCTGCGCTCAGAAAACTGGTTAAAGTTCCCTTAAATAAAAGGTAAAGGTAAAGGTTCCCCTCACACATACATGCTAGTCATTTCCAGCTCTAGGGGGTGGTGCTCATCTCTGTTACAAAGCCGGAGAGCCAGTGCTGTCTGAAGATGTCTCTGTGTTCATGTGGCCAGCATGACTAAATGCTGAAGGTGCACAAAACGCTGTTACCTTCCCACCAAAGTGGTCCCTATTTTTCTACTTGCATTTTTACATGCTTTCGAAATGCTAGGTTGGTAGAAGCTGGGACAAGTAATGGGAGCTCACTCCGTTACACGTGCTAGGGATTTGAACTGCTAAACTGCTGATCTTTCTGATCAACAAGCACAGCGCTTTAGCCACTGAGCCACCGTGTTCCTTAAATGATTTTTCCTGATACATTACCCAGATGTAAGCGAATGAAGTTGGAGTTTCTGTCGGCCCTTTGAAAATGGAGCTTCAGCCAAACAGAAACACTTCCTACCCCGACTTTCCTCATGCATTCATAGATTAATTCACAACTTTACTAGTTGGACTCATTCAAACTGGTGTTTCATCTGATTGTGATAATTGAGCCACACCCTGACATTTTCAAGGAAGTACCAATGTTCAACCACATCCCACCCAGGCCCTTAGCTTACAAGTACAAACATTAAGACAGAGGATGTGCTGCTATGTAGGTGTATAGAAGAAAAGAGATGCTATACAGGTGAGGAAGTAGGAGGCAATGTCTGGAGATTGACAGCTATTAGAGGCAGGTCAGACTATCACTGAAGTGTCAGGCCTACAAGTTACAGCAAGCAGCATATCCTGATTGTAGCCCTGTCTGGAGTTTGGCTCAGGAGCTCATTAGGAGTGCTCAGAAGCAACATTTCTTAAGAGCAGAGCCTGGAGTTTGGCCTGGAGCTCAATAGTAATTAGAAGAACAACCACACTGACACAGCACCTCATCCCAACTATTGCAAGAACTTTTGGAAAAAGGTGAAGGTTGTATACTACTGTACAGACTTCGAGACTTTTTGTCTTAACTGAATATTAAAAGGCCGAGGATAAAGGATTGAGTATTAAAGACATTTATGTGGCAACAGCAACTTGCCAAACCTAGAAGGGTGGAGTTAACCCAAAGTAATAGACTCTTGTTGGAGAAGTTGTGTGCAGCAATAAAGTAATTTTGTACATTTGGGGTATACTGTGATATGTCCAATCCTTGGAAACCAAAGAACCCTCATACCGGAGCATGGGAGAACTTGATCATCTTGCAGCATTCAAAAACTAATAGATTGATAAGTGTGGTAAGATCACATTTGGAATATTGCATCCAGTTTTAACTGCCACAATATAAACAAGATGTTGAGATTCTAGAAAGAATGCAGGGAAGAGGAAAAAAAAGAGGCTAAAGCATATAAGAACAGTTGCAGGAATTGGGTGTGTCTAGTTTAACGAAAAGAAGGATTAGGTAGCAGTCTTCCAGTACTTGAGGGGATGTCACAGAGAAGAGGGGATCAACTTATTCTTCAAACCCTAATCTGAAAGCAGAACAAGAAGTAGGATGAAAAATAATCAAGGAGAGACACAACCTAGAACTAAGAAGAAATTTCCTGAGAGTGAACACAATCAACCAGTGGAGCCAGTTTAGAAGTTGTGGGTGCTTCATCATTGGAGGCTTTTAAGAAGAGACTGGACAGCCACTTGTCTGAAATGGTATAGGGTTTCCCACTTGACAGGGGATTGGACTAGAAGACCTCCAAGGTCCCTTCCAACTGTGTTATTCTGCTAAATTTCAACAGACTTGGAGGCTATTCAAAGTATTTTGTTTTAATTTAATTGACAGACAGCCTGGTCTTTTCCTATACATGGTTTGGAACTGTCCAAGGTACTATTCTATCTGATTCCTCCTTATAGACTATTTGCTGGGCTCCAAACTCTCACTTGTGCTTGGAGTCCTCCTTGGATTACATCATAACCAGGTTGTGTGTATTTTCTGATATCTTGGTAGATGTATTTTTTTTTAAAAAAAAAAACAGTTAATGTAATGTGTAGAGTTTTGGCTTTAGAGTTGAAATAAGACTTACAGACATGAGTACTACACTGCAATGTTATCATACTGATGTTCCTCAGACAAAAAAAGAGATTTTAAAAAAGGTTGTTACTTGGTCGTGGTATTGAGAAGTAAATGTAACCCATGGAATACGTATTATCTACTTCTGCTTTTTTATAAGGCTTTTTATATGGCTAGGCCCAATGTCTGGGTTATGTGGTAGAACAGAGGTCTCCAAACTTGGCAACTTTAAGACTTGTGGACTTCAACTCCCAGAATGCCTCAGCCAGCATAACAAATAGGAGCTGAAGTCTTAAAGTTGCCAAGTTTGGGGACCCCTGTGGTAGAATAATTTCAGAAAGTCTTTTCAGAATCACATCATGAACTCTGGAATTTTCTTCTCATTTGTAACCCTTTGTCCCCTATTACAACCATATAATGCAATGCTGAAATTTGAAACAATTTCAACTTGACATAAATCCAATGGTCTGTATTTTTCTATAACAATTGTAGTAATGGTTATTGAAGTGGGGGTGGGGGGGTCAGTGGTAATGTCCACATTTGAGTGAAATGTCAACCAACTGAGCAGATGTTTTTATTTTTTACAGAAGGGAATAAAAATAGTGGGTGTAGGGAAGACAGCTCAGCTGGCACTGGAAAAGAGTAAGCTTTCTGAAGAGTTACTATTGGGTATGTATGAGGAACAATGGCTTTAAAAATGTTACTTTAAAAATGCTGCTATAATTTTAACCATATTGGTTATAGGACTGGGGTTTTTTTTCAAACAATAGTCTTCCTTTTTTTGTCCAACAGGCAACTGCCAATAGAAGCACTGTGGAGAATACACAAATAGTGTTATAAAGACCTTTTGAAAAAAACAAAAAAACTTACGGGCCATTAAAAAGTAATAGCCAACAATCTTTATGTAACCTTTTAAACAGCAGCTTGCCTCCAAGCTAGATTCGATCTATGATAAGCATATAAAAGAAAGTGAATTTTTAACTGACTACATTTACCTTAACTTTCATTTCTAGAGATGGGGCATGGTAGCTTTTTCAAATATAATTAGATGATATATCGAGATAGATGATAGATGGATAGATAGATGGAGATAGATAGATGATAGATAATAGATAGATGATAGATAGACAGATGGATATAGATAGATGATAGAAGATAGATAGATAGATAGATAGATAGATAGATAGATAGATAGATAGATAGATAGATAGATAGATAGATAGATAGATAGATAGATAGATAGATAGATAGATAGATAGATAAATAGATAGATAGATATTGTATTTGCAACTGCCATCCATCCCCCAAAAGGATGGGGGGTGATGATAGATGTTTTCCTATCCAGGTAAAGGACACTCAATTAGAAAATATTGGCACAAAGTTTAGGGTTTGACAGTCAAAATCTGGTCACCTGGTTAATTGTTAATGTTATGAATATCCTAAAACAAAACAACAACCAAGATATATGATGCCAGTTATTTTCAATGGGTAGTGGGATATAAAATATATTAAAAGTTAATTACATAGTTAAAACACACCAAAATGATAACTATAATAAACAAATACCTACAAGTCCTTCTCAGATAAAAATATCTTGTATCTCACATATAAGCCAGATTCCAAGTTCATGTGTATGGAGACAAGTTCAAGACTGGAACTATCATCAACAACCTCTTCTTCATGGATAATATCAAACTGTATGCTAAGAGTGGATGAGATACCAACTTGCTGATCCATATAACACAGTTTTACAGTGAGGACATTGGGGTGTCATTTAGATTTTACAAGTGTGGCTGGATGATAGTAAAGAGAGCAAAGGTAGTTTAAACTGATGTGAACTACCAGCACTTGGAAAAACTACAATGTCTGGCATTAATAATATCTGGAAAAGTAAAGACATCAGCCTCACAACCAAACGCAATAATTTTTCCAACTGCTACTTATGGCTGTGAAACATAGACTCTGAAAAAGAAACATAAGAGAATAGTGGATGCCTCTGAACTGTGATGCTAGAGGTGACTATTACACAACAATGGACTGAAAAACTAACAAAGAAGTTCAAGACTGAACCTCACCAAAGTATCACCGGGAACCAAGCTATGTGTCAGGATTCTGGCAGTTACCCCAATTAAATCATGAGTCTCGAGCCAAACTTCCAAAACTTCAAAAGGATTTATTGGAAGTTAACATGTCCGGCACTGCCTGGGTGTAGCCAACTCTGAGACACATAATTCATTGTCACCCTTTCTGTTGGCAACTCTAAAACAACCATAGAAAAACTTTATGCGTTGACATTATGCCAAACAGAGACTGTCATACTTTGGTCATGTCATGAGAGCTGACTCGTTTGAAAAATCAATCCTGAGGGAGTGATCAGTGTAAAAAGGAGAAGGGGCCACTCTAGTAACCACTGTCTGGATACTATAAAGAATGATACTGGGATAACAATGGTGGATCTGAAGGAAGCAGTGCGAGATGGGTCTATGACAATTTACCTCTGCCAACTCGCCATGGCCAACTCGCAACTGGACAATTCACTGTTGGACAAGAGTTACACTAATACCAAAGAAATGGTGGAATAAAATCATTAAGGAAAGGATGCAAAAGGAGGGACAGAATGAATTGTGATGGCAAAAAATAAAATAATTTTTATTCATTTTAAACGATTAAATAGAATTGTTAAATTGTCCCTCAGTGAGTTGTCCTGCAGCGAGATGACCATGAAAAGTTGTCCTTCAGCAAGTTGGCCTTGGTGAGTTGGCTACAGAAAGTTGGCTGTGGCAAGTTGTCCCATTCCTGTGACAGACAGAAGGTTATGGAGAGTGCTGATCCATAGAGTGGCCAAGGGTCAAACATGACTGAATGGCTGATGAAGATGATGATACAGTACAATGTCAATATATTTCCCCAAAGGTAATTTCTGCTGAGTTTCAATTTCCAGATAGGTTTTACATTTCTTAAAATTCAATTTATATAATATCTTTTTCTCAAAAATATGCTGAAGAAACGAAATAAAACAAATATATAAACATATTTATTTAATAGATGTATATGACCACCCATCTCACCATAGCATCCATGAGTGGCTAACAACAGATAAAAATACCAGAAAACTACCCCCCCCCAAATCAATCAACGTATAAAACCTATTATAAACTATACTATAGCAATAAAATTCAGATAAATGTGAACAATTCACTATCTCTTTCCACAGTAAGGAGCGGAAGGCATCAATAATTTCAGTAAAGGAATCAATGAATTTATTCACATTTACAACAAAGTTAATTACTTATGAAAAAAGGTATTACATATCACTGTGCTAATTAATTACTCGAGCAGTATCAGAGTCACTGCATCTTTGAGCTATTGATCAATGGACAATA
This sequence comes from Pseudonaja textilis, assembly GCF_049901715.1. NCBI lineage: Eukaryota > Metazoa > Chordata > Lepidosauria > Squamata > Elapidae > Pseudonaja > Pseudonaja textilis. The sequence continues at coordinate 128,050,191 of NC_141992.1, read as the reverse complement.
CAGTAGGATTACTAGTCCTACAACGGGATAAAATTTACAACCCAGTAAAGTAGTTTCATTTGTAGGATGGTATTTAGCTGAACAGGGACTGAAATCTAAATTTTCTACCTGCTAATCAGACTTCATCTCCATTTTCTCCTTGACGATGATATCATTTTCAGTCACTTCTAGATCACTGCTATGCACTTTAAAAAATATAAGTGTGACTGAGTTTTATATTTTTCTGAAGATTACAGAGGTTTTAGCCTCTGTAATCTCTATAGAGAGAAATGCACATGAATGTGTGTGTGTGTATTCCTATTGTAGAAAATTAGCACCCACTCCTCTCCTAGAAGAATGAAATATTTTAAGAAATATTAAAAAGGTAGAATACGATATTTCCCTGGAAATATGTTTCTTTTTACAGGCAGGAAGTAGACTCACTCTTAATAACCCCACCTTTCTTAATAGCCCTCAGTGGATGTCAGCATTTAAAAGATAAAGAGAGAGCTAGCTCTATTCATAAGCAAATCCCTGCAGCAAGGTCTGAACAAAGGTAGGATTTGCCCTCAACCATAATAGAAATTGCCCAACACCCTTTCAGAACACAAACTCCTTCATTGCATCATCTCAGTTGCACCACACCCTCCACACTTCAATCAAACTTGGGGCAACTTACAGAACCAGCTATGACCCCCTACAATAGCCAATAGAATACATGTTCTTGCACACAAACAGGAAGCTCAAATTCAAAACCCAAGAGAAGGAATAAAATCCCTCACTCTCAGCACCAGGTGGTCAGCTGCCCAGGACCTCAAACCCATGTGCTTCTGCTTCATCAATAAATGGACTTTCTTTCCAATCAGCCTCCAACTCCGTTTTGTCTCCAGTGCCTTCATCCTGACTTGGAACTGAACCAGAAGGATATTTCTTCCAACACTATTCTTATTATAAAAGAGTATATTCCTATCTGTATATAATATATATATGTGTGTATAATTATTGTTATTATCTAATGAGAATAAAATCAATAGAATTTTATCTCAGTTCTATTTGATTTGATAAAACGTCAGTCAGAAGTTGGTTTAATATGGTTTTGCTCGCTGCTCAGATTACTTTTGGAAGAGTTGCTGCCAGTCAATTAATTAAACAGGCACCAAACTTTCAATCCGTCTCTTCAACCTGGTTTCTCTTAGCTGCGTTGGATTTTTAAGTTTCCAAATCCTTATATAATTTGAAACTAGCATAACTTTCAGGGAGCAGATTGTGTCTGCCTTGAGAATGGAAATCTAATAGATATTGCTGAAATGATTAATTCATCTTCTTACAGTAAGCCTGAATAGCAATTAGTTTTGGATGGGGGAGGGGGAGTGAGGCTGAATCCACCCTTATTTGATAATTGGGGTGTTAAGGCCTGGGGCTATGGCCTTTATGACTAAACTGCCCATTAAGGCATAATTTAGTCAAATTAGACTCAAAACCAGGCTGGCAATGTCATGTGCTTTGTTTATTAAACCATGGCTAATAGTGAACATTTCAGAGGACTAATAGCTGATACAATCAAATTGCATGTTGCATAGATGAACTGACAGTTGTAGAATTTCTTCTCCTTTCTCAAATCCGTTCCTTGACTCTGCAGCAAAGAGGGAAGATGTGACAGAAGTGAACAGCCTCGATATACCCAAAGTTGCCAAAAAAAAAAAAAACCCAACCCAACCCCCTCCCCCCACCAAATTGTCTTTAGATTTGCTGCAGCAATCAGCAAAACTATAAAGCGAGAGGGGCAGAATTCCAAAGAGGCTAGAATTGTGCAGTGTGCTGTTCAGTTCAAAATGTGCTGCAGAAGACAATAAAAATGGAGCAGGGTTCCAAAAACTCTGAGGACTGGAAAAGGATGACCAAGTATACAAAGCTGATTTTACCCGTTCCACCCCACAACAGAAGGCAGGATTTTAAGTGGTCAGCTGAGGGCAGAACTTAGCCCAGAGACATTTCAAGTACAGCTCTTGACCTTCAAGACTGTTTTGTTTTTCTTTCTGTTGTGCTTCACTCTCCCTTCCTTTCCATTTATTTAGGCAGTTTCTCAAACTTGGGCTTCCACTTTTATCACCTGAAACCATTTAGGACAGGGGTCTCCAACCTTGGCCACTTTATGCCTGGCTGGGGAATTCTGGGAGTTGAAGTCCTCCAGGCATAAAGTGGCCAAGGTTGGAGACCCCTGATTTAGGAGATCTTTTCTGAGGTAGAAGCATGAAAAGATGACACACAAAATAATTCTTTTCTGGCACAAACCCTGAGACAAGCATCACTCCTCTGCAGAGCAGAGGTAGACAGGTAGCATCCAGGCATCTCTCTTAGCAGCTTTTTCCCTTTGAAGAACATTTTTTTCCAAAGATCCTTTTCATAGCAACAACACTGACAACTAGTGCAACAAATAGGAAGGCGGCACACTGGAAAGCAAACTGTCAGCATCTCGCATATTTATTTGCAAGCAATAAACATTTCACCTGAAGTAGCAGAGACAGCAGATTGGCAAAGTTGTCTACATCAAATAAACCAATATTTTTGAGGATGGCCTTACTCATCATGGGAGATGTCCTCTGGAAATCTGTTATGGCAGCCATTTTGAGTCCTTTGATGATATGCCCTCAATTCCCAAATATATCCCTATCCCAAATCAGGTTTCTGTAATGAATAGGGAGGAATCTCTTTCCCAAAGGTTCAGGCAGGAAACATTACAAAAATAAATAAATCTGATTTCTCCTCCAAGAAGGTTACAAAACATTACAAAAATAAATAAATCTGATCTCTTCTCCAAGAAAGACAATCAAGAACTGGGAAAATCAAATGCTACAGATCAGATTAGGAATCAAAAGTTCCTCTCTCGGGTGAGTTTTTAGAAAGGGAAAGGAGTAGGTCCATTTTGTCTTTATTCCTTTATGAAAGGGATGCAATATCTGTCCCCAGGCTGATTCCAAGCCCTGTAAGCAGCACCACAATCTTGGGGAATCTGGAATTGGACAACCAAGAAAAAAAAATGACAAAGCAATAGTGGATTTAAATGCACATTGGAACTGTTGTTAAGAGTGTGATTTTTTTTCCAGATTACATTTTTGCGGATTTTTTTTCATTACATATTTTTTTACGTCTTAGGAACTAAACAATTGCAATGATGTGGCAGAATGCTTGTTTTAAGTTGTCTACTTAGAAGAGTATTATTCAAACAGTCCTCCTGTTTGTCAATAAGTGTGTCACAGGGCAGTCCATTTTTTGTGTTTTTTCCCTCCTCCTCCTCCTCCTCCTCCTCCTCCAACTCCTCCTCCTCCTCCTCCTCATCTTGGTGAAGGTACTCCTTTAGCATTTATGTTGTTTTGTGCCATAGACTACAAAAATAGTACACTAAATGGAGAGGAATTGATCAGGATATTTGTTTCTTACTTTCATGTTCAGCACCAGCACTTTAACTGTTACACTACAAGTAGTCCTTGACTTACAACAGTTCATTTAGTAACTGTTATAAGTTACAGAGGCACTGAAAAAAAAGACATGAGAATTTTTCACACTTACAACCTTTGTAGCAGCCCCATGATAGTGTGGTCAAAATTCAGATGCTTGGCAAGTGACAATTGCTGTGCCCCAAAGTCATGCGATCACCTTTGACAATCTTTTGAAAAACAAAAATCAATAGGGAGGCTAGATTCACTCAACAACCATGTTCCTAATTTTTCAACTGCGGTGATTCACTTAGCAACTGTGGCAGGAAAGGTCATAAAATGGGGCAAAACAAATGTCTCACTTAACAACAGAAATTTTAGACTCAACTGTGGTCATAAATCAAAGATTACTTGTATTCAGTTCCATTTTCTGAATACATCATCCTCATCCATCAAAATGTTTCTTTAAAAGTGTAGAATAGAGGAAGGATCACCTGAGGTCTTCCGTCTGTGTTCTACTGCTATTATCTACATACAGTAGAAGGGTAAAGGTCGGGATACTCAAAGACTCAACTCTTTGTGACTTTCCATGCTAATTACCCAGAGTATTGTTTCTAGTTCTGGAAAGTTCTGTCACAGTTAGGATAGATGGATGTAGATGATGTAAACTCTTGTCTATTTTTCATGCTCTTTCCCTGCTTTTGCTTTTTTTAACCTCTGTTAGTTTTTTTTATTTTTGCTGATATTTAGTAAATCAAACTACTTTTTTTTTGTGGCAAATTTAACTTAGTGGAGCGTGTGCTTGTTCTGACCTGGATATAGGGATTAACTGAGAATGTGCTGGATGCAAACCAATGTGGAAATTATCCTCAGTAATATTTCAACATCACATTAGTTAATCTGCATAAAGCAAATTATCAAGGAACCTGTACCAACATAATTCAAATTACCCAATACAATGCCAATGTATAAAAGAATTGACCCCTTCTCTTCCTAGCTAACTGGATTCATCACCTTTGAGAATTTTTTTTCCTCCTCAGGCAGCAGTACTGCTGAATTCTGAAGTGTGGAGCTTGTCATTGTAACCCCCAAAGTCATCTCTCCAAGGAAAATCTACAAACGTGCCATGACATCGTGCTTTTGTTATTTATTCTGTAAGAAACTAACACTCTGGCTGAGAAGTCTATTACGGAACACCGAATTTGGTATTAAACCACAAATAAAACCTTACAAAAGGTTTACGGTGCATTTCTACAATCCTAGGCATCAACTTCTCTGAGATTTAATGGTGTTCAGTTTCAATATGAAAAGGAAACAATATTGCAAGACAACAATATTGAAGAAGGCTGCTGTCAGAATACCAGACTAGGAAACCAAAGTTACAATATGAATGTTAAAACTATAGTTATTGTAAGGTAATGGTAACAGAACTGTGCAAATCTGAATATATGCCCCTCTCCTGTCTGTCTGTCCATCTGTCCATCTGTCTGTCTGTCTGCCTGTCTCTCTCTCTCATACACACACACACTTTTTGTGATCAACATGAAGTTCTCACTTGAGGCAAAATAATGACCAGGTTCAGATTATCCTGCTTCAACCCATTATGCAAAGATTGAGTTCTCTGGAAAAGGATCTAATACTGGGAAAAGTCGAAAGAATGAGAGGACAAGAAGGACCAGCAGTAAGGTGGATAGATTCAGTTATAGTGGCAATGGGGTCCCAGGTAGAGAGATGTTGGAACAACAGGTTAGGGATAGATGGACATGGAGAAAAATCTATTTATGTGGTCAATGGGAGTCGAAATGACTAGATGGCACATAATCAATCAGTCAATCAATATCTTCAAAATCACTAGCGTGGGTGAAGTCTGAAACGATTTCTCAAATGACTTTTCTGATGCTTTCTCAAAGTGCCTCTTTCTCAGTCTTTCTCAAATGTCCTTATATTGCCTTGGTTATGTCTCTTTCTCCTGCTCTCAAGGTTATTCCTAACCTAATACTCATTATCGTAGGAATGGTAGAGAAGCCGCTGGGCCCCTTTGAATATTTATCCCAGTTTATCTTCTTTATGCTAATTTATTACAATCACAGAGAAACTTGAATGCCTTATTATTACTTCATTCTTTTACCAGACATGGAAGGCATGTTAATTGTCCAATGGAGACACCACTGCTGCAGTTTCACACCATGTCATTAAATGTGATCAGGACAGTTACATGGTTCTTTTTTTCCTTTTGGGCCATCAGTTGAACAAGATTCATAGCAATATTTACCTATTCATTTAAATACATGCTACTTTAACATCCCTTGCATTGGTGGTGGGATTCAATTCTTTTTACTACCAGTTTTGTAGGTGTGGCTTGGTGGTCATGGTAGGGGAAGGATACTGTAAAATCTCCAGCCAGAGGTGGTATTTGCCAGTTCTCCAAATGACTCAAAATTTCTGCTACCGGTTCTCCAGAACGAGTCAGAACCTGCTGAATACCACCTCTGCCTTGCATGTTTGTGAGTTTAAATAGATAGGATAAATTCAAAACATGAAAAAATAGCAAATCTGACATTTTAGGGAAAATACAAAGGAAAGATGTTTTCTGGTGCCAAACCTTAATGATTTCACTGAAACAAATGTTTGAATTATCGAATGACTCAGTACAAGCCAATTTTTTCTCACTTTTGTGTTTGCTAAACAAAAAAAAAAAAAGGTGAAAATTGGAACAAGTCATCCTGTACCAACCTCCCAATCACAGATGTGCAGGAATGTAGCTCCCATCATTCTAATCTGAGACTGGAAAGCCACAGTTCACTCAGCTGACATGTTAGTTATAGGAAAGAGTGATCTGTTCAATTCAGTCTAGAGTTTTATTTTTAACATTATCTATTCTGTTTGCTCTGGGAAGTTTCCAAGCAGACCATGGAAACACACACTCTCCCTTTCAACTCTCCTCAGCTTTGGTAAGACATATATTGTCTCTGAGCATAGAAGCTGTTTTTGCTGTATTATTGGACCAGGACTTCAAATATTCCAAATGAACAAGATTTCAGGACCGTGGCAAGAATTAAGGATAAATTTTGAAAGGTTCACATTAAAAAAAAATCCCATCACCCTCCTCAAAAAGCAAATGAAGGCTTAACTATCAATATAATAAGTGCCTGTTAATCTTTTTTGAAGAAACAAGTATTTTCTGTGCAGCGTGGTTTACAGTGGTACCAACTTCAACCATATTCTTGCCTAAGGCCAAAAATCAGCCATGATTTTGTTTCTTCACGGTTGACATCCTATTTTCCTGCTGGGTGCTGTCTGACTGGCTCAGTGATTTTGGTCTCTTTCAAATAATCTTATGTAGGAGATCTTCTGCGCATGGTGAAATCGCCTTATTAGAAATAGGCATTTGTATTTACATCATGAAAAAACTGGATGAGGAAAAATAAAGGGTAGAATGGAAGGAATGTTATTTATACAAAGTGACACGGCTGCATTGTTGATGTAAAAGTGGTAATCCATAATCCATAATTCACTTTCAGAAATGAACCCATCATATTACATCACGGCGTGACAAATTGCTACTGTCGTGCTATCCAGCAATAAATTACACAGAATTGTTCCTGTCAGAGCAGAAACTTCTTTGTGCCTTAAAAAAAAAAAAGCAGTGTCACTACAAGGTTATTCTTTTGTTCTTCCAAGGGACTTTCTTATCACCAGAACCATCTTTCAGCTCCATTTTGTAGTCTGAGAAGAATAAATTCACGGGCCTTTTCTATCAATGAAGGGGAAAAGAATTGTTCTACATGTGTGTGTATGTGGGGGAGACGGGATATGTCTGTTCTTTTTTATTCCTTAAGTTTATTTGTGTCAAACCCTGTGTATGTGTGTGTGCATGTGTGCATGGAACTTGTGTTTGCATATATAACAAGAGCACCCTCCTCAAGTCTGCCTTTCTAATGTTTCCCCAGGGCTGCTCCTTACCATTTCATTGTTTATTTTGCACGGGGGGAAAAGGCCTATTGATTGCTTTGAAATTTTTGATTATGATACTGTAGAGATAATAGCAGAAGATTCTTAATTATAAAGAAGTTCCTCCTCTCCCCCCCCCTCTACTTTTAGTAACAGGGACAGATATCTCAGGCCAACCAAGATAATCTGTTTGCCTGCAGATAAGCAAGGCAGGGCACACAAACAACAGACGCTTTAAATTTCATTGGACTATTTTTCAATTATTTAATAACAAATGGGGACTGTGGGTTGGGTTAAATTAGCCACAGAAGCTTCGCATCAGGGTGAAGTGAAGCTCCCTTTCAGCTGCTTAATTAATCAGTTTGGTTCCCCTCTCTAAATGAAACCATTTTTCTATCCCCCCCCCTCTATCTTTTCTAAAAATCTCACCACAGGCTCTGCATCAAGTTAATCTCGTTTATTTCAGAAAGAAGCTCAGCTTGATGCTATATCTCATTGCTGTCCTGGCAAAGGAATGGAGCCATCGCTCATTTATTCATTCCCACAGATGAGGGCAGTTTTGCACTTGGCAAATGCAATTGCTCCTCAGGTATTATGAAGTGTCCAGACAGCTGTTTAAATAATTGTAGCTCTCTTGTGCAGAATAGTTACTTCCCGAGATTAAAAGGGGAGAGAGAAAAAGAGAGGAAAATAAAAACAACTTGCAATTAATGAGTCGCTAGAAAAATGAGACCATAAAAGCAATGTTCTTGCTGGGACTGTGGAGTGTGGCTCTGCTCATTTTGGAAAATCTAGAGTACCCATTGACAAGGATCCTAATGCTCATGTTCTTTTCTGAGAAAATAAATAAATTCAATTACATTATTTTCTCTCTGGATAAGAAGGCAGAATTCCTGTCCTTTGGGGCTGGGTTGGGGAACAGCCACAAAACTCAAATGAATCTCTTCTTTAGGATCTCATTGCTATGATTCTAATTTTCTCTCTTAGTACAGTTTCTGTTCCATGTGCATCTGTCTATAGCTCAGACACAGATAAAGCAGACATAAATTAGCATTTATGTCAGCTGACTACAAGCTTAGCTTTGTTATTAGTGTCTGGAAACTGCATCGACTCCTTCAAATAGAAAGGCCTTCACTGGCAGGTCTAATGCCAAATTAAAGGTGTGGGTTATATCTTTTACAAACCGTTGGAGGACAAAACTAACTGCAGAAGACAAGGATATATACCTTTGATCAGGACGGGCATGAAGGCACATTAGTGAATGTTTACCGTTCTGAAGAAGAGCTTGGCCAGAGGAGACATGGAATGCTTTTATCATCTGCTTGCGGCCTTTGCATAACCTCTTGCTCAGTTTGTATTGGCAAGGTCTTTGAAGCACCTTGAATTGGGAGTTCCCAAGAAGAATGATCATTCCCATTTGTTAAATACAAGGAAATGCCTGATCTGATACTCCTCATATGTCAGAGAGGTACAGAATAAGAAAATAAGAGAATTGGGAGAGATGTTGGAGGTCTTTCTAATCCAACCTCCTGCACAAGTAGGAAACCCTTGCACCAGTTAGGAAATTCTTTAGTGTTATGGTGCTAGTATATTTCAAGAAGCTTCAACTGTCCTATTCAGCATTCTCCAAATACATCTGTGAAGAAAAGTTTGGGAAATGGTACCATGATCTAGATTAAAAAAAAACCCAAACCTATATTCTATAGATGTTTAGAGTGTTGCTGGCCAAATGGTACAATCACTCCTATCAATCACTCCCCTGCACATACCTATTGTACTCAAAAAAACTCCAATAGCTATTACAGGGCCTGACATTATATGTGTGCAATATGTGAGAAGGAAAGGACATAAGAAAATGAAAGACATGTGCATGGGTGTTGGACAGCGTGCAGTTTTCCCTGAATAATACAGTCCTTGGGATGAAGAATTATGCATTAAAAGGAAGAGCTGAAAGGAAAGCACGCCAATAATCTCTGGAATATTTCTGTCTATTGCAAAATGATCTCGTTTACATCTGATAAGGTTGCTTGGGCACAGCTGAAGCTACAATGCCAAGCAAGTCCTGGGCTGAAGGGAAGGCTGCCAACAGAATAGATGAAAAAAACAGTGTCAATGGTAATACATGTATCCTGAGTGAACAGCCTGCATCCATTTTTGCAGGCAGCTTGGGAGAAATACTGTATTCCATTCAGAGATGCCGAAGATCTCGAAGTCTTGTTAGGTCATCCATTCCAAATAGTCTGTTGAACCACAGCGGCCAGGCTCTAGGCAATGTTGTGTTTTCTCCTGCCCTTTTCTGAAGCAATGGCCCCTGACAGAGATGCACATTAAAGGCACCGCATCCATGCACTGAAACTCTGATGGGGGGGTTACAAAATAATCTGCCAATGCAGAAATCCCTTCCAGTGACCAGCAGCCTCTTAGCCGCTTTCGCTCTCTAGGTGGCATCACAGATTAAGTAACTCATGTATGTCTTGACCAGCCAGACACATCACATTTTCCAATACTCAGAAAGTGAGGGGGACATCAGAGGGAGCTGCAGCTTGAAACAAACCCACTAAGATGGCACAGCTGAAGTCTGCCTTGCAAATCTGGAGATTCCCAAGCTTGTCTTGCTAAATTTAAATCCACTTCAACCTACTTATCCAAATTGTCCACGATGAACACATTGTTGTTATAAATGAGGTCCACCGAGTGTACTTGGTGAAAAGTTCAGTGTAATAGATCACCGAGAAATGCAGGAGAAGGTTGTGCATTAACTCTGTGAGCTTCTGACAACAACAGCCAGCAAGCAACCAAACGGTGACTTGTGCTAATTGGACTGATGAAATGTCAACCAGTTGCTGGGAAGGAGGAGAAGTTCTGATCTCCTTGCAGACGATGATCTACAAGAGCATATTTAAGCAGCTAGGCTGAATCGGTTTTGTGGGACCTTGGGACACAATGTCCCCTCACCTCTCTCTTCTTTGCCTTTGTCACTGCTGCCAATTTAAAAGAAGGTTCTATTGAAGAACGCAAAGGGAGGAGAATCATCCTCCTGATCTCTATTCCCTCCCCGCCAACACAAAGACCCCATTTAAACTGGGTTTGGCTATGTTCATATTGGGATGGCAGACACCAAGAAATCCCAGGCAGCTTAAATATTAAGGATCAACCAAAGTTTTTGGGGGAGAATAATAACTTAACAAGAGTGGCTGCACCAATACAGGTAGTCCTCGGTTTTACAAAATTGTACACAATGTTGGACCACAAAATTTATGTTTCTACGAGACATTTGTTCAGTGAATTTTACCCCATTCTATAGGAGCAAGATGTGGCTCTGGATCATTTATAGCAAGGGCCCCCAAATTATGGACCACAGGCTACATCAGCCCTCTGGAACAGGTGTCTCCAACCTTGGCCACTTTAAGCCTGGTGGACTTCAACTCTCAGAATTCCCCAGCCAGCTGGCTGGAGAATTCTGGAAGTTGAAGTCCACCAGGCTTAAAGTGGCCAAGGTTGGAGATCTCTGTTCTGGAAGGTTCTTTTCAGCCTGCCAGCTCCTCCGATGTTCTGTGTTCCAATCCTTTCCAAACAGCATAGGGAAAGAAAGCAGGGTTATATATTCACCACTGTTTGGAAATGAAGGTAGGATTCCCTCAATTTTTCCAATGTGGGGGAGGAGTTTGTGAGCCAGCTGAAGGTTGTTGGACAAAGAAGGGAAAGCATCTTAAAATTTTAATCCTTGGATCATTCCCCCCTTCCAAAGAAACAGTGTCCGAATTGACTTAGGGCCAGCCAGATAAGAAAGAGAAATCCACTTAGTGGGTCTACCTGAAAGTGTGGGGAGGAGAGATCTGGACTGGCTGAGCCCTGGCCCCATCCAGCATAGTTTATCTCCATTTTTATGTTTGCTAATGTTTGACATTTCTCTTATATCATTTGTCCCTACAAACACAGCACTGTTACTTCGTAGTTGTCAAATTTCTTTTTTGCAGTTGTTATGAATCGTATCGCATTGAGCAAAATAAAACACATTCGTTCAATTAAATTGTTTCCACTCCCTTATAAAACTGATTCCTTTCCCCCCGAATGTTTTCCGTTAAATGTTTGCAAAATATCCAATGTGGCCCTTAAAAGTTTGGAGACCCCGATTTATAGAGTCAAACTAGTCTTTCTCTTCCCTACGCTAGAAATAGGAAACGTTGATCCTTCAAACAAGGAAGGGGAAGAACTGAACAGAAATCTGTAGAGCAAAGCAGGGGAAAAGGAAGGTTTTCTATCTCTCCAGCATCTTCTGTTACAATGTTTTAAAACGAAAGAGAAGACCTTTGCTTCAGAAATCCACTATTTCTATAGTCAACTTCCTGATCTCTATCTATCTCTATAGAAATAAGTAACATATTTGGCCACATATTTATACTAGGACTTTGTTTCTGTTTTAAGGGGCCACCAAGTCTTACTGGCTCCAATTCTGTTTCCCTGCTTTTAAAAAAACCTCAGCTTTTATCCATACTTTGAGCTGAAAGTTTGTTATAGTCAAAGGACTTTGATTGTTCATGAATCATGAACAAATCATTCAGAAAATAGTTTTGTCCTGCATTAATCATGGCAGCCAAAACATTTTATTCAGGTATCAAGAAGACTTTTGGGCAGCGGTGGCTAACCTTTTTGGGTTCCTGTGCCGAAAATTATGCGTGCTTTTGCACTCATGCGCTCGCGTGCCAGCACCCAGAAGGCAATGCATGCAATCCCCCGATGCCCCCTGTGCATGCACATGTGATTTCCCCCCCCCCGCCACCCCCTTACCTGCATTGTGCATGTGCATGCCTCTCAGCTGATTTTTGGCCCATTTGAGGCCTTTTTCAGCCTCCAAGAGGCTCGAGGAAAGCCTTTGCAGCCTTTGGAGGCCAAAAAATGGGCCCGTTTCATCACTTCCGATATTTTTGGAAATACCGAAAGTGACAAAATGGGCCTTTTTTTCGGCCTCCAAAGGCTTCAGAGGCTTCCCTTGAGCCTCTGGGAGGCCACAAAAGGCCTCCAAAGGGCCAGAAATCAGCTGGGAGGCATGCACATGCACAGTGCAGGTACGTTTGGCTGGGGCTAGCATGCCCGCACAATGGCTTTGTGTGCCACCTGTGGCACGCATGTCATAGGTTCGCCATCATGGCTTTAAGGTCTGTAGTAATAATTGGATACCCTTCCAGTCACTTATGGAGATATTGGACAGAGAGTTCTGAAAGTGTAGAAGATTATCGCCATTGTGTAGCCTGTCTGAAATTTTATATTTTCTACTGTCTGGAATTTATATTTCCTTCCTTCCTTCCTTTCTTTCTTTGTTGTTGAATATTTGTGCCTTGTTGTTTAAACTACTGCATTTTAAAACTATTTTTTTAACTATAAAAATGGATAAAATGTGAGAATGATTTATTTCCCAAAGGGGCAGAAAAGAATCCTCTAGTTATAGTCTAATCTGACATAGCCAGAAGCAAAGTCTACAACATTTATTTCAAATTTTGGCATATTGACTTTTTAACACAACTCTTTAGATCTCTCAGACACTGGGATTAGAGGTGGATTCCAGAGATAGTAATCCTGATAGATAAGTAGTGGCAACAGCATTGGCATAAAGACTCAGATGACTTCTAGGACAAGAGATGTGATATCTACACTACAGCCTTCAAGTTTTTGATCCAAGCATCCTACTATATAGCCTGATAACCAACACAGGGCCAAAGTTTGCCATGATTGCTTCAGACTGTCCCTTACTTTAAGAAGTGTGCAGTTCCATAATTATTGATCTTGGCTTACAGAAGGTCCCTATTATTTCAGTTACGGGGCATTTCTCTTTAACTCCTATCATTCTGTGCTGTTCAGCTATTCTACATTCTTCATTAAAAAATGTTTGCCAGCTGATTTAAAACAGAGTCTGAAAAGATGCATATTTTTTTTTAAACTCACTAAAATGATCCTTTATGTAAAAGAGGACAGTTTTCTAATGGGACAAAAAGTCTATTATGGAAATAATAGAAACAGGATTTCCAGGTGTTTAGAATACTGCTTCTTCACATATGAGACATTCTTTAAACTTGATCCTATAATTTTAGATGCCAAATCAGTGGTGGGTTTCAAATTTTTTTACTACCAGTTCTGTGGGCATGGCTTGGTGGGCATGGTAGGGGAAGGATACTGTAAAATCGCCAGTCAGAGGTGGCATTTGCTGGTTCTCGGAACTACTCAAAATGTCTGCTACCAGTTCTCCAGAACTGGTCAGAACCCGCTGAATACCACCTCTGTGCCAAATACTATGGAAAGATGGAATTGGCCTAGATGTGCTTCTTTAAATGAACTTAGGAGGTACATATATAGAATTTTTACAAGGGACATAGAAGACTGCCATGTGAATTGGGATAGAGTAGGCTTGTATCCTGAGCTAAAATTGTTAGGTAATGTTGAATCACAACATTTCAATCTCTCTCTCTTTCCCAGTTAAACTTTACAGAAAATAAAGTTTCTTGCAATGACAAGCATTAGAGATGAACAATGGCACCATTCCGAAACTATATTCCTTCAGCACGGAAAAGAGAAAAATACAAAATTAGAATGGCCCGAATAGAACAAATAAAAAATATATCTTCTAAGCGATCAGATATGATTGCTTACAGTCTGCTGCAGCTTTTCTTGTTTTTGGTTCTGGTCAGGTTTTTAAAAAGTATAATAAATATTCTACAGGCAGAATAAGGATTATAAATAATACTACATTTATCTAGTCAGTATACCTCATAACGTGAGGCCAAGGCCTCAGATTGTGGCATGTGGGCTCAAGCTGCATTTAAAAAAAAAGCTTTGTGGGAAAGAAAAGGAAACGGGGGGGGGGGCGGGGGGGGAGATTTCTTTAGACATACTTCAAAGCCTCTGCCCTTGGATACACCTTTTGGACAGCAAAAGTTAAGGCATAAGATGTGAATGGTGGCTGCATAAAACTTTAACTACCATAGTTCTAAGGCCTTATTGCTCAGATAGGCTATTCCTGCTTGGTGATATTGTGGCTTAGTAGTCTCTGCTTGGTGATATTGTGCTGCTTGGTGATATTGTGGCTTAGTAGCCTCTGGCAGAAGCTGGCTGATAATGTTTAAAAAGCAGAAACACAATCACAAGTCTAATTATCTCTTTCCTCATCAACAGTAATGGTGAAGTGTGCCTCCTCCTCAGATCATTGCCTTTATGAAGCTTTCAAGAGTACTCGCCTTCCGTAGCACATTTTGGTTATTCCATTTTTTTTAAGCATTTAAGATTATTCCAATAATACTAACTCTGCTTGGCATTTTGAAGTCCCATTTTGCACACATGTCAAGTTCTGCCTGAGGTGGTAGTTCCAATTCTTCCACACTCAGTCAACAATATGATCTATCGTCCAATCCTATGCGCAACCACTCAGAAAGAATTGTGTCCAATGGAGTTTGATGAGCCTTAGTCAAAGATAGGATTGTAGCTTCAAGCTATCTTTAATATATCCATTCCTTCTTCTTTCTGAAAGCCTTAAAGCCTGTTTCTAAACCGATGCCTCTAGTGTCACCAATAAAAAAAAGACACTATTGTGGAGCTCTTCCATACCTTTTCTACTTTAATACTTTTTTTGGTGTGGAAAGAAACAAGACGGAAGAATAAAAAAAGAAAACAGGAGAAAGGTTCAAAAAGTGGGATGTGGACAAGTGTGGACCTTCCCAACAGAATTCTGTGCTCAATATGCCATGATTAAAATCCTCATTTGAAAAAAAACATAAAGATAATTTCATAGAATTCGCACTCCCCACCACCACTTCCTTGAGTGCCCTATGCACCTATCTTTAAAGTAGCCTTTTTTTATATATTCATAGAAATCTTTATTGTGGCATGTATTATATGTGGAAAGCATACTATTTTCCTCAACAAAATCACAGTAATCATCATCATCATCATGCTCTGGCAGATTATATGAAAGACAGTGTTGAACCAGTTTTGATGGAGGTCAACAATAGGAAGCTGCTCAAAGTGCAGCAAACCGAGGATCAATATAGGAAAACAATAATGCAAACTCAGGCTGACAGCTGGTGTAACAAAGCACTGCATGGTCAATTCCTTGAAAAGATCCAAGGAAAAGTAGATAAGGAAAAGACCTGGTTATGGCTGACCAACGGAACACTGAAGAAAGAGACAGAAGGCCTGATTCTTGCAGCCCAGGAACAATCCATCAGAATGAATGTAATCAAAGCCAGACTAGAAAAATCTGCTGATGACTCCAAATGCAGACTCTGCAAAGAAGCGGATGAAACCATTGATCACATACTGAGCTGTTGTAAGACCATAGCTCAGACTGACTACAAACAACATCACAACACAGTCGCTCAGGTGGTCCACTGGAACTTGTATCACAATTATCATCTGTAGAAAAGAACAGGTGGGACCATAAGCCTGAAAAATGTGGTCGAAAATGAGCATGCAAAACTGTTGGATTTCCTAATGCAGACTGATAAAGTTTTAAAACACAAGCCCCTGGATATCATGATTGTGGAGAAGAAAAAGGTGTGGCTCGTCGACATTGCCATACCTGGTGACAGCTCAATCGACAAGAAACAACTTGAAAAAATCACCAGATATCAAGACTTGAAAATTGAACTGCAGAGACTCTGGCATAAATCAGTGCAGGTGGTTCCAGTGGTACTCCGCACACTAGGTGATGTGCCTAAAGACCTAGGCACCACTTAAAAACAATTGGCGCTGACAAAATCACCATTGGTCAGCTGCAGAAGGCCACCTTAACTGGGATCTGCTCACATAATCGGCCGATACATCACGCAGTCCTAAATGCTTGGGAAATGTTCAACTACTGAGTCTATCATCTGCACCTCTATAACTGTCCGGTTTGGTTCTGCAACCCAGAGGATAATTAGGACTGCAGAAAAAACAATTACTACCTACCTGCCTTCAATCGAGGACCTGTATACTGCACCACTCAAAAAGAGGGCTGTGAAAATATTTACAGACCCCTCACATCCCGTACATAAACTGTTTCAACTCCTTCCCTCAAAATGATCCTATAGAGCACTGCACACCAGAACAACTAGACACAAGAACAGTTTTTTCCCGAAAGCCATCACTCTGCTAAACAAATAATTCCCTCAACACTGTTCAACTATTACAAAGTCTGCATTACTATTATTGTTAATCTTCTCATCACTCCTTATTACCCATTCCCTCCCACTTGTGATTGTAGGACTGTAACTTTGTCGCTTGTATCCTTACGATTTATATTGACTGTTTCCTAGTATGATTTGATTGTAGATTGTACCCTATGACTATAAGTGTTGTAGGTTATGATTCTTGATTCTTAATGAATGTATCTTTTCTTTATGTATACTGAGAGTATTTACACCAAGGCAAATTCCTTGTGTGTCCAATCACAGAATTCTATTCTATTCTATTCTATTCTATTCTATTCTATTCTATTCTATTCTATTCTATTCTATTCTAGACATTTGTGATACGTAAGCCAGCATAGTTATCTTGTTTGCTGTGTTCACTGCTTTTTGGATGATGATGATGACGACGATGACAACAACAACAACAACAACAATAATAATACATGTAGTATCTTTCTCTGGTTGGGCCAGCCACCCCATCTCAATCCAAGCCACTTCATAGGGCAGTCATCTCACAGGGCAGCCACTAAATTAGTCATTTCTAATGTTCTTGCTTTTGTCCCCTCCTTGGTGATTTGCTTTAAGGCCTTAACTTTTCCCTGCGCATTTTAAAAACCCACTTGTAACAAGACCAATCTCTACCTCTATTATGGATAGTAGGAGCACTATGCAAATGTAGAATCTCATCTATTACAATAGCTTTCTTCAAACTGGCTGAGGTGAGTTGAATTTCAATAATAATTCCCAGCCAGTGTGAGCAGCGTTCATGCTGTTAAGAAAGAAAATGAGATGTAGACTCTCAAGTATCTCTGGCCTTCCTTTGAGAATGTAGTATTACTACCTTGTATAGGTAGTCCTCAACTTACAACAGATCACTAAATGACCGTTCGAAGTTACAATAGCTCTGAAAAAAAAAGTTACAAAGGCACTGAAAAAAATAATGATGATTTTTAACACTTATGACCGTTGCAATATCCCCATGGTCACGTGATCAAAATTCGGACACCTGGCAACTGACTCACATTTATGATGGTGGCAGTGTCCCTGAGTTACGTGATTCCCCCCCTTTGCAACCTTCTGACAAGTAAAGTCAATGGAGAAACCAGATTCATTAACACCCGTGTTATTAATTTAACAACTGCAGTGATTCACTTAACAAGCGCGGCAAGGAAAGTCGTAAAAGGGGACAAAACTCACTTCACACATTTCTCACTTAATGGCATAAATTTTGGGTTCAGTTGTGGTCATAAGTCAAGGACTACCTGTAGTTAATTCGGCTCAAATTAATCTGAATTATTATACTAGCAGATATGTCTGCAGTGAGATTTTTTTTCTTCTTCAGTGCTGTTGGCAGCCAGAACAAAATATGCCAGGCAAGAACGTTGTGCTGAGACATCACAGCAATTCTCTTTGGAAGTTAATTGCAATCAGCTATGATTTGCAAAAGCTCAGCTAGGATTAGAATTGATAAATGGCCAAAAATTACCTTCTCCATTCTCCAAGGCATTCAAGTAGGACAGCCTTGAATGTCAAAATCATTCACGCTCTGAGCTTTTATGTATGGCCAATGTTTTCCTCACTGAATCAGCTACATAAGTAACAAGAACTGGAGAATAAGGGATAAGTGGTTAAAAAAAAAACAACTATGCATGATTATTCTGAAACAATTATTATTCCCCATTGCCCTCAAATCCCCTGGGAAAGTGGGTACCAAGATTCGCGCCAATGCCAGCTACCTTCCTAAACTCTCAGACTAAGACTGTACCACCAAAATCTGACAACAAGCCACTAAATAAAGGTGCCATGTTTTTTCACCAGTTTTCATTTAGAAATTGAATAAAATAGCTATGTTATTATTAGAGCTTTATCCAAGGATGAATGGGGGGAGGGAGGGGGAGGGAGGGAGAGGGGGATGGACAGTCAGACTGATGATAGATTACTTTCAATTTAACTCAAAGTAGCAAACATACCTAACACATAATATTACTGCCTCCTATTTCCCCCCCCACAACCCTATGATGTTAATTGGGCTGATTGGCCCCAAATCACCTAGTCAACTCTTGTCTGTCTGTCTGTCTATCTATCTATCTATCTATCTATCTATCTATCTATCTATCTATCTATCTATCTGTAAAACCACCCAGCTTACATGAAATTGACTCTAGGCTTTCATGCTTAATTCTTGAACTCACTTATTTCTAGGCCAGCACCTTCATCACTACACCTCACTGGCCCTACTGGCTCTCCAGAAGTGTTAAACATCTGATATATTGAAGGCATCTATAAAATGAGAGAAGAAGTGAAAGTCGAACCTTCATTCTACCAGCAGTCATACTAAACATACATACATACATACATACATACATACATACATACATACATATATACATACATACAATTTCAATAAAGTAAAATATAAAAACTAATATATTAAAAATGCAGTCCACAGATACACTGCTGGAAAATCTGAAGGACCAGATTGAGAGCAGACTGTCACAGAGAAAATATATTTATGTGGCTCCTAACAATCATCACTGCATAGATGGCCAAAAATGTTGTTCACCTAAGATGTATAGAATTTCAAAGGCAGAGACAAATGTCACAGTGAGTTCTAGGCTCATTCTTTTATGACTGCATCTTACTGAACTGTGTGCAGATATATGCGTGAATTTATTAAACCTGTAAAAGGAAATAGATATCTTCAATACACACATGCCAATGATGCACAAATTATTTCAGTGGAAGTTGTCCTATGCTTATGGATAAAATACACCACTTCAAATTATAAAGTCAGATCTCATATGAAATCTTGAATTTTACCTCTGTTTAATCTACAACTCTCTTTCATGCTTTCTGTCAGGATTCCGGCACTTAGTTTTGATTTTCAAGCTGCTGCACTGCCCCCCCCCCCACTTCTGTTGGCTAAAAGACCATAGAAATATTTTATGAGTTGACACTTTCATGGGTTACAATATGCCACAAGTTAAATAGGAACATGTTCCTCTTCTACGTTGTTCATTTAATAGTAACAAGAGATGCCAACTGGTTTTAGGAAACTCCAAATTCTTCTTGATCAATTATTATCTTGAAATTGGCTTAGGAACAGACAGACCTTCAAACAAGGGAGTTTGAAATGTTTGAACTATTGAAATATTAATGCTGTTCCTGCTTCCTCAATCAAAGATCACTGCTTGAACATCCAATCCTGGATTGTTAATTATACATATTTGAAATAGCAATTATATGATAATTATATATGGTACATTATTTAATTTAACTATATGTCTCTATGCTGAAAAGAGAAGGGAGAGGAATTTGTTCAGTTCAGGTTTTCATGCACATTTAGCCAAACTGCATTTTGCCGATCCTCATATCATAGTGCAATTGCTCATTTTTCACAATTAAAGAAATTAGTTAATACACAAATTTGCATGTAAGAAAAGTGCATGCAAAGGGACATAAATTTTCATGCAGGCCTTTTAACCAAACTCCCCATATGAAGAAAAAAGACTGAATAAATTTATGATTAGAAATCAGAGAAATTGGTTAAAATTAGTCTTGGGCAGACTGATCCATTGCTTCTAAGAAGCAAACCCCATTTAAATCAATGGGATACTGACCTAAGCATCCCCACAATTCCTCCAACCTCCTCCTCCAGCTACAGGCCTCTTGATTTGTGCTGCCATAACATGGCTTCAAATACCAGCCAAACTGTTATGAAAACTCTAGTCCCGTGATGGCAAACACAAGTGGCATGCAGAGCCATTGGTGCTGGCACGCAAGCTGAAGACAAACTTACCTCACTGCGCATGCCCGCACCTCACAGCTGATGTTTTTTGGTTGGTTTGAGGCCTTTTTCAGCCTCCCAGAGTCTTGGAAAAAGCTTCTCAGGCCGAATTATAGGCCCATTTTGTCACTTCCAGTATTACAGGAAGTGACAAAACAGGCCTATAATTCGGCCTGAAAAGCCTCTGGGAGGCTGATAAAGGCCTCAAACCAGCCAAAAAATCAGCTGTGTGGCGCAGTGCAGGTAAGGGAGCAGGAGTAGGGATTGCACGCACATGCGAAGGGGTCGTGGTGAGGGGGGGCACACATTGCATTCTGGGTGCTGGCACGCAAGTATGGGCATGTTGGCATGCTCACAATTTTTGGCACGGGAGCCCAAAAAGGTTAGCCACCACTACTCTAGTCCTTTTGCTGCAATCTTTAGAAGATACAATTTTCAGCAGACCAGAGGTAGAACAGCTCTTGATAACTGTGCAATCCTGTACTTGCTTCAGAAGCAGAAAGAAAGCACCTGCTCTATTTTGAATGTTAAAAAGAGCTAACCATACATGCATCTGGTTACATCCTTAAGTTCTAGGAATGCAGAAACATGCAGGCTAGAATCAAGATAAAAGTTTGGGGATAAAATGAATGATCACTACATAAACTTTCATGGATCATAGGCCACTGTATCGGATACAACAGGGGTATCAAACCCAATTTCATTCAGGACCACATCAGGGTTGTGTTTGACCTTGGGGGGGCCAGGTGGGCATGGCCAGGATGGGCATGGCCAACTCGACATCACTTGTGTCAGGGGCATCTGTGGTGACCTGAGCGCTCTGCCAGCAAAAACTGACTCCTGGCCTCCGTTTTTGGCTGCAACAGCCTCCTGCAACCCTCTGCCAGAGAAAATGGGGCTCAGGAGGGCCGCAAACAGCTCTCTGGAGGTCTGTTTTCACTGGCAAAGGCACTGTGGCCCAGTCCTTCACTGTTTCCAGGGCAGCTCGTAGGCCAGATATAAGCACCCCGGGGACCAGCCCTGGCCCCGGGGCCTTGAGTTTGACATCCCTGCGATACAACATGCTCTTAATCAGTCCTAAAACCTTTCTCAATTTTTTCTAGTGACCCAGCCACTACAGTACTAAAATCTGGAGAACATCAATCCTTTCCAATAGGCAAATATAAAAAAAAAATGGCAAAGGAATGCTTTACTTGCGTTTGGTATGGAAAAGATGGACTGAGGATGTGCATTTATAGCTAGCATGGGTTGTAATCTATTTTTTTTTTCACAAGAGTTGGCCTTGGACTCATTGATTAACAGCTTTCAGCACAGTCTTATAATATCATGTGTTCCTTAGAGGTATTACTACTACTACTATTACTACTACTACTACTACTACTAAATTTAGGTGCTACCTGACTCCAAAATGTCTCTGAGTTTGTTCATGGTTACCCCCAGATAATATTTTTTTCATGAAGATTAAAGATGTCATTAAGCAACCACTTACAACATATTGCATTTTCAGTATCTGCCTGCATTAACAGAAGAACAAGAGAATCTTGCTAAACTTAAATCCTGTTTGCAGGCAATGAACACATAGGAGTTGACCCACCACTGCTCTTTCCTACTACAAGCACTAAAACTTTAATCCTATATGCATCTCCTGAAAAGCAGCAACTCCACTAAAGATTAATAGTGTTTACCTGGAAGTAAATAATATTAAATTTTACTTAGCACTGCAACCCTCCAAATATTTAACCTGAAGGATGGTTGACTGATCATAATTCTCAGTAACCGTACTTAGCATGGGACTAATTGTTGGCATTTTGCCTACAGCATAATCTCATGCACATCTAGGAGAAGCCCCAGTGAGCTTAAAGGGAGTTGCTCCTAACAAAATGTGCACCTTAGGTTGAAGCCTGAGTTTGTGGCCAGGAGATATAAACATTGGGGTTTGCCTTTGGCCATTCTCTTTTTTCAATTGTAACGAATATTTCCATAGTTTTAGCAAGCATATACAGATACGAAGGACAGCAAACATAAAAATACCTAACAACTACAGGTACATTTCTTTCTTTCTTTTAAGTTTCATTCATTTTGTTTTCATTTGTGATACTCCTGGTTTTGTTTTGCTTTTGTTTTTTTGGCTCAGGCTAACAGGTTTGAAAGCAGCAGTGAGACTACAACTTCCAGCTGCCTGAACTTTACCTACAGCTGAATCCCACCGAGTTCAATATATTTTATTTCCTAATAAGTATACTTAGAAATGCAAACTCAGTGGGGTTTACTTCCCAAGTAACCTGTTTTGGATGAAGCTGTCAGCTGCCTTTTTCCTCTGCTCAAAAAAAAAAAAAAAGCAGTGGAGAAATAGATGTCTGAGATCTTTTGAAGAGCCTACCAAGAACAGAATCTCTCACCACTTTGGAGGTTCAGTGCATGGGGATCATCTCAGAATGCCAGCTTCCATCATCTTATCAACTTACAACACAGAATTTACACCATTATTAACTTTACTTTTAAAAACCATTAGATTTCCGATATGTGATTGGAATTGCCAAGTGCAGGCCCCATGTCATTTGTGGGTGTGTTTATGTGTTTCCAGTCCAATGCTACCCTTTGTGACATACCATTTTCTGGTTTTATACTTCCCATCAAATTAGAATGCAGTTGAGTAAGGAGTACCTGATCCTTTGGAGACTATGAGTAGAAAATTAAGACAGTATAGTAGTAGTTGACAAGTTAAGCCTATGGAAATGGCTTTTTCATAAATGGGGGAAGTGGCTTTGCTCTGAGGCCAGGTTTAATGACCTGTTGATCTGCCACAGTCTTCCCTAGCATACCCCATTCTGTTCCTCAAGGTTCCTCAGTCCTCATTAGCAGATCTTAGGAGCCTGGAGATCTTTAGAGCGAGAAAATGAGGATTCTCCGAATGGTAGAAGTGGAATTGTTTGTTGCTAAGGCAAAGCCATAATGCATACAACCCATTCAAGTTATAACAGAAAAAGCCCACCTCTTGACTTATCATTCCTCTAGTAATCTACAGTTTCCCTCTATTGAACTGAGCCTTTCTCTAACCTATTCCTGATTTGACACCACAGTTAGTCAAAACAAATGGAAATGCAGAACAGATTCAATACCCATTTTCTTGCATGCCATTGTAAACTTGTAAGGAGATAAAGGAATCACTTTAGCAGGGAGCAATTCAAAGATGCTAAACAAGCACCAGTAGTGCATTCAGAACAGTTCTTGTCACCCATTCTCTCCTTGTGTCTTTGTGTGTGTGTGTGTGTGTGTGTGTGTGTGTGTGTGTGTGTGTGTATCCGTGCTTGCATATCATGTGCACATACAGTGTAAGACAGCATTTGGAAGATCTAGGATGCATATTTTACATTTAAAATAAAATCCAGTGTTACATTTTGACTATAATATTCATTCTGGCATGGCAGCCTAATTAATCCATAAATGCCTCCCCATATTGCCAAAGGCAAGGGCATCGTTAAATGGATTGGTTTGAAACATAACAAGGTTGGCAAGGATCTGAGCTTGAACAGATGGAAGATATATAGCCAATGAGCGTACGGTATTTGGGATAGGGAACTGTGTCTTGTCACGGTGATTTATTGTGATGATTGGTCACACAATCAGCCAGATGTTTAGACTGGATTTGATATTTTTTTATCTACCTATCAAGTCCTTCCCAAGGACCTGGGATAGGCAGATGTTGTTTGTTGATGTTGTAAGTATTGTCGCAGGATGTAAATTGTTCCAAGTGAAGCTGCCTTTCGCATTTGACTGATGGCGATTTTGTCCATGCCAATGCTTTGGTGCTCCAGATGTTTTGGGATCAAGTTGTGCTTTAGATGTTTTGGAATTGCAGCCATGACAACTATTACCATTGGTAGTATTTTTGCTTTCTTTTGCCACAGTCATTTGCAAGTCTTTGTATGTTGTGATTTTTTTCCAGTTCTTTCTTTTCTCTTCTGCTGCCTCCAGGTACTATTATGGATGTAAACTGTTCAGAGTAAAGCTACCTTTTGCAATTCATTGATGATGATTTTGTTATCATTATTACTTTATTTTAAATAACCTCCCAGGTAAAGATATTAACAGAGGGAGCAACAATAACTGTGTGTTTCATTTCCAATAAAGGTGCACAGAGAAGAGAAGTTTGCAAAATTGAATTAAGATTAGATTATGGCATTGGCTAAAAGATTACCTAGCTCTATGATGGATTTTTCTTACTGATGAGAATGATTTTTTTCTCATAAACTTGAGCATTTTCCTAGTGGTCTGGACTGAAATCAAGTAAAAGAAAGTGTGTAAGAACAGGAATGAAAAACATCTGGGCTCTCAAAACTCTCATTTATGTCCAGGGTTTCAAACATGCTTAGAAATGTCACTCTGTGTCACTGTGTGTAGGATGGATAGAAATTCAGAATGGGCTTTTAGGATGTGTGTGTGTGTGTGTGTGTGTGTTATTTTTCTCAGTTTGTAATTAGCGAGAAAATGAAAAGGGGAATAACCAGTAGGGCTAATAATACTCAGAACTGTTGCTGAGCCTCTATCAACAGAGCTGAAACTTTAAAGAATTTGACTTTTGGAGTTTGACGGTTTTCAGTTTTCATTGCAACTCTGCAAATCCACACCCGATCTATGGAACAAAAGGTATTATATGTTTACCCTGGATCCCTATGATTTTAATAGAAGATAATATATTTTCTAACTCAAGGTTGATCTGTGTAGTCACGAGTACCCTCTGAACTTTCTTGTTTGTAACATCATCAGTGCTAGCGAGTGTGAGGTTTGATCTCTGTTTAGACTCTTCTTTATGAGTCTATTGTGCCAATGGGGAACTCTGATAGGAAAAAAAACTGTTTCCAGCCAACTTGTCAATAGAAGAAATCAGAAGAAAAATTAGTGTAATGACACACTGAAAACTGAGAATCTTCCTTCATTTGTAATTTTCAGTGGCATCTGTAAAACCTTGAAGTTCAAAATTGAACTCCTGTTTATATGACCACTTTCCCCATCTCTTCTTCAGCATATTATTTAAAAGATATCATATGTGCTCCATAAGCACCTTCGAGCCACAGCATCTAAACTGTACTGTCATCTCTTACACACTTTGGGAGATGGGTTTATCTACAATTGCACCAAACCTAGCAGAACACAAAGAAACTCAGATCAGCATATCATCTTCCTTGCAAGAAAGGTATAGAAGGTATAGATATAGAAAAACTACATTGTGCTAAGTACAATAGGTCAGATTAACTTTGGGGGGCTTCTGGTTTAATTAAACACATGCACACAAAATCTTTACACTGATTCCATTCATATATGGGTGGGGGGAGAGGTGGACAGGCATCTTGGAAGCAAGACAAAGAATGGGTAAATGGTTAAGCTCTACAGACAGATTGAAGGATGCAAGGATAGCACTGACTTCAAGCAGTGATTAATTCTTTCTTGGTGAAAAGGATAATTCTGCCAGATCTTAGTGAGATTGTGGTTCACTCACTTCTCGAGGACCATCGCTTGACCCAACAAGTCTGTCCAGTTTCTGTCCAGTTTCCAATCTTCTCTTTTTAAGGAAGGTTATAGAGAAAGTGGTTGTTGGGCTATAGCTTCAAAGGACTCTAATGGAATAGATTAACTGGACTCATTTCAGTCAGGATTCAGGCCAAGATATGGAGTGGAAATGCCATTGGAGGACTCTGCTGGGAGCGGGGTTGGATTATTCTTCTTGACATCTCAGCAGCTTTCAATACCATCAATTATGGTAGTCTTCTGGACTGGCATTGGGAGTTATGGGTGAGTAGCACTGTGCTACTGGTTTGGCCTGGTTCAGCCGAACCAGTTCGCTCCGACGATCAGCTTCTGGACCCTCCCACATGCCCTGGCTCTATACTGACTTTATTTCCTGGTTTTGAAGCTCAACTGCTTTGCGCGGCACAGAGGATTGCCGTGCGTCAGCTGTTAAAGACACAAGGAGAGTGCAGGATTGCAGGAGAAGGTCAGTATCAAACTCTTCGCATACACACGCGAAGCGCACCCATCAAGCCAGGCCCACAGAACCGGTGGTTAAAAAAAAGTTGAAACCCACCACTGACTGTGTTGTGTTGATTCTCCTTTTCCTCTGGACTGGTTCCAGTCAATCTTGAAAGAGTAGGGAGCACCAGTCCACAGCTTGGTTCTTTCCTCTCTCATGTTCATATACATGAGGCCACTAGGTAAGCTCATCTGACAGTTTGGGTGTGGTGTTACCAGTATGCCAATGATATAGTCAACTTTATAGTTGAGTATCCACCCCAGCTCACCTGAATGATGCTGTGGCCATTCTGTTTCACTGTCTGGAGCAGTGTGTGCTTACATGGGGCACAACAGACTTCAGAAAAAAAAAAACAAGATTGAGTTGTTTCATGTGTTTGGACTTTATGGTGTTGGTAACCTTTCATCATTGGCCTTAAATAAGGTGGCACTGGTGCAAAATTTGGGAGTCCTCCTGAATTCAGAGGTGTCCTTCTCCAAAAGCAAGTGGCAGTTGTGGCTAGGCTGGCCCTTGCACACCTTCCTGCCCTTTAAGGGCATTCCCTCTGCCCTCAACCTACATCATGGCAAGAAAAAAAAAGGGCAGGGAAAAAGATGGAGGGACAAGCAGGAGACAGCAAGAGAGGAATTGGCAGAAAGTTTACACATGAACAACAGACGAAGGAAAGAAAGCACAGACTTTATGGAAGGAATATCAGAGGGGACTGAGACAGTGTTGGTTGGAAAGCCGGAAATTTCATCATGAGGAGAAACAGAGATCTAGCTAAGATTCTAGGACAGAGAGAAAGGGAGAATGAAGAATTGTCACCATAAATAATCAGCTAGAGGAGTGACTATGCAGTCACTGAATCCATTTTGGATGGTTGCAAAGCAGAATTACTTGATTGTCTTATGTTCATTCAACAACTTCGCATATTGCTGAGTTCCTAATACCAGTTTGGATCTCATACCATTTTCAATGACATTTGTAAAAGATGTGTGGTGCTTACAATGGGATGTTCTTCTCTTATTAAATGCCACCCTTAAAGCTCTCCCCCAGCCCACCCTAGGAACAGTATAGCAGCAGTGATAGTTGATGGGAACCCATTCTGGAGGACTGCTTGGCTGATCTCTGGGTGGAATCAGCTCTTACATATGCCACACTATACAGAGAGGAAAGAGTGCTACTATCGTGTTCATTCAAAAGAAAGCTCTGGGGAGACAGATGTGGGGTGGAGGCCAAACTGTCACACAGTGTACACAGCCTGTTTAATAGGAATTATCACCCCTCCAGGTGCACCCGAGATACAACAGAAAGAAAACGTAGGAAATGTAACATATACAAGGGGCCAAAGAACCCTTCAGTAAAATGTGTTAAATACGGTGTATTAAATATGATGCATTAAATGCATATGTCTATTCATTACACCCTGTTTTAAACTGCCAGCCAATATTACAGTGGGACAGGGCTTTGGAAATCCTGTTTCTTAAAGGTCAAGACACCAAAAGTAGTCAACTCTACAGAGCTTTTCCTTGTTCTTTGGTGAGTCAGATGTGGATTTTTGATTTTAGAATGGTGGGTTTTTGGCAATAAGTTGCCACAATGGGAATGGGAAAAGTCAAAATAGTACTGACATAAACAAATTCAAAACCTTCTGACATTTTGGCTCTGCTTTGTTCTCTTGCCAAGTCTGTGTCGTTTCTATAGACTATTCACATCTCAGATTGATGTGTGCTATGAAGCTGAGTCTGAATGTACCCAGTTGTTAAAATGAAATCATCAATTCTGTATCACTCTGCCTTTTTGGGCAAAAGTATAAGCACCATCCAATCAACATTAATTACTTTTAATGAGGTGATTTTATTCAGAGAGACTTAGTTCTGGTTCTTAAGCATCCCATTGAAATTCACTGGACAGAAAACAAACATCTTGGTGTTAGCTGTTTGAATCAGAATACATCTGAATAGGAATATTTCTTATGGCATCAAAGAACAATAATAACTAAATCTTCCATTTCCAAACAAAAATCTGCTGTATTTATGTATTTATTTACTTGAGAATTAGGATGATTCTTCTAATAAACATTGCACTTTATTGATGTTTAATATATTCCTTCAAATATTTGTGACAGCTACACAGCATTTTTCCTTCAAAGGAAACAAAAAACAGGACCAGGGAATTATAGATCAATCAGCCTGATATCAATACCTGGGAAGATCTTGGAAAAGAAAATCAAGCAACAAATCTGGGAACAAGCAAACAAAGTTATAACCAGCAGGCAACATGGATTAGTCAAAAACAGATCATGCAAAACAAATCTTATTTCATTCTTTGAAATAGTGACTAAATTAATAGATCAGTGAAATGCTGTGGACATCGTATGCATAGATTTCAGTAAAGCATTTGATAATCATCCACCGATAGATAAAACAAATCCTTTGCACATTGCCTGATACTGCCATAACATCATCCCATAACAGAGTTCTAAGTGCCTGAAATGCCCCAGAGCATCTATTGCTAGATCATATGCATGGAACTTAAATATTCATGCTTTCATGAATTAGGATTTTATGGTCTCTGGGACAAACATAGGACCAACTGATATGTTATTGGATCAATGCATAGAAAACAGAACACCTTGTGACAGGTGAAAAACAGACACTTAATTTGGAAATGTTCCTAGAAAATATAAATATATATTGTATACATACTATGTGTGTGTGTGTGTTTTTGTTTGTTGCATCTATCTATCTATCTATCTATCTATCTATCTATCTATCTATCTATATATTATATTATATATATATATATGTGTGTGTGTGTGTGTGTGTGTGTATGAGAAATATCTTTAACTGTTATGTTAAGGATCTGTTGGATGCTAAGAAATTGTAGGGTTTTGAATTGAGGTGGCTTCCGGGGTCTTATTTTAAGGACATCTAGCGGGTTTCTGGTCCAAAAACCCATATTTGACCCTTAAATAGTACATCAGAGTCCACCTTTCAAAACGCGGGTGGAGCTGAAATAAAAAGGATGTAGGTCAGGACAAACACATCAAAATATCAAATTAATTTTGCATAATATGATTCATTTCCATACATGAATATCTCTCATATTTCAATTCACATGTTATTTTCTGATATTGGCTTCCAAGTAGTATCGAAATATTAAGTCAATATCTTTTTTTTCCAGAAGCACAAAAAATAGCACCATGACAAAATGCAGATGAATTTTACCTTCCACCAACATTCAATTGCAAACATTCATAACTTTGACTTCCTTCTATACTCATTTAAATAAAGACATCTAAATGGGCCAATGTCAACAGTTACAATAAAATGGAACTTGCTGACCTATAAGCATAAACATGACATTCCAGAACTCAATGGCATGTCCATATACTGAAGCTTCTTATTGTTTGAAAGGTACATTATGATAAATAATTTAATCAAGGTCAGATAAGGAATCTTTGTCAAGAGCAAATGATCAAGACTGAGAACCTAGCTCAAAATTAGCAGTCCAGTATAACACCTTGATGAAAATGTTACCATTACATTTTTTTAAAAAAATATTTGCCATGGATAGATTTTTCTCCACACATCACATTTGATTTATGACTTGGATTCTTGCCTGTAAAATTCAGAATTCAGAGGAAAAAGTATTGATATGTTCTTGCACCATTTTTTTAGGCAAGGTAGATCTACAGGTGCCAAAATCAGAACTAATTTTGGAGGGAAAGAAAAACACACACTGTTGTCTACCTTCATGGGCCATCCCTACTCCAGTCAGAGAAAGGTTTCAAAACTGAAGCCAATAAGGACAGAAAATCTGATCCTATCAAATTCCAATAGTTAAAATCCTTTCCAATTTGAAAGCCATAAAGTGCAAGTTGATTTACACACCAAGTCAACAGGAGAACTGATTAACTAGCCCACAGGATTACTCATTCAGGTGTTTGTATGTAAAACTACAGATATGTTCTCCAAGGGAACATTAGCAGTAGATTCCTAGTCACATCAACAGTGCATCCTTCTCCAATGTTATTTAAAAAAAAAACTACACAGAAGACTACATTGATGGTATCCAACAGTAACCACAAAAGGCAATACAAAGGAACTCTCCTTTGCTTTTCCATTATTTTACAGGTCAAGGAAAACATTTGTTCAAAGTGCAAATCTAAATGAAATGACTTAAGTGAAGTCACAAATACATACATTTACGAAGTGCTCTAATGCATGCTTTGAGACCATAGTCAAGAAAGCTGAGCTACAAGCCATTAGGTATGTTCCCTGCCTTGAGTTTCTTATAAAGTAATAAAAATGGGATAACACTAAACACAGAAAATAAAGAAAATCCATGCCAATCAATGAATAAACATAAATGCACACCGATAAATAAATAAATATATTAGCAGAACCTGACTCTACTAATCTTTAGTGCCAATGTTGTTAATTCCTCACATCAGAATTATTGCAATGTGGCAGGTTAATGCTTATGCCGATGCATGATCATAAATCATGATTTAAAGCTTGGTTTTGCAGTCAGGTTAATGCCGTGACCAATGGATTAATTTCAGTTTTGCTAGCTGCTTCACATTCCGTAAACTTCTGTAACAAAGTTGCTATTTAAATAAGCTTTAATACTAGAACATGGCATTGAAATATACCTATGCTGGTTTATCTCTGCACCACCACCCCAACACCTCCCCCCCCTCTCTCTCTCTCTCTCCCTCTCTCTCTCTCTCACACACACACACACACACAAAAGAAACAATGAAATAAAATGTGCTCATAACTTGCAGCATCACAGTTAACTCGGGAGGGACCTCCCCTTAAATTTCCATCCCAAAATATGAACAGGCAGGTTGTGAGGAAGGAAAAATCTTCCAAGAAAGCAAATATTTTGAGGAAACTTTTGTTCAAACTTTAGTACATGTTTTGAATACTCGGTGACCAAGGTTCCATGCATGCGCACAGAGTGCTGGAATATATCTTCAGTCAGTTCCACATATTGGTTTTGGCGCCACAGCTTTTAATGCTCTGACCTTTCTCTCCAGAGGGTTAAAGCATATTCAAATGGCAGGCGGTTTGGCTCTCACTGCACACATCGAGAGAAACGTCATTTAAATGGTAAGGAGTGATTATTTTTTTATTAGTGTTGTTCTTTTTTTAATCAGCGTAATCCTTAATAGGCTAGCCTTGAGATACATGATTCACAAGTGTAAAAAACTCTTCGCAGGAACTGGGACTTGAATCCCTAAAAGGGCACACACTTCCAAGGCCCTCAAATGGCCGCAGAGGATAACTGCAAAGGAGCTAGCTCCAATCTGAAATAACACTGACTTGCTTTTAGGACCTCTCTCCTCTGCTTTTGGTATCCGAACAACCAGGGACTCACTTGGGTTGCAAAACTGAGAGAGCAGAACAGCCAGGATGCAATTCCAATGCTAGGAAACAGACAAAGGCTTGGGATACACAATCAATGGGAAGCGATGGGGAAGACCTGCCACTCTGTATTAGCGCATTCAATCTACTTCGGGGGATATTGAATTACTTCCTCTCACGTGGGGCGGGGGGGGCAACTGGGACAAAAGATCTGTGTTTGCACCTCAGCGCAGTGCAAGGTTCATCTGCAGATTTCCCCCCATCCTGCTTCCCAAGGAAAAAAGGAGGCAAGGCATGGGGGTGGGGTGGGAGGATGCTGACGTTGTCAATCATGCTCATCATGTCAAGAGGAGAGAGGGAGCTCTCAATCAATTTGCTAGAAGCGTTTAAAGTTCAAGGCAAAGATTTATTGCGGAACCGTTGCAACCACCAAAGAAAGCTTCTGCCCAGAGCAAGAATGGAAGGATTTTTAAAAAAATCTGGTAAGGTACTTCCACTGTAGTCACTCTCTTAAAAAAGCAAGGTGGGGAAATATTTGCATGTGCGTCTATCGAAGGCAAAGATCTTCCATGTAATCCCACATCTAGCATCATTTTTTTTTTAAAAAAAATGTAAATTTCCACACCTCTCTCCACACAACACTAAGCATATAATGTTACACAGAACTTTTAACAAGCAACCAGCAAGGTCCATGCTGGAATGTTTCATCTTACAGAGTCACTTGCTGGTTCCACCATCAATGCAGGATCCATCAAACTATTGTTCTTGAGTAACCGACTACCGATATTCGATGGAGAAGTGCATTGATCTTGTTTGCTCTTCAGACATGCAGATTGGTGCACGTCTCTTAGATTAAACCAGAGGCCTCCGACCTTGGCAACTTTAAGCCTGGAGGACTTCAACTCCGAGAATTTCCCAGCCAAGTTGCCAAGGTTGGAGACCCCTGTCTTTAGGGGTCTAAGGTCCGAAGCTGCTATCTCCCTCTCCCAAGTGAAGTCAGAAAAAACTTTTAAGTATTGGGGCCATAAAGAAACATCCCCTTGACCTCTCCGGTGAGGAGGAGGAACTAGCAGATACGCGCTTTGATCCCTTTCTGGTTAAAGGCAGGAGATGCCTTGCTGAGCCGAGCGTAATCTTAGCCATTACACTTCGCGATCCTTGAATGTCATCGGGAGTTACCGTGTCTACGGCTCTCCAACCGCAACTTACAAAGCGCTGCATTTAACTCGCCATAAAATATGGATTTTATTGCAGCGCTGTCAAGAACTCATTCAACAACCGCTGACCTCGGGGCCGTTTACCTATCCCGCAGTTCCTCCAGCCTTTGAATTAATACACACACACACACACACACACACACACACACACACACACACACACACACACACACACACACGCGCCTCCGCCGCGTTTCAATAGCTAGACTTTTGTCTCACCCTGAATTTTTTTGTAGAATCACTTAATGCCGATCTATATACATCTTGACACCATCTCATCTCCTCCCTTCTCACACACGCACCCTTCGTTTAACCGGTAAAGGGTTTCATAGTTTAGCAGCTTTCTCCAGCCATCCCTTCTTCTCTCGGCTCTTCCTAACAGAAAGCCCTCCTTCCCATCGCGCGTCCCTTCTAAATCAGCATCTTACCACCGGCTCTCCTTCTTCTTCTTCTTCTCTCTCTCTCTCTCTCTGCCTCAGAAGAAGAGCAAAATCAGATCTCCGGAGAAGTTTTCTTTTCGTGTGTGTGTGTGTGTGTGTGTGTGTGTGTGAATACAAACCAGCAAGAGAGGGCTTTGTGAGCTTCCCGGGATCTGGCAGGCTTCGCAAACAGCAGCCCCGTAACATATCCGATTCCCTCTACTTAACGCGGCGCAGGCACCTACTCTACTCCTCTTCACGAGCCCATTCATTTCGCGCATCCAATTGCCACCCTATCCGTGCGCCAAGCGGACACGCCGCCTTCCCTCCCCCCAAACCCCCCAGCCTTCCAGAGCGCTGCGCTGCGTTGCCCTGCCCATGTGCGAGCCCGGGCGCCTCGTCTGCCCCCCCACCCTCCCGACTAACGGACCTGCCAACTTTTGCAAACAACAAGGAAGGCTGAGCCTTGACTGCAGTCCAAACAAAAAAAAAAGAGAGAAGAGAATAAAAGAAAAGAAAAGAAAAGAGAAGGAGGGAGAAAAAGAGGGGGAGAGAGAGAGGGAGGGAGAGGGAGGGGAGGGAGAAAGGGAGGGAGAGACGGAAGGAGAGAAAGAGTGGGAGAGGGGAGGAGGGGGAGAGAGAGAGAGGGGAGGAGGGAGGGGAGAAGGAGAGAGAGGGAGAGAAAGGAGGAGGGAGGGAGAGAGGGGGAGGGAGAAAGGGAGGGAGAGAGAGAAAGAGTGAGAGAGGGGAGGAGAGGGAGAGAGAGAGAAAGAGAGGGAGGGAGGGAGGGAGAGAGAAGTAAAGCAAAAGAAGCCCAAAGGCCTTGCCAAAGGAAGAAGAGCTGCTTTGCCGGCAGGTTCCCGCGGACTGAGGATGGGGGGCTTTCCCGAGCTCAGCGCCTCAGCCTTACCGTGGGGAAGGGAAGGCGAAGGATGCTTTCGCCGCTCCGTTTTACAAAGCCGGGCAGGAAACGCGGCCGGCGTCGGTGGCAACGGCGCCGCTTCTCCACCTGCCTCTCGCCGCCTCCTCTGCCGGTGCGGCGGCTGCCGGTGAGACTTCTTCCTTGGACTGGAGTTGCTCTTCCGTCTCTTGCTCGCCCAGCATCCCTTTACAACTCTGCCTTTGGTGGGGGTGGGTGGTGGTGGAAGGGAAAGCCAAGGCAAGAGGGCTCTCGCGGGTCGATGCAATTCCCCTCACTCAGCCCTCGCCGGGATCGGAAAGGGAGAAGAGTACGAGGAAGAAGAAGAAAAGGAGGAGGAGGAGGAGGAAGAAGAGGTGGAAGGAAGAAGAAGAAAAGGGGCTCCTCGATCCCCCGCCCGCTCCTTCTGAGACGCCCAGCCACTGGACCGCTCCCGTTGCTGCTGCTCTCTCTGCCGCGCCGCTCAGCAAACTGCAGCCTCTGAGAGGAAGGTTAAAGGCTGGGGAAAAGAGAAAGCGCCTCTTCCAAGCACCCAGCGATTTGCAAGTGAATGAGATGGGAGGGACGAGGGGGAGGGCTTTGTGGAAGGCACCCCCCCCTCACCCGGCTTGTCTGAATGGGTGACAAAGACTGGCTTTCTTGTGGGGGGGGGGGAGAGAGAATCGCTCCAGCAAGACCTCATCCCGGCCAACAGCCATCAACTAAAGTGTCTTCAGGCATTTTGTGTGTTCCTTGCATATGCCTTGAAGAGGTAGATTTATCTCCTCCACCCTGGCTCTCTCTCTTGTTACTACATAGCCCTGGGTTAAATGTTGGTGTGGGGTGGGGGGTTTCCGGTTCAATGTGTGAAGGGTGAAGGATGTGTGTTTGTGTTTATTTTCATGGTCATGGTCATGATGTGCACTGAAGATGGTGTTTGATTTCGTTGTATGAGGTGCAATGAGAATAAAGTAAAGTAAAGTAAAGTAAAGTAAACTAAATAGACCTGTATACTGCGTGAGTCAAAAAGAAGGTTGTGAAAATATCTACAGACCCCTCACATCCTGGACATAAACTGTTTCAGCTCCTTCCATCCTATCCACGCTATAGAGCACTGCACACCAGAACAACTAGACACAAAAGAATCCCCCCCACCTCCTCCCCAAGCCATCACTCTGCTAAACAATTATTTCCCACAACACTTTCAAATTAACTACTAAGACTATTACTATTGTTCTTCTCATCCTTACTATACTTATCTCTTCCCACTTACGGCTATATCCATGTTGCCTGCATCTTTACAACTTATATTGTTTTTATTGTTTCCTAGTATGATTTGATTGCTTATTAGTATCCTAGGACTATCACTAAGTGCTGTATCTTACGGTTCTTGACGAATATATTTTATTTTTTCTTTATGTCATCACTGAGAGCATATGCACCAAAGACAAATTCCTTGTGTGTCCAATCCTACTTGGCCAATAAAGAATAAAAAATTCTATTAGAGTCACTGATCCCCAGATTTTTTTGGCACATTTGGAAAACAAATTTCCTGCCAGGAGCTTCGCCACCTTAGCATTGATGTAGAAATTGAACACGGGCAGGTGCTATAAAATAGACCTTTGGGTGAAGCCTTGTAGGAAGGCCTCACACTAGAAAGCTGACTTGAGTGGCCAAGACTGTGATTTGATTTACAACTCTTTTTTTTTTTAACAAAAGTAGGAAAGTGGGGTGGTTAGGACAGGGGGCTCAGTCTCCAACTCTGGGCAGGAATCCAAATTACAAGCCTTCAGGTTCTTTTTTTTTTTTCAGTTTGAACCTGATGCAATGGTTAAAGTGCTGGCAAATTAGGCAATTAGAAGACTTGTGAGTTTCATGCCTTGGGCATGAAAGCCAGCTGGGTGAGTTTAGGCCAGTCACTTTCTCTCAGCCCAACTCAACTCATAGGGTTGTTATGGGGAAAATAGGAAGAGGAAGGAACAGTGGGTAGATTCACCTCCTTGAGTTGTGCCTTGTACAAAATAATAATGGTGACATAAAAAAAATCTAATAAATAAAATAAACACTTCTAGTGATCCAAAGTCCACCACAGGTTCCCCTGCTGAATTGCACTATTTATGGTTCCCCCTCCCCCCATTGAGTATTGTCAAATGTTAAGAAAATATTCTTCTTTCTTAAATATATTCCATAGTCTGTCTTTTGTATGATATCCTTTAGATACCTGAGAAGGGTACATGGTCCCCCACTAGTCTTTTCTCTGAAGATGAAATATCTCAAGATCTGTCAAAAATCTCCATAGAATTTACTTTCCTGTCTTAGATCATCCTTGTTGTTTTCCTCTGAGCATATTCCAAACTCTCAGAGTCTTTACAATGTACTGCCTAAACAGAATTCATTTTCAAGGCAATCAGCCTAGTGTAAAATGGAATAATAAACACATGTGTTTAGGAATCCATACATCTGTAGATGCAGCCTAAAATTACACTCGCCATTTATGCAGCCCTGTCACACTGTTGACTTGAGCGGTGTGCTTGATTTTATGCTAATTTAAAATAATTACCAAGGTGAATTCAAGATGATGCTGATAAATATAAACTCCAAAAGTCTTTTGAGCCAGAATATTTAAAAACCCGCATTATCTCATATGTACTTTCTTTCAGTTAGCTCTACTTTCAGTTAGCTCAATTGGCTATCATGTCAAGTCAGCAAACTTTTCTACTGTGGCACCCAGGTTGTGAACCTTCCTTTCAAGCACATTTAGAGCTTTCTGGTTTGAAGTTCTCTGGACTTCTAAAACCATTTTCAGTGTTAAACATGATCACTTCTTTCCTCATCATGGGCTCCTCCTAAATTAATTCCCAACAAAGGTCATGCTGGGTACAAAATTCAGGGAATTGCAGTCTTCACATCTGGAAGAGACCTTGAAAGGAAGTGGATGTCTGTTTTTTATTTTTATTTTAATTTTATACACACACACAAATAATAAGGTGCAAGGAGGCCGCCAACCTTTTGGACCTCAGGAACTACCAAACTCATAATTTTAAATCCCGCGGACCAGAGACCCTGGGAAAATCCCAAAAACAGTCTGCAGGAAAATTTCCCATCCTGTGTTCCTACTGATCGATCAGGTTACCAGCTCCAGCTCCGTTCTCAGTGGGGGGAGACAGAGAGAGAGAGAGAGAGAGAGAGAGAGAGAGAGAGAGAGAGACTTTTGGCTTCATGCAAGGAAAGCAGCAGGAGCAGCAGAAGTCTTTCTTTCTCTCTCCCAAACTTCGCCAGAAATGAGTCTTTGTGAGACTTGTCATGCTGGAAAAGCCTTTTGGAGCAGGATGCTTTTAGGGTCCCAAAGACTAATTTCTGGTGGAGTTTGGGAGAAAGAAAGACTTTTGCTTCTTTCCTTGTGTGCAGCCAAAAGCAGAAGAAGAAAGAAGTGGAAAGAAGCAGCCTGGTGACCAGGCCAAGTGTGTGGAGCGTGTGGGGCAAATTCCCCCCCCACCCTTTCCCGCCTCCCCTCACTACCTTGTGTTGTTCACAATGCAAATGATGCAAGCCTTGTGTTCCCACAGGCCATGTGGGTGGCACAGCCTTGTGTTCCTGCATAGCCTGGATTAATTGCTTTGGGGGTGACATTTCTCTGCGGACCACCAACATTTTCTCGTGGACCACCAGTGGTCCCCGGCCCACTGGTTGGCGACTACTGATTTACATTAAATTACATTACATTATTATATTTTTCCAATTTGGTGTAATGGTTTTTAGGAATATAGACTGCCATCAGAAGCTCTTGAAGTTTAAAAATTAGGAACTGAAATCTTTTTATGAAGCAATTAAACTTTGGACTAGAGCTAACCATTAAACTTGGATTTAAACCCAGATCTTTCTCCAGTATGTCTAAGTACTCTTGTTCCTTCTTTAAATATTATAAAAACTCCTTTCTGTATTATTGAGTATGGCAACAAAGCAAAACTATTACCCATTTGTTAACTCAGAATTCAAGGCAATACTTTTATTTGTATTCTATGATGTTCAGAGTATTTTGCATACATTATTCATATAATTCTTGAATATAATCATTGTACTATTGCAGATGGGAACTGACAAAAGTTAGTTTGAGTTTTTAGTTGAGCTGAAATTTAAAATTGGATTGGAGCTTTATTGTTTTTCTTTTCTTGTTTCGTTTTTGTGCTATGTAATACATTTTTAAGAAGAAATAAATGCAACCTGCTCAGCCTGAGAGCTAAAGCTTGTCTGCCAAAAGTCCCATCAAGGAGGGGGTTTTTGGGTGGGAGGGTGGAGATGTGGAAAGTAAAAATGAGATTCCTAAGTGGGGTGAAAATGTTTTGCTGCTCAGAGTTAAAAATATGGTGACAGAGGGAGAAATACGTTATCAGAAATGTAGGTTTTGATTAATAGCTATCAAATCCATTGACTTCAGTGGATTTCATAAACAGTGCCCACTTCAAAAATAGTAACATACTCTGGTTTCTCTTTGGATCATATTTTAAATGTAAATGTTATTTTACAATAAATTCCTGCATGAACACTAACTACTAGGTTTAATTCTATGGGGATTCTCAATCATTCAGGTCATGATTGTCCCAATGGTGTTTTTCAAAAAAGCCAACTGGACTTTTTTGGTTTTTGTTGATGTTTCACTTCTCATCCAAGAAGCTTCTTCAATTCTGGCTGAATGGTGAGGAATGGAAGGATTTATATTCTTTAATCATCTGAGTGTTAGCCCTCTGATGGTCGGTTGTTAGCTCTCTGAGAATCCTTGACGTCACTTGGGGGGTTTGTCTGTACCCTCAGGGTCATCTGAATCAGAGTGCAAATGGGTGCCTTCTTGGCACTGCTAAAAGTCCTTCAGAATACTAACAACCAGATGACTTCTAAGGCATATACATCTTTTAGCCAGAACTGAAGAAGCTTCTTAGTTGAGAAGTGAAACTTCTTCAAGAAAAAAGTCAAGAAAGTCTAGTTGCCTTTTGAAAAAAAAATACTTTTGGGACTACTGGGTCTAATATATGAAGAAATATCTGAAGGCTGAATGTACCCTTTATATCCTTTTGAAACCTTGGTCACCCAAAAATAGGACCAATTAATTATGCTAATCACTGGGGATATAGTTGTGAGAACATTTATTCACAGGTCCTCAAAATTCCTTAAGAAAACTCCAGGCCATGAATATCATCTCTACTAAATGTCTATATGTGGCATACTAGACCAAAAAGTTTATTCAACTAAACCAGGGGTCTTCAAACTTGATAGCTTTAAGACTTGTGGATTTCTACTTGAAGAATTTCTCCTCCAGTCATGTTAGCTCAGGAATTCTGGGAATTGAAGCCCACAAGTCTTAAACTTGCCAAGTTTGAAGACCCTTGAACTAAATAGACCAGTGGTGGGCTTCAATTTTTTTTACTACAGGTTCTGTGGGTGTGGCTTGGTGGGCCTGGCAGGGGAAGAATACTGTAAAATCTCCAGTCAGAGGTGGTATTTGCTGGTTCTCCGAACTACTCAAAATTTCTGCTACCGGTTCTCCAGAACTGGTCAGACCCTGTTGAATACCATCTCTGAAATAGACATTAGAAGAGGCGTTTCCTATATGTGTGAGAAGCATTTCCTGTGCATGAGAATACTTCTTTTAAATGCCAGGTTGTTGTTGTTGTTTTAGAAAAAGACTGAATGTTAAACTTCTATACAATAATATTTCCTGCCAATTGAGACTGAAACTTTTCAGCTGAGTGAAAGTTTGGAGTCATTTTTTCAGTTAATGTTTCGAGACATCCATTACTTTTATAGTCCAAAATCTTTGCTTCTAGAGAATATGAGTGGCCTTTCTGCTCTATTTCTGTGTCAACTATTGTTCTATACATGTCCTCTTTGAGAAAAAGTATTTTAGTAGCATTCATGGCCCAGTAAACCTGGGTCATCCAATCATTCTCAATAACGCAAAAAAACAAAACAAAAAGAAAAAAACCCAACCCCAAACAGAGACATGGCAAAAGTTATTTGACTTCAGCAAAATCTGATTTGAAAAAATTCAGAGCCCCAAAATGTTTAGAGGAAACAATCCAGGTTTTATAGACCGAGTTTGGCAAATCACACTCTCACCTTATAAAGTTTTTAAAAGTATATAATAGTATACATATGAGTATGTTGCCTTGAGCTCTTCTGTAGAAAAAAAAAGTATTAATTAATATAGATTAAATTATTTTTCATGAAACATCAATAGATTTCTTGCATGCACTATGGAAGAAATTATTCTTCTGTAATACCAGCATTTAATGAAAGGATACTATAAATACTCTAGCACAAGAAAAAAGTAAACATTAATCATATTATGGCAACACCACTCTTGTCCTTAAGTAGGAAGTAAGTATCATTGAACTTTAGCAACCACTCAAAGATCTGAAAGACCTAGTTAGGGACAGATCATCATGGACAAAATCTATTTATCTGTTTGCTAATATGCTGATGGTATATAATCAGATAATCAGTTGTATAATATAAGTGTATTCTATATGTAATACATATACAGGATTGGACATTCCGTTGGTTCCACAGTTATTCTCCAATCCCAGTCTATGGTTGGGAATAATCATGGCCCAATGGTAGGACCTGTATGCAAGAAATTCCAATTTCTGGCATAATGAATTCAGAGACAGAAATGGAATTTATCTTCTAACCTCAGAAGCTTCTGTCAGTCAAAGTATATTGAGCTAGGCAGATTCCTTATAAGGCACCTTCATATGTTCACAGAATACTTAAAAGCAGCAATCCAGGCAGGCTGGATGAATGTGATTGAGCTTCAAAAATA
Organism: Pseudonaja textilis; assembly: GCF_049901715.1. NCBI lineage: Eukaryota > Metazoa > Chordata > Lepidosauria > Squamata > Elapidae > Pseudonaja > Pseudonaja textilis. The sequence continues at coordinate 128,009,143 of NC_141992.1, read as the reverse complement.
TCTTGTTCCACATCAGGAAATGGTTCTCCAGTCTATGTTCTGTTGGGATGTTTCCCCTCACTTTTTAAGCGCACATAACAATGATATATTGATCTGTCTGTTTTTCATTATTGAAAACACTTGTAAAACAAACTCCTCTTTCATTTTATTTTCTGCCATTTGAGATCAGTAGTGCCAGCATATTAATGTGGTATTGCAGAATAGGAAAAGCATGCCCATCAAGTGTAATTCGCATCTGTTAACATTAAATGCAATTTTTTTTCTAATAGTAAATCAGTAGTCCAAAGAATTATTATCTTCAAAACAGCAATTGATGAATCTCAGACCCAATCCTATCAAGACTGAATAGCTGTGGGTATCGGCGGCACCTGATTCTGGAGACATTCTGTCTTGTATGGGGTTATATTTTCTCATTCAAGGGTGAGGCATTGTCTGGGGGTCTTCATGGACTCATATCTCCTATTCAATGAGTAGGTAGCATCTTTGGCAGGAAGGCCATTGCACAGTTTCCTCTGTGCACTATTGGACCCTTTCCTAGAATGAGAAGTCCTTTAGTCATTCATGACTTGTCACTCCATACTTCAACCATTGTAAAGCATTACACAGTAGAAGGTTTTCCCTTAAAGACCATTTAGAATCTTCAAGTAGTCCAGAAACCAATGACATGGGCAAATTACGTGGATGTCTACATAAACCTAAGTGACATCTCTGCTCTGTAACCTGCATTGTTTGGCAATTGGACTGCTTTCCTTATTCTGAAAGTAGTTTATACATTCCGCCTATAATTGATTCCTACTCAGTTATGGCATCACAAATGACAATTGCTTGATAGTTATGGTTATTAAAGGATTGGACCATGGTTAATGGATATTTATCAATGGCTACAAATTATGGTGGTTCTTCATTATCAGTAACTGCAGAACAACAATGGAAGATAATTATTTCCTTGATGTTCTGTTTATGGGCTTCCAATTGATCATTATTTGAAGCTGGAGACAGAACTAGATTGTCCTTTAATCTGATAACCAGATTCTTCTTATGCTTACATTTCTGTTTTCTAATTTCTCTTACATTAGTTTTTATAGTGCAGGAAAACTGGCTCTTTATGGAATTCAGTATAAAGGTTCCCTTTGGATCTCTAGGCCAACTATGGTATACATTTTTTTTTGCTGGCCTATGACTGATTTCGTATTATATAATTCTGCTTTTATGATTGTTTTACACATGCACACATCCATATGTACATGAACATTATAATATACCTGAATCGTGGTGGCACAGTGGTTAGAAAGCAGTATTGCATGGAAACTCTGCTCACTGCCAGGAGTCGAGCCTGCTGTGGCTCAAGGCTTCCATCCTTCTGACATTGGTAAAATTAAGACCCAGATTGTTGGGGGCAGGGGTGGGTTTCTACCGGTTCTGTCCACCTCTGTAGAACTGGTAGCTCTGAAGAGCAGCAGACATAGAACCGGTTCTATGTCTGCTGATGTCCGCCCACCTGGGCTCTTACCTGACCTTTATTTCCTGATTTTTTCAACTTCAGCTGCCGTGCAAGGCACAGCTGCAGTTAAAAAAGCAGGAAAAAGGGGCTTTTTGAAAGACTGTTTCTCTGCACGCAGCATGCTGATGACCATTTACAGCCGCATGCCTGCAGCGTGCAGGGAAGCACATTGTAAATCACCGAACCTCGTAAACGACCAAACTGGTAGTTAACCCTGTCGGATCCCACCCCTGGTTGGGGGCAATATACTGATTTGGTAAACTGCTTAGAGAGGGTTGTACAGCACTGTGAAGCAGTATTTAAGTCTACGTGCTATTGCTATAATCTGATTTGAAAACAGTCTAATGCAGTAGCAACCTAAATTGAAAAAAAAGTGTATTTACATATACATTAATAATTTATTGAACATTTAAGAGTCCATTATTCTTGAAGAAAAGCATTATGAAGAAAAGCAATATATTCCAACCAACTTGATCCTACCTGCCCTTCTATATCCAAATGAAAAGAAATCATGGAAAGTCATATTCACATTCATCAGCCACCCCTAGTCACTTATGAGTCATCAGATGAAACACACCATTTGATTCTAAAACCAACATCTAAAAATCTACCCAGAAGTAAAAATCAATCATTTTGAAATTTTTGGAAGCAAGTTATTTGCTTGAGATATACGGTAGTTATAATTTATCTGCTTAAAATAGAGCAAAATCAATGCAGCTTGAAATTCAGAATAGACAATTTCTGTATCTTTTATCTACATGGTGTTTTTTTTTTCATAGTCACAAAGCCCAATCATTCCAAGAGTACATCCCTTTGCCTGGAATTCATATTTGTTTAATACTTGGGTTCCTCATTGGGATAAATGAAAATATTTTATTTCAGGAACAGGCTTAGCTTATATCCCAATCCAAATTGGAAAACAGGCCCATAATTTCAGTTATCTGAACATACAGCCATAGCATACAGAAGGTATTATTCTGTATGTCAAGCAATAAGTATGCACTTCTAATGATTCTTACAAAAAAGTTCTAAGAGGTAAACAAACACAATCCCCAATTGTTTATGTGTATGGAAGAATCTGTGAGTTTTTTCCATCTAGTTTCTAGGGTCCTGACAAGTTTACAACTCAGATTAATCTAGCCTACACTGATGCTTCTTACATGTAAACAGGCTAAAATGATATAACACACTATTCCAAACAATAATTTATTTACTTATTCAAGGGAAGCAGCAAATGTGAGGCCAGCTTGTGCAATGCCACACAGAACAGAGATATCTGGCCATCCTCTGTAAACCATCAGCCGACCGTATGAATTATGAAACAAGAATAATATTATCTTTGCCTGTATAACTACAGAGGCTATTGATGACCACAGTTCCCTCCAGACCTTTGAAAATCCAGATGCATTGTTTGACCCATTGACCTTCTGCAGTAATGAGTTCCACAGGTGGATAATACATAGCATAAATATTCCCCCTTTGTTTGTGTTTTGTGCTGTCTTGTATGCCTATGGCATGCCCCATTCTCAACTTATGGGGTCAGAGCCAACCCTGGCCCCTGCCTTTCTTTGAGATTGACTCGTAGCCTGGTTTGAGACTGGCTTACCTTCTTGGACTTCACATTCTTTTGAAATAAATTTCAGCCCAAAATGTTTTCTCCTAAATGCCACCCAGTAGTTCTTAATTATGTATGTTAACACTGGTATTCTCCGTGTGTTTGAGAAGGCATTTGAATTGCATTACATTGATATATTAATGGATTTCCTCGCACAGAAAGCCATAGAGAAGATTCACCAATCTTATTTTTGTTGTTTTTGCATGAACCATGAAATGATAGTTTTCAGGTCACCTTAAATCATCTCTATCTCCCTCCCTCCCTCCCTCCCTCTCAGAGAGAGGGAGAGAGAGAGTGTGCATTAAGTGATGAAACATGCAATAGGAGATAACTGACCCTATGATTTACCTATTTGGTTCTGATGCTAGATGCAAATACAAAGTATTTAATTTAATCATGATGTCGTATTTTTGGTCATTGTAGCTGAGAGCAGATACTGTGCTGGAGGCTATCTATTTAACTTTCAGCAAAAATGGACAAGATTGCTGTGACAGAAATTGGAAAGGAAACTAGATCCAGTTGTTAAAGCACAACCAAATTTGTGATCAGACTATTTCTATCAAGACAATTAGACAACAACTCCCAGTAAAAATCAACTATACAACTAAAGATTGGAGATAAAAATGCACCGATATTCAGAATATATCTGTATGTGCATATATGAAACCTCCTGATCCTTGTTTATTTGTCTATTTAATTTCTGTAGCCATCCATCTCAGCAAAAACACCTCTGGGCAGTACATAAGAGAGAGAAAAAAATACGTCTATAAAAACGTTCAGCTGCTTAAGAGAGAGAATAGCAAATTGTCTATTCTGTACATATAAACCAGGTATATTAATTTATCATCTTGCCTCTAATAAATATCTATCCAACTTATCTAAAAAGCCAGACCTATTATTTTTTCTTAGATAAACATCAACCAAACTTCTAAAGATAACCCATTCTCTTGCACCAATCATCAAATTTGTTTCGGTGAACGCTTCTTACCCAACCAACCCAATCATTTCCTATCTGTCCAATTTCATAATCAAATAAAAGCCAATAAACTCAAAATATTCTGATAGTGTTTCTGCTGTTTATTGTGTGGCTTGCTTCTAAATGTAGATGTTTGGACTTTTAGAACCTTTTAATTAAACCACGTATTACCACTGTAGGCCAACTGAAGAGTTGTTAAGATCGCAGGCTTTTAAAAACTCTGTTCTGGAAAAAAAATTCACAGTTGTGAAATATCATTGAAAAGTCTGCCAAGCACAAGTGCTTTTACAGGTCATCATTCTATAAGATAAAGAACAGGCTTATGCTGAAACAGAGCATAGTGGTATCTCTGGAATACATTCCTGCTTGAATTTAAGTGTTGCAGGAGAAATCTTTCCTACTCTTGCTACGTGAGATTATTTAACCAGAGACTGAACGTGGGATCAAATGTGCTCTACCGTTGAGCTATAGCATTTAATAAATTTGTAGGCTTCACCCAGCTTTGATCTATTTTGTCTGAATTTTTTAATTAAAGACTCTGCAATCTACCTTTTTATGTTATGTTTATAATATAAAATACATAGCGTTTTTAATTTTAATAGTATAGTGTAAAAATCCACCCCTACAGTGTAACATTATATAAAACAGTTTTTTTCCTTATGCCTAATGTAAATGAGTACATAGAAAATCAAGTGAGCCTCTAACTGCAAAAGCATGGGAATAGTAATAGTTATTATTTGATACAGGTTATTGCAATGGCTTTAATCAGAATCTCACAAAATTGTGAATATTTCCATCTGCCATAAAATGGCATCTTTTAAAAATATAACCTCAACTTTTCTTTCTACTTTTCAAGGTTATGTGCTCTTCTAGGCAGTAAATGTCTCCTATATTTTTGTAGCAAGCATTTTGTGCTAATTTAATTTTGCTGGGTGTTTTGAACTCTCTTTTGATCTGTCTTTCTTTCTCCTTTTTATTATTTTTGAAAATTGAACCTGCACATTGTAATTCAATTGTTTCTGCCTGGCACTTGGGAAAAGATAAAACAGCTTTGCCAGGCTACAGAAGTTCAGATTTCTCTGGAATTCAGGAGCTTGACAGCCAATTAAAGAAATGTCACTGATTAAGAAATAATTTTATACATATTTACATCTCATTTGAATGGGAGCATATTTCACTGCTGAGGTGTCCTTCAATCCCCTAAACCGAATGATTAGTAAGAGATCTCTTATTAAAGTAAATGCCCCTATGCTGCAAACTACAACAATCAAGAACCTTCTCTGAGGTAAACATTTTAGATCAACCTAACTACCTATCTACCTAACTAACTATATGTTACCTATAACAGTGTTTCTCAACCTCATCAACTAAGATTTGTGGACTACAATTCCCAGAATTCCTCCGCCAGCATGCTGGCTTGGGGAATTCTGGCCTAGGGAATTCTGGGAGTTGACACATCTTAAAGTTGCTGAAATTGAGAAACTCTGCTCTATAAAATAGATTCTAGTAGCCCATTCTTTATTTAAAAAAAAGTCACTTCCCTGCAGAGTCTTTCTAAGTATCATAGTGCATAGTAAAAAATCACTATTTTAAGTATGTTAGGAAAGATGCTTATTTTCCATTTCAGCTGTTTCTTACATTTTACAAAAATGAATATGTAAAATTGGGGAGATAATTACCAGTATCATAATGATATGTACCGTATTTCCCCATGTATAAGCCACCCCTTTTTTCCAAAATTTTCAAGCCCAAAAAGTAGGGGGGTGGCATATACAAAGCAGGTACACTTTTTATACGTGAAAAATGCATAAAATAATAAAGTAGGAATAAACTGGTTTTCCAGCAGTATGCTATACTTTTTTGTAAAAATTGTACGTGATGATACGATTACGAGTGCGAGTACGCGATAGAAATGCATATGCTAGGCATCGGCCTGAATGCTTCGTTCCTACTCTCGTTCCGATGCGTAGATTGCTAGCGTCGCCGCACCGCTTTCGGCGTCATGACCGAAGTTGTAGATCTAGACGTCGAATTTTGTTTCTTTGTAAATTTTCTTTCTTCATAACTTGTTTCTCTAATAAAATATTTTTTTCAAAACTTCACAGTCCAAAAATTGGGGGGGTGGCTTATACAAAGGGGGTGCTTATACATGGGGAAATACGGTATCTATGGTTTAATCAATGTATTTCTGCCTTTCACATGGGATCCACATGTGGCATATATTCATCCTCCAATTATTATCCATAAAAAAATCCCTGCAAAATACAGTGAGCTGAAAAGTATTGTAATCTAATGGATGTGAGTAGATTCTATGGCTGTGGGTGGATTAAGACCTGACTCTCCTCAAAGACATCTACATTGCTATCAATAGGCAACATGAATCCATTGTACTATTCCATTATCACCCTGTTTATTTTGGGTGTCTAGACTCCAGACAAGATATTGTAAAGATCCAGAAAATGGCAACGAAGCTTCGAGCTTTTTATGATTATGAGAAAGCGAGGAATGAGCATTGGCCGATGCATGAAGGAGCAAAACAGATGTGAAGGCTGCCTTCAAAGAAGCTCTTTGTTTAAAAACTATAGTTGAAGCTGGGTATTTACTCTTAGAGTTTTCAAGGTTCTTCATTTCCCCCTAACTAGCATTAAAAATGCCTTCCTGAAATTTGTGTTTTCCTTGCTTCCTCGGTTTTGCCAACTATGTAGATTTGAAAAATATAGCAGGAGAATGACAAGCATTTGACTGGACCTGGGTTAGACTTAGCCTGGTTCAGTGTACCTCTTCGTACAGTCTGTTCTTGATGTCATCTGAAGTGATGTCTAAAGTTCCCATAAGAAGAAGGATTCATGACCTGCTATTGGGTTGGCATGCTTTCTTCTGGTATAAGGGAACTAAAATACAGGGGTCTTTTAGAAGACATTATATTAGAGAGTCATTGTTTTTAAATTGGGAGAAGATAAAAAAAAAGCAATATTATTTAAAGATTCCATTATGGATATCTATCATTGAAGCTTTTTCTTATCCAATTATATATAAAAAGGAACAAACAGTTAGATATGGTGAGATATTGAATGAAAAGGGTGAACTTAAATCAGTGCAAGCATTGGAAGAAGAAGGTATAAAATGAATTGGTTGTCATATTTGCAAATACAATCTAGATTTGATAAAGATATTAAATTAGAAGGTATTTATGATAAGCTGACTGATTTAGATAAAATCTTGATAGGTACTGATGAAAATGTAATTAAAAACTTTATGGACATTTATTAGAATTTAAATTGGAGGAGGAACAAGTTAAAGAAATGATGATTGCTTGGGGAAAAAATTTGGATATGGGATTGATTTAGAGAAATGGCAAAAATTATGGTCTCAATATTATAAAATTACAATGTCAACTGCTTACAAAGAAAAATTGTATAAGATGTTTTACAGGTGGCACTTACCCCCAACGAGAATTGCAAGAATGTTTAAGGATAAATTGGATAAATGTTGGAAATGTCATCAGATACCTGGTTCGTGTTACCATATGTGGTGGACGTGTTTGGATGCAAAAAAATATTGGACTAAAATCCACACATGGTTGGAAAAAACGATAAAACAACATATAGACTTTAAGTCAGAAATATTTTTATTGGAAATTATACTGGAAATGTACAATAAAGAATTGAAATATTTGATTGTAAATGTTTTGACAGTGGCTAGGATTGTATTTGCTAAGAATTGGAAAAATGAAAAAATACCTATGCAAGAGGAAGTTATTAAGAAAATTATGAACTGTGCTGAAATGAGTAAATTGACATTTGAAATCAGACAACAAGAAGATAAATAATTTTACATGATATGGAATTTGTTTTATCAATGGTTGGATAAAAAGACGTGGTAATTTTGTAATAGAAGTTTAATAGATCAATATCAAATATAATACAAATATATATAACCATTGGATGAAAGTGTAATACAAACTTTATAATAAAATCTAGAATATCTCATATAAATGATGGAATAAATAGTTTAGTCATGAATGATTAATAACTGATAAATATATAAGCATATGTTAGATTGACAATGTGAGAATTTATATAAACTGTGAATGATGACTACGAAAAGACAGCACAAAAGATTTGTAACCAACTGACACACTGTATGTATATAAAATGGAAGATGGTTTTATGTTTTGTATGTTTTGTTTGTACATGTTTGTCTTAAAAAATGAAAAACCTTTTTTTTTAAAAAAGAGGAAGTCACTACTGAGTTTTTGTATATTTTCCACAACAGTTGCTTATAATAGGGACATCTGGAAATACCCCATCTTTAATTTAATATCTACTTATTAAATAGCTTCATGTAAATTCCAAGAATATGAACAGTAATGAAATGGTGGTGGTGGTGGTGATGATGATGATGATGCAATGCTTATTAAATTTGCCACCCAAAAGTGGCTTACAACAGCAAAACGCAATAAATGCTGAAATAAGTAGAGACCACTAGCTCTACAATTTAGATGGTACAATGCAAAACCACAGCACCAATTACAAGGAGAAATGAATTAACAACATCCAGTTCCATGTGCCACAAAATCATTCCCCAAAGGTCTTCTGGAAAAATTTGATTTTTAGTCCCTTCTAGATGATTATTGCTAAGGAGGTCAGCTTAGCTTCTAGAGCAGTGTTTCTCAAATTTCAGATGTGTGCACTTCAACTCCCAAAATTCCCCAGCTGGCTGGGAAATTCTGGGAGTTGAAGTCCATGCATCTTAAAGTTGCCAAGATTGAGAAACACTGATCTAAAATGTAGGTCCCATGATTGAAAAATTGTGTTTTCTGGCTTAATTCCATCAACTTGCAATGCTGAAGTTATACCTCTGTATACCTAAGTTTCTAAACTAAAACAACAACAACAACAACAAACAACAACAACGACTTATATTATTCTCTTATAGTCCTAAGAGAGAGGAAACCTTTCATGGTGATGACCATAAAGAACATGGTTAATGTTTCCAGTGAAAGGAAAACAAAAATAGAAACAAAATGCAGTAAGTATAAGAGAAGACTCTTGTTATCATATTAAAAAAATACAGCAGAGGAGGGGGGGAATTTGAATAACATCTTAGATTACTAGGAGCCTTTTATATTTGTTTTTGTGAATAATAGTAACCTATGTGATGACAACTCATTGGGGATTTAACACTCCTATTTTGCCATTTCACTGCCCTTCTTTCCTTCCTGTGCCTATTTTAAGAACTGTAAAAAGATGGATTAAATGTAGTTCAACAGAAGACAGTGCTAAGTCAAAGAGTGCAACTTGTAATTTGCTTGTTTTTCACATGAAACTGCAACTTTCAAAGTGGAACTTTAATTGGAGTGTTATTCCTATATCCAGTTTGAATGCCATAAAATTATGAAGTGTCATCACCTCTTTTGAGATGCAGGATCTCTTTTCTGGAATCCACTTCAAAGTCCCCAAAAGCCTTGAATTCCCATGTTTTCGAGAGAGAAGTAGATTTTTTTCTTTGCTTTTTTTTTAAAAAAATGGAAACTTTTGACTCTGCATTGTAATGTGAATGATAGGTTATTTTATTCTTATAACACTGTCATTTGCAGTTTCCTCAGATCAGTTCCTGCAAATAAATGTTCAGGTTGCAGGTAACACTTCAAGTTTTCCACTGCATCAGTCTCTTGCAATTCCCCAAGGCTGGTTTTAGCAACTCATCTGCAAAAATGCAGCTATCTTTCTTTTCCTTTAGCTACAAACCAGTTTCACTCACAGAGCTGAGATAGAATACAAATGCCATTGGATTGGAGCAGCTGTTGTAACTCAGAAGCTATTAAGCACTAACAAAGGAAACCACAACATCTCAGAGAAAATTACTCCATCACTTTGCATAACTGTACAGCAAGTCTCATTTCAATAAAACATGATCGCATAATGAGTGACATCACTTACGGTTTGGTAGCGTAAGTTAAACTCTTTTTTTTTTTTTAGTTTTACAAATCAAGCTAGATGTTTCTGATAAAAATAAAACTTTAGAAAAAGAAAAAAGATTCATGCATCCATGTATAAAATTGGCTCGGTGCTACCAGATATTCTAAACCATATATACTATGAGCATGGTGGCACAGTGGTTAGAATACAGTACTGCAGGCTACTTCTGTTGGTTGCTGCCTGCCAGCAATTTGGCAGTTGGAATCTCACCAGCTCAAGGTTGACTTGGCCTTCCATCCTTCCAAGGTCAGTAAAATGAGGACCCAGATAGTTGGGGGGCAATATGCTGACTCTGTAAACCACTTAGAGAGGGCTGTAAAGCACTCTGAAGCGGTATATAAGTCTAAGTGCTATTGCTATCCTCATTTCTACAGTAAAACATGTGAAAATCAACAAAGAGTCCATATATTGAATCCATTCTTTGTCCTTTGAAGGGAATCTTCAGCTATGTTGGATTAATCTCTTCACCAAATCCCAGGCTTGATATAGACAGAGTTCTTAATAAATCCTGCAGTGTAATTTTGGAGTCTAATTCAGCATCATATATATTCCTCTTATGGCTACATTTTAGTTTATTTTTATCATGTATGCATGCATGTACTTGATTGGGGTGTCAAACTGGTGGCCTGTGGGCCGGATGAGTCATATGCAAGCTCCGTGAAGGGGAAAAATCCTTTTTCATCACATTATGGCAATGTGACACGGCGAGTTTGACACCTGTGCTTTACACAGTCTGTATTACTGACCAGGACCAATGCAGGCTAAATAGCTGTAAGGCAGCCTTTGCAGCTTTCTTGCACTGGTGGGAATAGCAGTGTTCTGGAAGGAAAGGTACATGCTTTGGCTCTGCAAAATATAGTATAAACAAATCTTAACTCGTACATCATTGGAGCAATAGCTCACTTGTTAAAACTTCACAGAAAATTGGTACAAACAGCAGAAACGCATACTGAGGTTTTAAGCTGCCAGTTTTGTAAGCTGAGCATATTTCAAAAAAAAGAAAAGCGGGAGGGAGTAATGATGAATGGAAAAACTGCTTAAATAGCCCATGTTGACTTTTTTTTTTTTAAGAAGTGGAAAGTACTGCTTCAGCATAATTCTTTGCAAATATTAATTTGTCAGTAACTATAAAAAAGTCATCTGGAGGTTCAAGAGCTCATATCAAAATATGGTGTCTGACATCAGATTTTAGTTACTGAAATTGACAGTGATGAAAAGTACATCTCTGATAGCAGTGAAGTTTAGCATCTCACTTATTTGATACCAATAGCCTTCCTTGTATGGTCAATTCTTACAAAGCCAATAAGATCATCCTGAACTTTCACATAATACAAAAGATAGGTGAAGAACATGTAAGATGAAAACACTTCTTTAAACAAACAAACAAACAAATGTGAAATAAGGATTACAGGTGTACAAAACATAGTATAACAGTCATACAAAGAAGCCATTAGCCATAATTAATAATTAAATTAAATGTGTAAAAATGCAAAATCTGACCAGAAATGTTAATATGGCTTGGCTGACATGTTATTAAATAGGAAAGACTAAATAAGAGGCACTTGAAACAGAACTAATTCATTCTCTACTATGCATGTGGACCACTGCTAGTGATTGTTCAGAAACAGCATTTCTCATTTTGCCTGCAACTGCTATTCTAAGACTCCCAACAGTACTTTCAAATTTCAGCAATAGAAATATAGAACGCTCTCCATAACTTGTGGATCAATGGCAATATTTTCATATTACTTACTGAAGCACTTCATCCTATTCCATAAATTATAAGTGGATATTTATATATTTAAATAAATCTTCCCTGGCTGATCAAATTCTGGTTATCAACATTACTTGGCTCTGTAGTTTATTTGTTATGGGTAGATCATCTAGTCAGTTGAGGCATTTGGAAACAATGGACATAGTCAGGGGTGGGATGCTACTGATTCTGCCCAGCTCTATAGAACCGGTACTTCTGAAGAGCATCAGACACTGAACCGGTTCTGTTTTTGCTGCTGTTTGGCCAATCCACTTACCTGGGCTCTTACTTGTCCTTTATTTCCTGCTTTTTCAACCTCAGCTGCTTTGTGCGGCACAGCTGAGGTTGAAAAAGCAGGAAAGAAGAGGGTTTTCAAACGCTGTGCACCTGTGAGCAGCACTTTTCAGCTGTCCGGGTGGCACAGCTTAAGGTTTTTTTACATGCATGTGCAAAACATAGTCACTGAATCAGTAGTAACACCGGTTGAATCCCAACCCTGGACATAGTAGCTCATTAAGCTGATGGGTTCCAAGATTTTTCTTGGAGATTTCTTGTTTCAGGAATTGACAATCCTTCTAAAATTCTGATTTATTTCTTGAACGTGGAAATATATCTGCTCAGTTGAATGTCCTATTCTTGAAAACACAGCAAGATTAGTTCTTTGGTTCTCTGATGTGCTGACATCACAGAAAAAAAAGGGGCCTGGTGATAGAAAATTCAGGATGAACATTTTTAGCTTAGATGGGCCTACTCTGTGATAATATTGATGACAAATGCTTAGCAGGAGATCATGGATCATGTGAATTTAAAGAATAGGAGTATATTGGACTTAATGGGACATGATTTAAAATTTTAGTTTGGATGGTTAAATTTAGGATATGATAAACTTAAAGTGTATAAAGTAAAACTTTGTTAGACATGCCGTACTCAGAGTCTGGAATGGTTATAAAGCAAGATTGTCTCCTAAAATTCCCTTAGGTTGTTATCCAAGGCAGCTTTTTTTAGATTGTTTCCTAATATGATTTGATTGCTATTGTACCCTATGATTATCATTAAGTGTTGTACCTTAGGATTCTTGACGAATGTATCTTTTCTTTTATGTATACTGAGAGTATTTGCACCAAGACAAATTCCTTGTGTGTTCAGCCACACTTGGCCAATAAAGAATTCTATTCTATTCTTTCTTTAGAAGAGAAATGATGGCTAACTGGTTGACTTATACTGATTTATTGACATTTAATGACCAAAATTAAAAATAAGAGTTGAAAAAGGAAAGTATATTTGTCAGTTTGCTTATGCACCCTTAGTTCAAAGATTCAAATTGGCTAAAATAATAATTCGTTGGAGGTTAAAAAAAAAGAGGCTTTGAAAGGGACTTATATACTCAGAATGAACACTATTGGAAAAATATATAAATTGTTGTAGAAAATGAATCAGGAGGATGAATATGCTAAAGATTGCGTGATTAAATGGGAAAAAAATTTCTGAATATGTTATTTTTGGAAGAATGGAAAAATATTTGGATTAATGGATTGAAATTCACATTGAATTATAACTTGAAATATTTTTTTTTATAAAATGATGTACTCTTGGCATTTAACTTTTGAAAATGATTTGTAAGGGAATACCAAATAAATGCTGGAATAAAATCAATGTGAAGGTATCTTTTATGATCTTTGGTAGACATGTAAGTATGCCAAGTGGTATTGGAATCAGACATGTGGCTTGATTCAGAAAATAGTAAAAATAGATGTAAGTAGAAGCCAAGAGCTTTTGGTATCATAGAAGAGATTGTGTATCAGAACTTAATTCATGTGATATTTAATTCTCGAAGAATTGTTGGCTTGGTGAAAAAAAGATTATACTGCACTGATTTCATATCAGGCTCCTAAATCAGCTGGGTTTAGATACTCACACACTTATCCCATTGATATGGTTGGAGCTATATTCAACCTTGACTGGACCAACCTCTTACTCTTTCATTATTAGCTTAATAAAAAAGAAATGTTTTCAAACTTTTTTTTGTAGTTTCCAGAAGCATCTGGGATGCCAGCCTTCTTTTCTTTTCTCATAAATCTTTCCTGTTGATCAGCAGACAGAGATATTCTCATAAAGAGTATGTCAACAGAACATATAATTATTGCTCTCTGACAGATGGAATCTGGCAAATGCTCGAATCCTTCTCTTATAGCTGTGTATGGTCCCAGCAGGAATAGTATCAAAAGATTCTACCTGTCTTTTTTCTGTAAACATCTACTGCTTGTGATTCAGAGTTGGGGTAAAAAGAGTCGGAGTCCAAAGAGAGCTTTAAAATGTGAACTTGTTAAAGCTTTGGTATTCCATCAGCTTAGGATGACACACTAACATTATTGGTGCAGTAGCCTAAACAATTTTGAGGGAAAGAAGTTATTGCACTACATAAGGATAATATAAAGGAATATAAGCTATGTATTAGTAAATCCATGCTTTAATTACCCTATCTTTTAACTCCCAATTTTGTTTTAACAAATATGGGCTTTTCTCTGTCTTTTTAAAAAGGTGTGATCCTTCCTATCCATCTTTAGACTTTAAATTTGAAAAAGCAATAATAATATCCTGTGGGCTACTTGGATGAATTACCCGATGGCTATTCCTCATGGACATTCTTTAAAATATAGCTGTAGCATGAAATGAATGAAACACGTCTATTGTAAGTGGTAACCAGTTATTGCTGTTGGCCGGATTCTGATAATTTTTCTGTCTTCCTTGTATCATGTCTTCATATCTGACGAGACAAGCATGCACAATCGGCAATAATTCACAACGATGAAACTTTTGTTTTGTGTGGATATAGATAGAACTGAACTGAAGTGGTCTAATTTAAAAGGATTTCTGATGGGACTGTGTTCCATTTTTTGCAACAAATGCAACAGGGAGTTTTAAAGCATCTTAAAAATTAAGCTTTTGTGGATCACAGCTCATTAGATGCATGCAACAGAGATCTAAGCAGTGGTGGTATTCTACCGGTTCGGCCTGGTTCTGCCGAGCCGGTAGCGCCAATGAGCAGCAGAGACTGAACCAGTTCTCTCCACCACTCTGCTGTTGGGCCCACCCACCGGCCTGGGCTCCCATACGTATCTTTATCCCCTGCTTTTGAAGTGCAGCTGCTTTGCATGGCAGAGCAGAGTGCCATGCGACAGCTGCTGTAGTGACCGGGAGAGTGCGAGCTTGCAGGAGGTGAGTTGGAATGCCTCTGCATGTGCACAAATGCTTCTGCCCCTGTGCAAAGTGTGTATTTGGCACATGTGCACATGCAAAGTGTGTGCACGTGTGCAAAGTGCGCCCACCAAGCCACACCCACCAAACCAGTGGTAAATTTTTTTGAATCTCACCACTGGATCTAAGGAATGAGGATTATAAAGATGTGCAGCTTTCTCAGAACTAAGCATCATCAGACATCACATGAAGTACACTGTGATCCATAAAATCTCATGTGACAATAAATCTGTTAGCTAAGATGCTAAAATGTTTTGTTGTGTCTTCCCAATAGGTCCACACTCAACGGGAGTAGCTATGAATCAACTGAATGCATACTTAATGAAAGCTAACAAATTCCAGAAGCAACTATGAGTCTGAAAAGGCTATAATCAAACCTATTTTGTGTCCTCTACATGATTACTGAGGATAAGACTACTTGTGTGATTGTCTTCAATGTTTTATTATATACGCAGGTTCATCAGAATTATGCCAGTAATTTCAGCAGCAGCTCTTGCAATTTCCCAGTAATTAATTCTTTAGAAGAGGTGACCCCAAATAGTGTTTTAAACCTTCAAGATATTTAATGTATAAAGTTTTTTTTAAGTATCAAAGGGAGGGGAAGAATGGCATGGATCCACTTCCTCAAATAACATATTTCCCTTTCCCTGAATAGCTTATTGATGCTTGAATTGTTTGCCTTTTGAGCCACTCTGTATGATCAGATATTTGCCTAGGAAATGACATTGGAATCTTTGGGCAGATCCCCATTTTCTGTCTGACCCAGCACTAGTTATTTTTTTTTTTTTTGAGTGCAGAAACAGTAACTTACCCAGTTGCAAATTCACCCCCTCCCATTTGGATTTTCCAGCTTTGATTCAGAACTGCTACTTTCTACCTGAGCAAACTTAAGCCCTACAGAGTGGGTGGTCTCCAGCTCTTTGTTCCATTCCAGTAGAAGCCCCATCTCTCATTGTCTGCCAACCAGCAGACAACATAGCAGCCTGGTATGCTCGCTCCCTTGCAGCAGCTAGTTGCTACCCTGGCAACCATTTCATCTTGAGCTGCCAGGCTGCTATGTTGTCTGCTGGCTGGCAATTCCATTTTTGTCTTTTTTTAAAAAAATTGCAATTGATCCAACCATGGCCTATTAAGAACTGTCCTCAACTATAGAAGCATATTCTCCATTCGACTCTTACATCTCCCAGTGGGCACCTTTTCCATTTCTGTCTACAGTGGATGAAGCCTGCTGTCCTTATTTTGCCACCTCCTCTACACATTACTACACAGTTTTGTACCATTTATTTCTTTTAAGTGTATCTTTAAGTTGAAGTTGAGGATCATTACTTATTTTGTTTCTGTGAAGCTAAGCTAACCATTCTTCCTTGCCACAGAATTTCTATGGATTTAGAAGGGAGGAGGGAGTGAAAAAACAACCTGTTCCCAATTGCTTTGATTATTGTAGCATTCAAGCTAGAATGGTTCTTTAAGAGATGAGAAGAAAACATATGCAAACGTATGAGAAAGAATGTGTTGTAGGAGATTTATGACAAACGGGTTCGAAGGTAGTTTGGCAGTCCGAATCTCACTGGCTCAAGGTTGACTCAGCCTTCCATCTTTCAAAGGTTGGTAAAATGAGGACCCAGATTGTTGGGGGCAGTATGCTAATTCTGTAAACCGCCTAAGGAGGGCTGTAAAGCACTGTGAAGTGATATATAAATCTAAGTGCTATTGCTATTTTTATCTGAGAAAGCAAACAAAAAAATATGAAAACTAGTGAGGAAGGAATAGTCCCTAAAAGGAAAAAGCACGAAGTGGTAGACTACATAGATGTGTTACCTATGTGGTAGACCCACATAGGACCCAGCAGGGGAGGCTAGCCTTCCCAGCACAGATGGAAAGGGTGAAAAACAAGGAAATGGCAAATTAGATGATAATATTCTGGTCCCATTTTCAGCCCATTGCAGTTCTAGACTGGGATATTTGAAGTTGGGTGAAGGTCTATGGAGATTCTCAGTCATCCAGGTCATGGTTGTCCCAAAAGTGCTTTTTCAAGAGGCAACTTGAATATAATATAAATCCTTCCATTCTCCACCATCCAGTCGGAGCTGAAAAAGGTTCTTGGATGAGAAGGGAAACATCTTCAAAGGAAAAAACAAGAAAGTCTTAGCTGCCTCTTGAAAAAGCACCCTTGGGACATGCTGGCTGAAGAAACAAGCAATTTCAGCTACAGTACAATGCTGGGTAGAATCAAACCTCCATGCACATTCCTCTGGGTTTACTTTTTTTGGCACACACATCTACACATACGATGGTGATTGAAAACTAAAATTGTAACCTGAGTTAATCCTACTAAAGGCACTCCAAAAGATGTGATATGAGGAGTCACCCCAAAATGCTTGCTATTTTATTATTAGTACCTGTGATGGCACATTAACAAGTGGAATAAACCCCTGTTATGAGTGAATCAGACAAAAGGTCATGCTGTGTTAAGTGCTTTGTGAAAATAAAGTAATATGAAGCATGCTAATGAATTTGAGACGTTTCATTGCTACAAGCCAGAGATGCCAGATTCCTAGCAGCCACTCATCTAAATTGCATTTGTCGTCAAAATACATCTGGCTTTTCTTTTCATTTCTCCCCCCCACCCCTCCTTGCTGGAGGCAAAAGAGAAGGGCTGCTACTACAGTGTGCTCTGTTATGGATTCTTTCTCTCAGGCCTCCTGGTTGGGAATTGACAGTTTGCGAATCAGATGCTTGGAACTAAAGGATATTCATTGAAGGTAGGAACAAAAACTGCTGCTTATTCTGATCTCTGGCACTGTAGATTATCCTTTGAACTCAGGGACTGTTTGCCTCTTCTTTCCTTCCAGGCTTTGCTTATGAGAGGAACTAGGTCTAGCTTGATTTATTTATTGGTCACCATTGAGAGTAGGAGTGGAAAAAAAGGAAGTTTATACGGTGCGGCAAAATAATTAGCAATTGTTCAGTCAAAACAGAGGGAGAAAAAACAGTCACTGTACTGTACAGGTAAAGCATGCATTTTCAGGTACTGTCTTTATAATAGTCATAGACCATCATAAAAATAATCTAGGTTGGGAAATTCAGGTAGTCCTCAACACAGGACCACAATTGAGGGGAGGATTTCTGTTGTTTGGCAAGATGGTTGTTAAGAGAATTGTGCCCAATTTTACAATCATATTTGCCACGGTTGTTAACCAAATCAGTGAAGTTATTATGTGAATCATGTCAACATTAAGCAAATCTGGCTTCCCCTACTAACTTTGCTTGCCAGAAGTTGGCTGGAAAGGCGGCAAATGGTGATCCCATAGTCCTGAGACTCAACAAATCCTGTAAATAGATGCTGGTTGTAAAGCACCCAAATGTTGATCAGGTCATTATAGGGATGCTGCAATGGTGTGAGGACCAATTCTAAGTCACCTTTTTTCAGTGCTGTTGTAACTTTGAACAGTCACTACATGATTGATTGTAAGTTGAGGACTACTTGCTCGAAGGAATTGACCCGTGTGAATCTTTACCTTATATGATGGCTATAGATATTAGTCCATCATATGAGGAACCCAACATTGCTGGAGCAAAATTACTTGCTCCAAGTAGAAAATTCTATTCAGGATTCCAACCACCTCTTGCCTCTTAGCAGAATATTTGATTCTTTACTCCTAAATTTTGCTTTTCTACGTGTCATTATAAATAATTCATCTATTAGACATACTCAATCTTTACTGGGCTTGGGTAATGGTAATGATTTTTCAGGGTTTTGCAAATGTTGATGTTCTCCCAGGCAAAATGTTTTTTCTCTCCCTTCCTTTTTTTTTAGTTTGAAATCGCTCCAATCAAACCAATTTAATGGAAGGAGCTTGCGATTTTTGTCTCTGTCTGTCAACATGACAACTGTCCTAAAAAAACTAAGTAGAACAGGATCGTACTATTAGGTGCACATGTATACAGGAAGATAGCAAAAGAAAGACTGAGTTTGCAAATAGGTTAGATTCAATGGAAGGCTGAAGAGAAAACAGTTTCCCACGCATTACGAGGTGGATAGATTAAGTCACAGTGGTGATGGAGGTACCATTGGAAACCTGAAAAAAGCAGGTTAGTGATAGATCCTCATGGAGAAAATCTATATAGTGGCTAGGAGTTGAAAATGATTTGGTGGCACATAATCATAATCAGCCATGGGAGAACTCAAGGACAGTGATTCAGAAGGCTGCTAGCTGCTCCTTTCCAAGGACTGCTTCCTCCTCCGCTCTAGTCATGTGACCAGAACAGGGTCTATTCAGCCAATCCTGTGCTTCCCAGGACACACTGCAGACAAACAAGAAAAAGGCAGCAAAGATGACAACGCACATAGACATGTGGTACGCTTGGTTATTACATGAAAAAAAGATGTCTAATGGCTACTGCTGATAAAGACATGGGTAAGAATTCCAGAAGTTTTCCTTTGCATATTTTCAATGTGGAAGAAAAAGGTAAAGAGGCCCTTTGATGTTTCTCTATGGGAGAGACATTTGGACCTCAACTTGTAATGCTACTAACTGCCCCGTCCCTCCTTCCTTTTTTGAAATAGGAACTTGAGTAGAGGATATGCAGGTTACCTGTGCTTACCAGGGCATACATACATATAAATATATGCAGATAAAGCCCAAGGGAAAAGCCTCTGCTTTGATTAAAACTTACATACACAGGCAACACTTATGTATCCACTTTGATTAGATCCTCACTTACATAACAAAATGTATACACACACACTTTGATTAGTCCCTGGGGAAAAAATACACACGTACATAAAAATGTGACACATTTCATTGCACAGAAGAAAATATAGACACTTAGCTATGATGGTTGCTGCTAAAGTGGTTGGGAAGAATTCAGAAATCATGTCTTGCTTGCGTTGCCTAAATAGTTGATCTATTTATTATTATTTTATCTATTATTTTTAATGGTGATCTTCTTTTAGTTACAGTTTTCACAGCACTGAGTTCACTGTTAGACTATACTATTGGAAGAATTATCCTTCTGGGTTCAGTTCCAATGGGGAAAAAGATACTGGAAACATGGAGGGTGTTTGGAAAGATGGTTTAATGGTGGACAGGATCACATGGCTTGGAGCTCCAAAGAAGGAAGGGCTAAGATGCTGAAAGTGCCTGGATTTTATGCCCTCTGTTGGGATTTGAATCTGAGCTTGTATTCTGATTGGTTGTCAGACTCCCATGGGGCCAGGCAGGGGCAACTCTGTAGGCTGTCCTGAGTGAAAGGCTTGGTTGAGCCTTGCTGGATGATGATGTAATGAAAGGGCTTTGAACAATTCCTCTACCCAGGGGTGGGATTCAAGTTTTTTTAACAACTGGTTCTGTGGGCATGGCTTAGGTGGTGGGCATGGCTTGGTGGTCATGTGACTGGGTGGACATGGCTTGGTGGTCGTGTTATTGGGTGTGACTGGGTGTGGCCAACTGGGTGAAGAGGCCCAGTTGACTGGGTGTGGCCAACTCAATATCACTCACATCAAGGCACGCATCTCCTAGCCTGGCCACTCATGACTATGGGGATGCTGCAACAGTCATAAATGTGAAAAATGGTCATAAGTCACTTTTTTCAATGCCATTGTAACTTTGAATGGTCACTTCACACAAGCAAAGTACCAGCAAAGGAGAAGGAAAAAACTCCAGAGATGTTCCAGAGACAGGAAGTCTAGTCCTTCCATGAATGTAATAAGGGTTAACAGAGAGGCAGTTTTTGTAAGCAACACCACAGTGTTTCCTTCCTGCCTTCCTTACAGGATTAGGCCAGTAATTTCTTCTAACAACCGGTTCTCTGAACTGCTTAGAATGTTAACAACCAGTTCTAGCGAATAGGTGCGAACTGGTAGAATCCCACCCCCTGGCTCTACCTGGAGATTTTGTTATGTAATTAGGCTGGCCTAGGCCAGAGTAATGGCCCATTAGCAAAGGTGGGGGGGGCTGAGTTTCTGCTTCTGAGTTTCTGCTTTTGAGTTTCTACTCTTTTTAGGGGAAATATTCTGCCTTTTTAATATTTCCTAGGATATTTCATTTTTCTAGGAGAGGGGTGGGTGCTAACTTCCTAGAATATGATGTTCCACTCTTTGAATCAGAATCCATTTGATTGAGGAATGAAGACAAAGCAAATTAAATTTGTCAAAACAAATGCAGTCTTAGGTGGCATTAACAGAGGGATAGAATCAAGATCACACGAATTGTTAATTCCGCTTTATAATACCTTGGAATGAGCAAGACTTGGCACATTGCATCCAAGTTTAGTCTCTATATATTGAGAGTCGAGAAAGGAACAAAGAACAGAGAAGAAAGCAGAGAAGAGCAACAAAGATGATTAGGGGACTGGAAGTTAAAACACGCAAAGAATGATTGCAGGAATTGGGTATGTCTAGTTTAATGAAAAGAAGGCCTGGGGGTGACATGATATCAGTGTTCCAATATTTAAAGGGATGTCACAAAGAAAATGTCATATTCTCCTAAAGCACCTGAAGGCAGGACAAGAAGCAATGGATGGAAACTAATCAAGGACAGAACGAATCTAGAACTAAAGAGAAATTTCCGGACAGTTAGAACAATTAATCAGTGGAACAACTTGCCTCCAGAAGTTGTGGATGATCCAACCCTGGAGGTCTTTTAAGAAGAGACTGAACAACCATTTGTCTGAAATGGTATAGGATTTCCTGCTTGAGTAGGGGTTGGACTAGAAGACCTCCAAGGTATCCTCCAACTCTGTTATTTTGTTAAATTTGATAGTAACATTTTACTCTTCACACAGGCTCACAAATCAAGGATTGGGAGGAAATGGTTCTATGCATATTAGAAGCAAAAAGCAACAACTTCATGATTTATTTTTTCAATTCTTTTTAGAAATGAACCAGGATCATTGTGGATTTACACCATTTTATATTTTTACCATTAAATATGGAATGTAATAATGTTGATGAGTAATCAACAAGGAAGTTAAGTTAAAACATGTTTATAGATAACACAGCCTTTCCAAAATGAAGCTCTTCAACACCCAGAATTTTTAGATAAATACATTTTCAGATTTATAAACCCAATCATCTGCATTCTTGTCTATTTCAGCCTCATGCTAACATTAGCTTTGCTTGTGAAGGATTAAATTAATAGTACTAATAAAGTCATGATGGCATTTACATTTTAAATTTCTTTTGATGCCTACAGTACAGGTATCCCTGTCTTTTCTGAAGTTAGGCAGGCCTTCTTATGAATATTTTCAACACTGCTCACAAGACATATAATGGACACAGTGTACTTTTAAAGTAATCCCCTTTCTTGCTCATAATCTTTGGCAACTTTTTTTCCAGAAGAGTCTCAGAGAAATCTCAGAGTGGTGCTAGGGTGGTTTCATAATATTTGAATCATTACCATTTGTGATAGATCCCATTACTTTGAATCATGTTGCCAGATTATTTCCACCATCAAAGTTATTTTTTCTTTCTTCCCTTTCAGAAGATTGAAAATTATGGAGGTCAAATAGTCACAC
This sequence comes from Pseudonaja textilis, assembly GCF_049901715.1. Classification (NCBI taxonomy): domain Eukaryota; kingdom Metazoa; phylum Chordata; class Lepidosauria; order Squamata; family Elapidae; genus Pseudonaja; species Pseudonaja textilis. The sequence goes on along the minus strand of NC_141992.1, from coordinate 127,986,544 downwards.
AAGGAATTTTAGCACACGTGGCCAATCAAAACAAAAGAAAATCATTCCTTGGCTCTTAAAATACTCAGCCTAAACAGAAACGTACAAAATTACCTTATAGCAAATCAGACCTGTTGGTTTATTTAGTCCAATATTTTCCACAATAAGAAGAAAACTTTTACCTGTGGGCTTTTCCCCATTAAACATTGTTCCATCCTAAGCCCCGCAAAGCTTTCTAAAATTTTGTTTATTTAATTTGTTCTATCTCTGTAGCCACCCAACTCAACCAAGCAGCTTACAATTCTAAAATTCTAAAACAGTTAGGACAATTTATTAAAACAATAAAAACATCCACAAGAAATAAATGAATATAAACAAAAGCCATGATGATTAATTAATTAATTAATTAATAGAAAAGTGAAGTAACAAGCCCTTTACATTCCAAGCCCCAGTTTCAGGTACCTAGTCAAGTTTTTAAAGTTTTGCAAAAAGCCAACAAGATTGGGGCCATTATAATCTCTGTGGAGAGGATATTCTATAAAGCAGGGGCTACAGCAGAAAAAGCTCTTGTTTTAGTTGTTGCTGATCAGCATTTTTTAATTGATGGAAATTCTTGGAAAAAGATGGTCCCTCAGATATATTTTAACCCTCCACTACTTTGTGAAATCTATTAACACAAGCATCTGTTTTTTACTGATTTGCTCCTTTGGTTTTATTAGCTCAGTTCTGTCCACACTGAATGGACTGCAAAACATCAATATAGCCATTAGATGGCAGCAAAAGGACTGAGAGAAGATAACTCTTTACTGCCATCTAACTGTTGGATTTTTTCAATTCAGATCTGGTACTCCTACTTGAGAAACTCTGAATGAGAAAACTGTCTTGGGAATTGCTGCAGAGTTGCTGCTGTAGTTTTCAGGAAGAATTTACCTTTTAGGCCTGAAGTCTGCCTAGAAAATTAATTGCCTGTTCTTGGCTCACTAAGTTTTTCTAAAGCTCAGAAAATGCAACATGCCTGGGCTTAATGAATCTTAGCTTTAATGAAGTATCTTTATTTAGCATATTTGTTAATAGTCTTTTTTAAAGTAATTTTATTAAGCATTACAATTAAAGAGATAAAAATAAACTAGGAAAAAGAAAAATAGGGAGCACAGAAAACAAAAAAAATAGAAAAATAGAAAAGAAAAAAGGTTATAATAAAGAAAAATATAAAGAAATGACCTACCCCTTCATCGCAATTAAGTATACATAATTTTAGTAACTTATCATCTTCTCTTGAAATAAAACAAATGATCTCTTCTTGTCATATGTCTTCTTTTACCGATAAACAAATCTTTAAAATCTCATTATTTTGTCTAGATCAGCAAAAGTTCATTAAGGGTTACTAAGAGTAACAATACATCCACCTTAATCTTGATTAAATAAATCAACTTTAAGTTCCCTTTTACTTTTGACAATCCTGAACTTCAGTCTCTTGAACTAATGTCTTAGAACTTAAATTCTGTTTATTTTTTCTTTGTATCTTCTAACAAAATTCTTTAAAACTTTAACAATTTCTTTTATACACCCAATACATGAAAATTATCCGGGCCATTCTTTGAATTTTTTATTTGTATATATCTTTTAATCAGCCAGTTTTATTTGCATAATTTGTGTTGCATCTTTTTCTGTATCATTTTGTACTCTATCATTTTTAAATATACTTTCAAACCAGTCTCAGTCCTATCCAATAAAAGTTATTCCTACTAGAATGATTCTTTTAATTTCAAACCTTATTTCAAATTCACCTGGATCCTTAGTCCATTTGTAAATGTCTAATCACACTTTTACTTTTATTTTAAAAAAGGAGAGGGTTTTTTTTTAAGCCTCTAAGCCTGTATTTAAAATTTCTTTCACATAGGATGAAAGGAAACTCATCTGGCATTGTAAGAAAAAAGAACACCTCGTCATTCTGAAGTTAAGAAGCTATTTCCAAAAGTGTTTTTAAAAAGGAAATATGCAAATGCTGTGCCCATCAAGGTGCCAATCACAGTTTGGACTAAGATGGTGTTCTAGAGCTCCCAGTGCTCTACCCACTGGAGACCAGGGGTGGGATTCAAATTTTTTAACAACTGGTTCTGTGGGCGTGGCTTAAGTGGGGGGCGTGGCTTGGTGGTCATGTTATTGGCTGGGTTTGGCCAATTCAATATCACTCACATAGAGGCACGCATCTCCTCGCCTGGCCTCTCATGACTGTGGGGATGCTGCAACAATCGTAAGTGTGAAAAATGGTCATGTCACTTTTTTTCAGTGCCATTGTAACTTTGAATGGTCACTTCACACAAGCAAAGTACCAGCAAAGGAGGGGGGAAAAAACTCCAGAGAAGTTCCAGAGATAGGAAGTCTAGTCCTGCCAAGAATGTAATAAGGGTTAATGGAGAGGCAGTTTCTGTAAGCAACACCAGAATGTTTCCTTCCTGCCTTCCTTACAGGATTAGGCCAGTAATTTCTTCTAACAATCTGTTCTCTAAACTGCTTAGAATGTTAACAACCAGTTCTAGCGAATAGGTGCAAACTGGTAGAATCCCAGCCCTGCTGGAGACCACTGTCTTGCAGTCCCTCTGATGAGGAGCAACTCTCTGGAAGCCTTGTAGCAAAGTCTTCTCCTCATTTGGAGAGAAATTCTGAAGAACCAGTCCATTCACTGGCACTTCATTCCATCATAATCATTGGCTCCATCTTCAGATCACCATTTCTTCTCTAGAAGCCACATATTTGTTAACATTCTGATGGAAAAATCAAATAATTATTCAATCAAAATCAATTCAATTATTCAAATGTCTTCTATCTTTTGATTACTGTTTAGAGAAGAAGTCTTAGCTCAATGGCACATCTTGCATCCATGAGGTTCGTATTATCTCCAGTTGTGTTTTGGAAATTCTGGAAGTTCTTTACTGGGTAGGATGAAGTAATATAATGTGTACTTATAACAGCTTTTAAAAGAAAGTCCATATACAATTCATCAATCCTTAAATCTATATTGATTCCATGTGATACAAGTGACTACTAAGAACCAGTAGATTGTCATGGGAAAACCTGGGTTTACATTCCCATTGAATGATCAATTACCATTCCTGAACCTACCACAGTACTCAGATTTGAGGATACAATTGCTTAGAATTGAATGATATATATATATTGAAGTCTATAGTGGAAGTGTTTTGGATAAACATGATTATGGATGTTTGACTTATAAGATGTTCTTATAACCTTTGACTTATAAGATGTTCTTCCTAATCTATCAACAGTGCTATTACAAGTTTTGCATCTCCATTTTAAAATCATAAAACATTGCTATTTAAGACAGAATTAAAAGATAGTGAACTGTAATTGTATAAATATATGCCTAAAGCAGGTATTTAAAAAGTAACCTTGATAATGTAACGTGTTGCATTATGTTGGATATTCCTTGGATTCCTTTGCTTCTAAAGGTTTTTTCTGAAATAGCCATTTGTCCCACTGGAGGAAGTGGTCATCAGTAATTTCTGTAAGGCATTACCTACTTTGCAGAGATCCCTTCAATCAATATACTATTTAAATCTGCCCTTTACTGTGAAAGTTAGAATAGCACAAGGATAATAGCACTTGCTTTGTAAATAGAAGGGTACTGATTTAGAACCCAATAAAAACACGTTTTTAAATTACTGTTTTTTCTTTTAGTTTCCTACTTTCCCCTCTGCTGTTTTTATTTTAGTGCAGAGCTGCACTGTTTCATCATTTCCCCAGGAAATGTTTGATCCCCAGCTCTCAAATTTTCTATATTACTTTACAAGACATTTTCTATACATTTGATGATTCTGTGACACACAGAATGTATTCTAGCTCATGATATGCATAGAGTAGGAAGAAGAATTGCTCATTGTATGCAATGATAACAGGCATTTATAAAATTCAGCTATGATTAAACAGCTTAGAATTTTCACTGTCGTTTATACCAGTGTACTCATAAGCTAACTTCCAGCTTCCAGTTGCCACAGTTTCAGTTCTTCCATTGCTACAGTAAAGTTGACATAAGTGGATCAGGATTTAAATGCCACCAAATTCTAGTGGAAGCCATGAAAGTTGTGTTATGAGGCTCTCTTGTGAATGTATGGGGGGAAACCAGTGGTGGTTTAACAACCAGTTCTGTTGTGCACACACACATGCCTAATGCACGCTCTGCTCGTTCAACATCCAATAAACACCAATTTGAACCTCTCCAGCTCACCTTCTAGCTTTTCCCGGTAAGTAGAACAGCTGAGGTGCAGTAATCCATTTTGCTGCATGAATCAGCTGAGCTGCAAAAGAAGGAAACGTAAAACAGGATAAGGCAGGGGCAGGTGGGCAGGGCCAACTCACCATCATTCATACCAGTTTGCCAGAACTGGTCCGAACTGGCATCAACCCACCACTGGGGGCAACTAAGTGATATACCTCCATCTCAAGGTTTGATGGCTTTTATGCATACCTTGCTCTAGATGGATGAAGCATGAAAGTGCTTCCTGTTATGAGAAAGGCTGCGTGGAAATGTTACATTTTACAAAGGTTTTAAGTGGTGTCTCTCATGTCATAATATATTTACAAGTCCGCGTTCCAATGTCTCACCATTTCATCTTCTGTCAAGCGCCTCTCCTAGATGGCATGCATCTCTTCATTTGAATTCAAGGAAAGCGCCATTACACTGTGAAATTAAGTAATAATTGAAATGGGATGCTTGCTGCTTTGGCACAAAACACTCTTATTTGGCTGTATTTTTAGACACTGGTAGGCCGTGTTAACATTATGCCATTGAATCATCACATGAAAAAAAAAGCAGCTGTGGCAGGGATATGGAAAATGGAGAAGGGAAGAATAAAGAATAATTTCCCCCAATTGCATGCAAATGGAAATGACCCTTAAGATTTCAAAAATGTTGCCTTTCACCTGACAATGAAGGTTTTCCTGCAGCGAAATCCATTTCGGAGACTCATTAGCAAATACTCTGATCTTGCTTATTTTCTGTGGCAGTGCCTGGTTTATTTCAAATTGATTAGGAAGACTGTGATGTGGGAGCAGTGGATCACAGAGCTTTCCCAGGTATCTCGGTAATTGGTTATCAAGCTTAATTACAAATGTTCAACACAGTCAATTTATTCTGAACTACATTTTTCACAGCTTCTCTGAGTTGTTACTTTCAGGGTGGAGTAAAAGTAAATGGTGTTTGAAGAGGGCAGTTGGCTTCTCTTTTAAAAGATATTTTTCCCTCCACATTGTAGAGAGAAGCTTTTGACTCTGAAAGAGGTGGGCTATGTAGATTGAAGAGGCTTATTTCAGATGCAGTGCCAATAGCTGTTAAAACTAACAGAAAGGTTACTTGTTGAAAATCTATTTATTTAAAGACAGCACAAGTGTACAATTGTGGTCACCCTTCAATTTTATTTAATTTTTTAGCTTAATTAAGGCTGTGATCCTAATTCTGCCCGTAAGGGGGAATCGACACTGAAGCAATAAAGCAATCATTTATCAACAATTTTGTAAATAGGCTTTGAAATAGCAAATGCTACTCAATGCAACAAAGTGCAGCAAAATGTGCAGCAAAATTGTGCACATTAGAGATTAAAAAAAAATATCTGAAGCTTGTATATGTATAAGTAGAGTTTGAGCTGGCATGTGATTGACTCAGAAAGAAACTGATGGTGATTAGTATCATGGAAATGTCCACCCAATATATGGCTGTTGGAAAACAAAGAGACAAAGAAACAATTATGAACAACATGCTGGCACTATGAGGAATAGGCCTGACAATAACAACATATTGGCAACTCTGTTGATGTAATAATGGCTTCAGATAAATTTAGGGCACAACAACACCTGGAATGCCAAGGACAAACTTGGTCCCAAGAAGGATGCTTCAAACTGGAAAAGGTGTGGGGAAAGATCACCAAAGTATGTAAGGAGTCAAGCAGATGTCCTGCAAAGATAGTTTTCAGCATCATGGGACAGCTAGTTTCAGAATGAGAAGGTTAAGAATAAAAAAAAAAAATTAGAGGCATCACATATAATGGAGAATGTGCATGAATATATTTTTTCCCCAATATTAAAACTTTGGAACCACAGATTAAGCTTGCAATACTTTCACATGCCACAGTATCTCCAAGTTGCTTTGAAGCTGGTTGTGGGATTCTCTTTCTTGTTATAGACCTCAGCTGACAGGCCAGGTGGGTGGTGGTGGTGGAAGAGGAGGCAATCTGTACAGGTAATCCTCATCTAAGGAGCACAATTGAGCCCCAAATTTCTGGAATTAAATGAGACCTTTGTTAAGAGAGTTTTGTCCCACTTTTCTTGCCACAGTTGTTAAGTGAATTACTGCAGTTGATAAATTAGTAACCCAGTTGTTAAGTGAACCTGGCTTCTCTGTTGACTTGGCTTGTGAGAAGGTCTCAAAAGGGGATTATATGGCCTTGGGACACTGCAAGCATCATAAATGTGAACCGGTTGCCAAGAGTCTGAATTTTGATCACAGGATCATAAGATGCTGCAAAGGTTGCAAAGTGTGAAAAACGGTCAAAAGTCACATTTTTCAGAGACGTTGTAACTTTGGTAACTAAATGAACTGTTGTAAGTTGAAGACGACCTATACTGCCATTCCAACTGACCAATAAGAGAATCTAAAAAGCGGTTAATCTATGCCCTGTCTTACAGTTTGAATTCCTTCATTCTGATTCTGGAATGATACAAGGACTTAGGATGGAAATTTTCTAAATTTAAATGCAAGAGGTGCTACTTATTTGCACAACACAAAGAATTCAATTCCCCACCATTAGACTGTTTTAAACAAGTCTACTTGTAGATAAATTTATGGAGGACAGGACTATAGCCAAAACACTGCACTACTTCCAGTATCAAAGATAGCATGCCATAAATACCAGGGCTATCACCCTGACAATCTCTTTGTAAATTTCCAAGATGCATTTGGTTAGTCACTGTGTGACTCAGAAAACTGGACTTCAAGAACTTTTTGCCAAATCCCACTCCATTCATCTTCTCTTCATGTTTGACTTATCATGTCCCTGATTTTCTTCCTGATTTTCTTACTTCTTGTTATATTTCTCCAAACATCAAAGTACTTTAGCTACTATAGAATCTTCCAAATAAATTAGTTATTTATAATTGAGAGTTCGGAGAGTTTCCTATTCTATTTATAGCCAACTAAGTTTGAACCTGGAGAAATACCAGAGAGATTCAGAATATTTCTCCCTGTTCTGCAGTCATGTTTACTTTCTTGGCTGGCTTTCAGTTCAAAGCAGAAAAGAGTAGGTATAGGAGAGAAGATGTCTCCAGAAACTGATCTTTTTTTTTTTTGGTGAGACCTTCACTAAATCTGAAAGCATGCAAATTTCGTCTTGCAAGGAACAGCTGCTAGAGAACACCTGGAGGAGCATTTAGTTTTTCTGAATATGAACCCTCTTACAAGAAACAGCAAAATGTTAACATGAAAATTCAGTTGTGAAAACAGAAACACTAGTTTGACTCTCAAGTCTGAAAACCACATTTCCAGATGGTTGATAATGAAAGAAATGTAAGGCTTTAATAGTGTAGACTTACCCAAGTTGAGAGAAACTTAATATCCCATTACGTCGAAGTACGTGTTCACAGGATAGCTATCTCAGGCGTCAGCATTCCAAATAATGAACCCATAGAAAGCAGAACTCTGAGGCAGGTAGATTTCTCAAGGAATGATTTATTAAATATGTCATATTGGCCCAACTGGTGAAAACTGACTCTGAAAGTTCCCATGGTTTTCACCAGATTAAAAAGTGAACGTTCCCCATTCCCCTAAGTCATCAGTCACATTGTCCAATAGAGATGCTGGCCGGTTGCTTGGTTATTCCACTCCTCCTCTCTCCAGCCATCTGTTGAAATGTCCTTGGTTTCCACAGGAAAACTTTTTGTTTTGACTGCAAAACTCCAGCTATCTATCTCCCCTCTCCTTCTCCAATCTTCTTCCTTGTGGCAACCCTAAAGCTTCAAAGATGGCCTCAGCCCCATTCGCTTCAGAGTTGATATCAGATTTATGTGTGAATTGACATATTTGAAAATTAAAATTCCCCAAAAGGTACAAACGGGCCAGTAAATGGGTGCTTTGAGGAACTCCCAAACCACTATTTTAAGCATTATGATGTAAAAACTCTACTTTTACATCAGAACCGAGCAGAGCAGTTTTGCACAAAAATATTTTTCATAACTAAATTGCCCTCTCTATAAAATCTATGAGGAAAGTCCTCTGCCTAGATTATCCTTTCACAAAGATCTGAAATCCAGAAATTATAGTAGTCTGTGGAGAAAAGACATGGTTATATGTTTAAAAACGTATATTCTAGCCATCTCAAGGAATGGAATATGTGGACAAGTTCACTGAGTCAACATTTAAAATTACAGAACATATAACCAGTTGGCTTTCATGACTATGATGGGTCTTGAACTTACAGTCTTCTGTTTTCTAGGTCAGCATCTTAACCACGACACCAAAATTGCTCTTTAACTGATAGGATTTGTTGCAACATGATGTGGCGACAGCATCTGCTAGCATCCAATAGTTTATCAAAGATTACACATATTCATGATTATTCATAAATCTTTCAATACTTCCCAGCCATTGCAGCTATGTAAAATTTTCAGAGACATCTGTATGGCAATAGATATCATTTGCTGGAGAGCAACAGTAAGGGATGGCTAAATCCCTCACGGGTTTCATTTAGTTTGTGTGAAAATGGAATTCTGAAGAAGATGGGTCTTATGTCTGTTCCTTTTTGGGACCTTCTTTAAAAAGGGTAGTGCCTGGGCCCTTTCAAAGAGTTCAATCATATCAATATTTGCTCATGCAGATTGCTCGGCTTTGGTGTTGATAAGAAGCAGCCTGTGATGATAACGAGCCTTCACAACTTGTCCAGCTCCAGTGAGCCCAGAATCTTTAAAAATGAATCAAAACAGTGTAAGGCAGCCTAATGAAGGCTTTGAAGAATAAAGGCAAGCTCAGAAGTCCTTTCCCTTTTAGCATGGATATCTACTCTTGTTGACGGAGAATACCCCCTATCAGCATTTTTAGTTTATAGCCTTCTGTGCAATTTAAGTTTGCAGTAGGTTTAAAACCACCCACCAGCAGTCTACTTGGATGTGCAAAGAAGCATGCAGACCTCAGATAAATCTCAGTCCACAACTTCTGATTGTGGTAATTTGGATCAAATTCGGTAATAATTATTAGAGGGGAAAAAAAAATCAATCAGTGGAGTAGAGAATCGTGGAAAACGTACTGTGAAACTGATTTTTGGCTCAGTTAAAATTATTAGCTCAAAACAGACCTTTTTCTTCATGGAAAATTAAAATCAACGCCTCTTCTTCTAAAATGGGTAGTCCTTACAGTTTTTGCTCTCAGTGGACCTTAGTCTATTGGCTATGGAATTGCTGCATGCTGCTAAAGATGCTTGGCTGTAAGATGCAGAGACTCAAAATGATGAGTCTATTAAATCTCTGTACTATATCCCCTCACCCCCAAATAATGTGAGACTGCAGTACTGTGCTATGCGACACATTGCAGATTGTAACTTCATAGTGTTGTCTGAACAGCATTGATGGGAAGAAATGTGGAGATAATCTAGTCCAGGCCTGTCAAATTGGCAGCCGGCGGGCTGGATGCATCATGCACAGGCCACACCAACCCCGGCTCCGCAAAGGCAAAAAATGTCATCATACATCACGTGATGTGATCAAGTTTGACATCCGTGATCCAGTCTAAGCATGAGCAACAGTTTTGTATGATATTACAGTATCCCCACAGGGAGACGGGCAGACTTCCATTGTTGGGGGAGAGAAGTTAAGGCATTAAGCTAAATTAGATTTATTAACCTATTGGAAGCTCAAATGCACCTGCCCCACTTGTTACTTCCCTAAAATGGTTAGAAATTGGGTTGCCACTAATACTTGATTAATGCTTGGTTTTTTATTCTTTTGTTTCCTGGAGAAACCGACAACCATTAAAAAGAGACTTCATTACTACATGGTACAGATTGTTCACCTTAACTTTAATCTTTAACCCTAACTCTAATCTTAATGAGAAATTTGGCTGTCATTTCCTTCCTTTGGTTTTAGTCTTGCCATCTAAAACCAAAATGCAAAAGCCTGCCCTACTTTTGGGAATGTCAGTTCTTTTGATGTTTTAAAGACTTCCGCCATGTCTGTCTTTATTCTTTTCTTTTTCTTGAAGAAGTCCAAATAAGTTATAAACTTATCCCAAGAGTGGGCAATGAAAACCCCATGATAAAAAAAAGAATGCTTTTTTAATCTGACCAGACATAATTGAAAAGAATGTGTTCAGAACATTGATTTCTGCTCTTTGTCTGCAGGAAGATATTGCACAGAAAAGACCTTGCTCTAACCAGAACAGACCTCTTTCAGCTGACTATACTTTCTGCTAGGACTATTCACTACCTTGATGAGCATAACTCCCATAAATGTTAATGGAGGTTTGGAGGAGAGCAGAAGAGCCTGACATATGTGACTACAAACCATGCTAATCAAAGAGACAAATCTGGACTGAATGGGGCCTGTGTAAAAAGCAGACAGTTAAGAGCTCCAGCAGAGACCTTGGTGACACAAAAGAGGATACTGAATTAGAATGGAAAAGAAAGGCTGAATTGAGAAGATGTGTTGACAATAACTTAGCCCAACTTAGTCACTCGAAACAGAAGAAGCCAATCTGTGCTCTTGCCACAAAATTACCTTTGGTTATTCAATCTTGGTTGAATCACAATTTGTCCTTTTCACAATGTCTAATGTCACCCTTGGGACAGATCTGCATGCTCTTTCCCAAAAGTGCCGACAACTCCCCCTCCCTAATTTTATCAATATGTTGATAAAACATGTCAGATTGATGAAAATTCAATCTTTCCTCTTTCTGACAATTATTATTTCCTCAAACCATGTCTGTAAGGCAAAATAGATAAGCATTAGCAATTTACAACGTCTTCTGGAGATATCAAACAGCATTGTTGTTAAGTTTGAGCAATGAGAGGCTGAACCAGAGCATGAGTGCAACAGTACTTTATTTACAAATAAAGGGCTGACCGTGCTTGCCAAGCCTGGAACTGGCTCGCAGCAATCAGCAGCCAGTTGGACCCCGCAGCCTGCTTTTATAGCTGGCTGCTGGGGAGAACTGACCAATGGGAATGGGGGGAATAACGCCCACACAAGTGAGTGGACCTGAGTGAGAACTCCTTGAGTCCTCAGGACATAACACCCCTTCCCCCCCAGATGCGAACACGCATAGTCCTTGAGGTAGATGGGGGGTTTGTGTTGGCGCCCGGAGCGGCGCAACTCGGGAACATTGTCTGACTGTTCAGTATCAGTCTGTGACGGTTGAGCTGGCATAGTGTCGCCAACACTCTCTCTGGACTGGGCATCCTCGGAAACCACCGGGTTGGTTTCTGGAGTCAAACTCTCGTGGGTTGGATCCGGTTGATCAACTCTCTGGGCGCTGTTGTCCGGGTTTGGGCTGACCGGAACGACCGCTGGCGCAGACTGGTCACTGGGTGCGATGTGGCTGGGTGGCGGATGGGACGGTTCCCCTTCGACTGGAGACTCTGGATTCTTGTTTGCGAGGTTGCTGAGGCGCCTTCTGAGTTGGTCTATGTGTCTCCTCCAGACGCGACCATCCTCCAGCCTGACTCTATACGATCTCGGCCCGGTGACGGCGATGACCTCGCCCGGAATCCAAAGTGGGTCCCCAGCGAAATTCCTTGCGAATATCGGCTCCTGTAACATAAAATGTCTAACCCCCGAAGTGGAAGCGAGGGGAGAGTCAGGGCAGTATTGTGGGTGCAGTCTATCTAATACAGTCCTCAGGCGCCGGCCCATCAGAAGTTCCGCTGGGGACTTATTGGTGACTGCACAGGGGTTGAGTGCTGGCTCATCAGGAACCGTGAGAGTTTGTGGTGCCAGTCATCTCTGCCAAACCTAGCGAGGGCCTCTTTGGTGGTCCTGACGGCCCTTTCAGCCAACCCATTACTCGCAGGGTGAAATGGGGCTGTGAAAATGTGGCGAATGCCTAGGTTGGCTGCAAAACGGCTGAATTCTACTGATGCGAACTGTGGGCCATTATCGGAGACCAAGGAGTCGGGTAGTCCATGGGTAACGAACAGGCGCGTTAACACGTTGGTGATTGCTAGTGTGGTGGTCGTGGATAGCTGCGCCACGTCTATCCACTTGGAATAAGCGTCCACGACCACTAGGAACATCTTTCCATGCACGGGCCGGCCAGATCGATATGGATTCTAGACCAAGGGCGCTGGCGCTCTCCCATCTGGTAGGGGTGGCGATGGGGGAGCAGGACGGGATTCCTGGCAAATGCTGCAGGAACTTACCCAATTGACAATGTCCTCGTCTAGACCCGGCCACCACACGTAGCTGCGTGCCAACGCCTTCATTCTCACAATGCCGGGTGTCCCTCGTGCAACGCCTCCAGGACTCGGGTACGCAGCGAGGTCGGAATGATCACTCGAGTGCTCCACAGTAGACAACCCTGCAAACTGGACAGCTCCTGCATGCGAGTCTTAAAGGGTGCGAATTTGTTATCAACATTGCCTCCCGGCCACCCCCTCCTCACCCAGTCGAGCACCTGGGCGAGCGTTTGGTCTGCCTTGGTTTTGGCGGCGATGTCAAGGGCGGTGATGGGCAGGTCCAACTGGGTGATTTCAAAAATGGCATTGACAGGAGCTGGGTCTTCAGCCGGAGCGGGTAAGGGGCAGCGACTGAGTGCGTCAGCGTGGGATAGAGTTTTGCCCAGGCGGTGGATAAGTTTGTATGAGTAGGCCGCTAGGAAAAGCGTCCACCTTGTCATCCGAGGGGAGAGGACTTGAGGTGTCTGTTTGTCGCCAGCCAGTAGGCCCAGGAGGGGCTTATGGTCGGTGACCAGTTCGAAGAAGTGGCCAAAAAGGAATTCGTGAAACTTTTTCACGGCTGCAACAGCTGCTAGGGCTTCCTTGTCTATTTGGCTGTAATTTCGCTCCGTGACCGAGAGCGTCCTGGAGAAAAAAGCGATGGGGGCCTCGGCGCCATTGGCGAGTCGGTGACTAAGGACCGCCCCAATTCCAAAAGGGGATGCGTCTGCTGCCAGTACTAAAGGAAGGTTGGGGTCGAATTGGATGAGCACTGCCTCTGACGTAAGTAGTGATTTGACGGCGTTAAACGCCTGGTCTTCTTTGTGCCCCCAGTGCCACGGTGACTTTTTGTCTAGTAATCTGTGTAGGGGTTCGGCTACTGAGGCTTTATGGGGCAAAAAGGATGCATAAAAGTTTAGGAGTCCCAAGAAAGCTTGTAGCTCCGTTTTGGAGGTCGGTGTGGGAGCTTCGTGGATCGCCCTGACCTTGGACTCCAGGGGGTGAATGCCAGAGGCGTCAATTTTATAACCCAGAAAGTCCACCTGTCTAGTGGCAATGGCGCATTTTTCTTTTTTAACTTGAGGCCATGCTGTCTGAACCTCTCTAACACTGCTCGCACTCTCTGGAAGAGTTGGGGTCTGTCCCTGGCCGAGACCAAGATGTCGTCAAGTAGGGTACTACACCAGGAGGCCCTGTAAAATCCGCTCCATGAGGGATTGAAAAATACCCGGGCAACACTTACGCCAAATTGGAGACGCTTGCATCGGAAGGCACCCCTGTGAGTGACGATGGTCTGAAGTTCCGCTGTTTGGTTATCAACAGGGAACTGTTGATATGCTTGAGACATGTCCAATTTAGCAAAAATACTGCCCGGTTCGAATGTGTGCAATAAGTGCTGAATGACGGGCACGGGATAGGCGCTAACTTGTAAATATTTATTGATTGTTGTCTTGTAGTCCGAGCAAATTCTCAGGCTACCATCTTTTTGAGGGTGTGACAATGGGCGTCTCCCACTTGGCGAAATCTGTTGGCTCAATGACCCCTTGTTTTAGTAGTTTATCCAATTCAGCGTCTAGTTTTGGTCGAATAGCAAATGGAACTCTACGTGGTTTTAATCTGATTGGGACTGCCTGGGGGTCAACGGTGAACGAGATGGGGGTTCCATTATAACACCCCAGCTCCTCGCTGAACACATCTGCGTAGTCAGCGAATAAGGAGTCAGTGTCTGAGGTTGAGACAGCATGGACTCCTGTTAACCCTAGGCCGAGGTGGGGAAACCAATCGAGCCCCAATAAGGTGGGTAGATTGCCGTTAACTACCACTAGAGGTAGGTGGCCTTTAAAAGCTCTAAAACTGACAAAGAACTTGACTCTGCCGATCACGGGAATGGCCTTCCCCTGGTAGTCCTTCAGACCGAACTGGCATCTCTGAAGCCGGGTAGTAGATAGGCTGGGGTGGAGTCTCTTGAGGGTGTTCCACGAGATTATTGAGAGCGCTGACCCTGTGTCAACCTCCATGTGGCACGGTTTACCTTCTAGGGAAACGGAGAGAGAAATTTTACTAACAGAGTGGCAAGTACGCCTGGCAAGGCGGTGCGTGCGACAGTTTAATACTTGCCTCTGTGGTCCCGAGTGCGAGGACGGGGGTCTTTGTGCAGCGCTTTGGGGGCTTGGCAGACTCTCGCAATGTGCCCCTCTTATGGCAGTTGTTGCAAACGGCTCCTTTAAACTTGCAGGTGGCCCTTTGATGTGATCCCCACAGGCTAGGCACAGGGTGATGTGCTTGGGTGGACCGGTGTATTCTTGTTTGGCCCCTACCTGCGACCGTCTGTCATTGGTGAGGCGATGGACATCGTTCTCATCATTGTGGCCTTCCTCCGCTTCCACCTCTTCGGAATGGACTGGGAACGCTGCTAGCTTGGCGCTTGGGCCCTGAATTTCGGTGGCTGAGTTCGTAGCTAGCTCGGCTGCTAGGGCCTCCTCTACCGCTTGCGCGAGGTTGAGGTCTTTTTAGCTAGCAGTCGCCTCTGTAGGTTGAGATCCTTGACCCCACAAACCAATTGATCGAGGAGCATGTCCTCCAGGTATGTTCCAAACCCGCAGTGCAGGGCTGCTGTTCTGAGGGCGGCCATATATTGGTTGATGGTCTCCTTACTTGATTGCTTCCTCATTCGGAACGTGAACCTCCTGGCGATTTGTGAAGGCCTGGGAGCGTAGTGGTTTGTGAGGATCTCAAGCAACTCGGACCACGGAACGTTTTTTAATTCTCTCGGCGCCACGAGTGCTGCAGCGGTATCGTAAACGGTGGCTCCGCAGTAGATTAGGAAATAGGATTTTTTCCGATGCTCTCCCGCATCCGACAGGCCGACCGCATCGATGTAATGATTGAAACGGTTCTTATACGATTCCCACTTCTCTTCGTCTGGTTTAAACGCCGGGAATACTGGATTGGAACTCATGGTGCTGGAACGGCTGGGCTACCTGCGGGAGAAATCTCTCTGGGACTACGAACGCTCGTGAGTTACTAGTGATATCAGCTCTGGAGAGGTTTTTTTTGCTACCCTCTCTTTCTCTCTCTCTGGGTTACCACGTTGGCTGCTAGCCGTTGGAGGTGTCTTGATTCGCGCCAAAAAAAAAAGTGGGCGTTAGTGACTCTCTACAGCGCTGTGCTGTGATTCCTACTGGCTCGAAATTCAAATGACACCCGTTTGAATTTCGCGCCAAATGCAGAGCGGCTGCGGCTCGCAGCGCTTCACTTTCCCCGTAGCGAGGCTAACAAGCGGCTACAGACGCTTCTAACTATTTGACTCAGACCGCTTTCTCTGGCTGTGGATCTGCGTTTGCTCTTTTTGATCGCTCGTTTCGCTAGCTGACCGCTCTCTCTGGCTGCGGATCAGCGTTTCCCTTGTTGCCAGCCGATCGCTCTCTCTGGGCTGTAGATCGGTGGCTAGTGACTCAGCGGTTGCAAGGTGCTTCTGGTAGCCATCCCATCCTCGTCGCCAGTGTTAAGTTTGAGCAATGAGAGGCTGAACCAGAGCATGAGTGCAACAGTACTTTATTTACAAATAAAGGGCTGACCGTGCTTGCCAAGCCTGGAACTGGCTCGCAGCAATCAGCAGCCAGTTGGACCCCGCAGCCTGCTTTTATAGCTGGCTGCTGGGGAGAACTGACCAATGGGAATGGGGGGAATAACGCCCACACAAGTGAGTGGACCTGAGTGAGAACTCCTTGAGTCCTCAGGACATAACAATTGTACCAAAGTAACATTAAGAAGGGATTTTATGTAATCTCAGCATTGGCTCGTAATGTAGTGGAGACCCCCATTAGTCACCATTAGGAAATTGGCTTTAGACATGCTCATTGACTAATGAAATCTGACACTTTATTTGTTAAGTTTCCCTGGATCTCATCATTAAGAATTCCCTTCAAGGTCAGCACTTTGGGCTCGGTTGCAATTTTTGTCTCAGAGATGAACTCAGAAATCATGTCACTGTGCCCTAAAGAAGTAAAGAAGGTAAATGGTTCTGTTTCCCCAATGCTTTAAAAAGACTAGTAAGGTAAGAAGCCTTTTAAAATCCTTTAGCTATTTTCTCTTGAAACTGAACTTCTTTCTCACCAGCTTGAAATTTGGCAGTAAATAAGTCTCATAGACTAGGGTATCAAACTCAACCCTCGCATGCTGGATCCGGCCCATGGATTGCTTAAATCTGGCCTGCGGGGCCGGCCTGGAAATAGCAAAGGACCGGCCAACGGTGCCTCTGCTAGAAAAATGAGGTGCAGGGGAGTCCTGCATGGGTCATGCTTTTTTTTTTTCTGCCTGGATGGCCTCCTGCAGCACCCTGCCAGTCAAAATGGGGGCCATTTTGGCTGGCAAAGTGCTGCAGGAAGTCATCCAGGCTGAGAACAGGGCACCCCATTTTGGCCAGCAGGGTGCTGCAGAAGGCCATCCAGCCCAAAAATGGGGCATGGGGGGCCCATGAGAGTCCCCCCCTGCACCCAGTTTTGGCCGACAAAGTGCTGCAAGAGGCTGTCTAAGCTGAAAATGAAACACGGGGGGGGCACACACATCCCTGTGCCCTGTTTTGGCTGGCAGGATGCTGCAGAAGGTGTCCGTCCCATTTCCCCACACCGCCTCCCCCAGGCCAGCCCATGGAAAACTATAATGCTGATCCAGTTTGACACCCCTGGACTAGGGTGTATCAAATTTTCCAACTTTTGATTTCCAAACATTAGGGGTGCTCAAAAGTTGTGACATGCCCTGGGAATTATAAAGAGTTTGCTTACTTTAATATAATTTAGGTGTCCTTGTAAGTAACTACACACAAACACACACACACACACACACATAACTTTTTAACATTTTGTTTGTTTCATACACAAACTCTCAATATTATTAATTTGTACAGAGCTAAGAATGGTTCTGTGAGAGAGATTGCTCTATGAGAGGCCCTGGTTGTTAAATGTAATAAATAAATGTAAATGGCCCCAACCAAGTTAAAATATACACAATGTATATTTTGGAATGGCTTTACGGAAGTGTGTTCTGACCCAACCCTGTTACCAGCAAGAAAATCTCAAACAAACGCAGCAACTCAAACCTTCTCAGCTTTAATCTATAAATAACTTCTTTGTAGATAAAAGATGGCTTGCAGCCAATTAGTCCAACCAGAAAAGCCTTGACAGAATTCTTCAGATAAGCCGGAGTCTCCACACACAATGCTGAGTCCTTAGAACAATTTTGCTTTCTGCAAAAGCAAAACCCTTTTGAAACCAGGCTTATATTCCCTGGAGGGAGGGGTCATTACATTGCATCCTTACTCCCGAGTTGCCTGTGCTGCTCCAGCTGTTCTCTTCTACGAATCATCCTGCACTCACACGCACTTGGCACAGGCTCCTTGGAAACCTCCTCGTCACTGCTGCCAGCCCCCACCATCCCTGACGGCAGCAGTCCACTCCCTGATGGTCCTGGCCCTTCATCAGAGTCATCGCTCTCCTCAGCCATCTTCACTGCTCCCGGCTAACCACAATAAAGTGTCTCTGGAGATTCTCAGTCATCCAGGTCATAGTTGTCACCAAAATGCTTTTTCAAGAGGCAACTGGACTTTTTTGTAAGAAAGTCCAATTGCCTCTTGAAAAAGTAGCTTTGGAATGCTTTGTAGGAGCTTCCTTAGAGATTTTTGGGGCATAAAGCAGCTCTAGAGGTAACTAAAGATGCTATCCCTGCTAGTTCTGTTTGCTGCAACTAAAATGAACAGGTTTGTTCATGTTTAAAACAGTGTTTGAACAGAACAGTTATGGAGAGGAGGAGCAGGTTCCGTAAAAAAAAAAGAACATCTTTTCAGCTTCTCAGTTTCAATAGTAATGTTACAGGTATTGGCAGGCAGAGCAGAATATGGGGGTAATATATGCAATATTCTCTTGGTTACCAAACTATTGGCTGCATAAATTTTTAATTAATAGGAGCAGGAGTAGCTGTTTGGCTGTCAACAACCATCAGTATTGATGTGCCCAAGTGAAGCGCTGCAAAAACAGCAAAGATCAAAGGGGGAAAGAATGACTGGGAGGCAACAAACAGCCAGACAGTATGAGTCAGCATTTTTTTTTTTGACACCCCCAGATTTGGAAACCTACAAACCGTTCCCACCAGGTGGGAATGAAATGACAAACAAGATGGAAAAAAGAGGGAACCACTAAGGAGAGATAAATATGTTCTGTATAGTATAGTCTTTCCACTTTTACTTTTTAAAGTACCAGAAGATGCAACTGGAGAAAGATTCACCAGAGAGAATAAAAACAAGGTTCAGATTCATCTGCCTTAAAGTTGTTCATTAAACCAAAAAGGATATCTTTGCAAATTAGCTTTCATTTCAAGCATCAGCAAGAAGGACAAGAACCAAGAGAAAAGATTCCAAATTGTATGAAAAGTCAAGTTCCCATTCAGTCAAAGATGAGTCTAACTAATTGTTTTTTGTGAGAAAGGTCTTACCATCTTGCTGCACATTGAAACGAAGGCAATGACCTGCCTTGATTCAATTATACCAATGAATTATTTGTTGTTTCACTTTGCCTCACTTGTGGCTTATTTTAAATTCTTTCCCTGTATCATGGGTAGGAAGAGAGTTCATGATGACTGCAAAGTGGAGGATGCATTGATGCCCCTGACTCAGCATTGTGGGCCCAGGCTAGCCCCCAGTAGATGCACCTAGAGATTTGAAGCAGCATCTTGGCATGTCAAGTTTGTTTGCTTGTTTGCTTATTAATTTGATATCCTGTCTTTCGTTCAGCTTCTGACAATGCCCATGAACTCCCTTGTTGTGAAAGAATTTAGAGACGATCTTGGGGATAGAGAAAGAAAAGCAATGGAAGATTACACAGACTCAGAAAGAGGAAAATGCAATAAAGAAACTGAAAACAAATTTGCTTTAATTTTGGTAAATACAAGATAGGTCCAACAAGCTTTCAAGCTTCTGATGTTCTATCTTTGCTCAACAATTCCAAAAATTCATGCTGGTTTCTTGACATGGCTCATGTCAAAGGGCTGAAACACTTCCGATTGTTCCCCACAACCGCTCTGTGTGGTGGTTAGGGCTGAAAGACAGTGTCAGGCTAAAGGTCTTCGACGGAGCTTCAGTAGTTGAAGCTGACTAGAACCTGGGTCTTGCCATGCTTGGTCTAGCACCTTAACCACTACACTATACTGTTTCTCATGCACAGCGACTCCAATTAGAATGGTCACTTAACGAGATACATGAAGGATTGTTTTGGCTGCAGGAATGTGCTGAGATGGTGAGCTCTATATGACCTTCACTGATCTTGAAAAGCTAAGCAGTGTTGAAACTGGAAGGCAGTCAACAACAGCAGGAGCAGCAACAAGAACAACCACTTGGAAACCCCAAATAAGGTGATAACAAATTCTTTCTGTACAGTTGCCAAGAAAACTACACAGGCACCTAACAAATTCACAAAGAGCAGAACATGACTTAAGGGACTATTTACTTTAATACAAAAAGATGGACAGGACGTACGTTCTGAAGTGACCCCATTTATTTTATTTGTCTCTTATTTAAGAGAATGAGTACAAGAGCCATGTGTCACAGCTTTCTAAGATAATGGAGGAAGAAACCAAACCAAATCAAACCAAACCAGAACAAGGAAATGGCTGTGCAAATCTCTTCTGCCCTGCTACATTAACAATTATTACAATTTGAGGAAAATACTGTGTGATTCAAATGTAGTAGCGCTTCCTTCTCCTTCACCCATTGTTACAGAAACATTGTTGTACTCTGTGCCAAGTTATATCTTCATTGCATACAAATGGTAACTTTCGATCTGTTAATGAGGTCTATCAAAGCAGAAAGTACTACGTGTCTGCTCGGCAAACATCCCTAGCCATTCTCATTCTTCTGCCCGCAATCAGCCAGTGGCACATCTGAAGAAAGCAGAAAATGAGGCTTCTTGGTAAAAACTGCAAAAGAAAACATTAATCTGTGGTTCCCTGACATTTGCATTCCTCTCAGAGATTCAGATTCCTGACACATCTCAGCTCTTCTCCTGAGGCTTGCATGTACATATAGAATCAGATGAAAATGAAGGAGAAGAAGAATGGGTGAGTAGTAGATTCCATTGGGGTAACAAGTTTTGCATGGCAGGGCCCAAAGAGTGGCCCTTTCCCCGGCAGATCCCATTGTTGACTCAGCTTTTCTCACTAGGGCACTTTGCTTTCATAAAAGCTGTCAACTGCCACTCCAGTGTACCTTGGATTATCTGTCACCTGTAGAAGGAAACTGTTCATCCAAGGAGCAAGAACCTAAGAGCTCTGATTAACAGTGTTTCTTAGAAGGTTAACACAATAATTTCAGAGAATGTTCTTCTTTCAAATGTGACACTATATAGAGCAGGGGTGTCAAACTTGCATCAAAACAGCGTCATCACGTGATTTATCGTGACTTTCGCCCCCCTTTGCTTAATTGGGCATGGGCGTGGCCAGCTCATGATGCATCTGGCCCACAGGCCATGAGTTTGACAGCCCTGATATAGAGGTAATTTAAGGCAGCAACACTATTGTCTATTTCCTCCTGCTTTTTGTACATATGAGTGTACAAAAAATTGCCTCTTTTGGGAAGGTGGAGCAACCTTTATCTGATCTCTGCTCTGATAATAGTCATGTGAAAAGAAACTTAGTGTATTTTTGGGAATATAAGATACTCCAAAGTATAGATGCACCTAGATTTTGGGGAAACAAGAAAAAAAAATCTGCCTTTCCCTCTGCCTCAGAGCAATTTGCCTCCTTGCAGCAAACAGCGAACAGCCTGGTCAGCTTCAGCACAGTCTTATTTAGGACAGCAGCTGATTGGCGCTTGCATCTGCCTCCCAATGATCAGCTGTTTCAGGGATCACCATCGCCTATGGCTGCCTCCATGCACCCCATTTTTGGCTCCCACATCCCGTTTTTGGCCTCAGTGCACCCCATTTTTGGCCCGTTCCGATCCTCATCACCTGGAACGGGCCAAAACAGGGGTGAAAATGGGGCGTGCAGAGGCCAAAAATGGGGTGCCCTGATGCCAAAAATGGGATGAGGAAGCTGAAAATGGGGTGCACGGAGGCAGCAATAGGCAATGGCAATCCCTGAAGCCTGAAACAGCTGATCGTTGGGAGGCCGATCCAACTGACAATCAGCTACTTGTGCTAATCAGGCTGTGCTGAAGCTGACCAGGCTTTTTGCTGTTTGCTGCAAGGTGGCAAACTGCTGGAGGCAGAGGCCGAAGGGTGTGGGCTGGCGGGCAGACGGGGCTTTGGCAACATAAGATATGTATAAGATGCGCAGACATTTCCACCCACTTTTAGGGGGAAGAGTGCGACTTATACACTGGAAAATATGGTACTCTAGTTGAAACAGCAACTTTTTCCATTCACCTTTTCCTTTTACTTCTAATGAATGTCAGGCAGCTAAATCAATGAGACGCTGCCTTTGAGAGTGAGCATCCAATGAAGGCAATAGAATAACAATAGGGGTTGTCACTCTTTTGGTACTCTCATTAAACTTTGCATCCTTAAAGACAATGCCTTAGTGGTTCAGATACCTGCCATTGACACACAGGAACATTATTCCATGTTTTCATTTAAAACTATAAGGAGCTCTTGCATATTTGATTGGTTGTTTGGCACTGCATTTTATTGCCATACATAATTGCCTTCTGCTTCTGGAGGTCATTCCTCTGTTCAGATATTTGCTGCACAGCAATAGCCATCACGACTCTCTGTTCACCTGCTACAAATGTGTACAATTAAAGAGAAAAAAAGCTGGATGTGAGGCAATAATACAATGTCTAAGTATTATTGAGTAGGTTTCTAAATGGATATTTTTGTTTGTTTGTTTGTTTGTTTGGTTCTATAGATAGTCAAGTAGACATGACAGGCTTGCAAAGATCAGATAGCAAAACTTGTGTGAGGCATTTTGATAGCCAGAAAGATCATATTGAGTTAAATGGATCGGAAGGTGGGTTTTGATGTTCCCATCCCATTTTCAGGAAAGTCTTGTGTGGCCATTTGACTCAGTGGCCAATTTGCAATGCTGATCTTTGCTATCAGGCCACTTTTGGGAGACATATCACAACTCGGGAAATCTTGACTTAATTACAGTTTCCCATTAAGTCTAAGGAGCCAGTTTGTCTTGTGGTTAAGGCACCAGACTACACATAAGGGGACCATGGATTCTAGTCCTACCTTAGATACAATGTCAGCTGAATGACTTTGAGCCAAGTTATTCACTCCCCAATCCTAGGAAATGGCAAAGCATGACAGAAAAATCTTGCCATAAAACTACAGGAACACATCCAGCCAGTTGCAAGGAGTCAACACTGTCCCAAAGGGATTTCCCCCCTCCAAAATTAAGCCTAGGTTACATTGGAAATCATTATTAATGGGATTAAAACTAACAAGGATGCTCCTGGAGGTTTTAAAGAGATTGGACAACATTTGTCTGAAATGGTGTCAAACTCATTTCGTCACAGTAGTGTCATGTGATGTATCAGGACTTTTTCCCCTCTTTGGTAAACTGGGCATGGCCATGGCTAGCACATGATGTAACTGGCCCATGGGCCAGGAGTTTGACAGTCCTGGTATAGGGTATCCTGCTCGAGTACAAGGTTGGACTAGAAGACCTCCAAATCCTTAACTATTCATTTGAACCCTCTGAGAAGGACAATAATGTACATCTTTATTTGCAACCTGGTAGAACAAGCCAGCCTCCCAAACCAATTCAGTTCTAAGCATAGAGATACTCATATGTTTTTCCTTTTTTATCCTCATTGAGACCCTTAGTGGGTATTGAGTAATGCTCAAAAAAAAAAAAAAAGACAACAACTGTCATCATCTTTGTTGCTTTGTTGCTATTTATAATAACAAACATTTAAATTCCATCTACCATATTCTGTTTATAAATAATGCTAATGAGCTTGTTTTGTTTTCAGCTTCCATGACACAACAATCAGGATGTTCAAAAGCCCATTAAAATGCCATTACTAAAACAAATAATCAACAATAATTAAAAGATCATAAAATATAGCAAAAGCAAATGAGGAATTTTAAAAAGTGACACCATTAATAATAGATCTAAGTGAACACTTAGCAGCTAGTAACTTCCCCCATTTTCTTTCATGCTATTTGTGGAATTTATTTGCTGTGTAAAAGCCACAATTTGTGTGCCTGGATTAATTCAGGTATTGTATATTAAATTGTAGGGGGTATAATTCAGTGCTATGATATAATTCAGTTAGCTAGGCAGTGTGTGTGTGTGCGTGTGTGTGTTTTAAAAGGTTGTATGTATTTCAGTGGGTAAAAGGTTGTTAAAAGGTTGTATGTATTTCATACAATGTGGGTAAAAGGTTGTTAAAAGGTTGTATGTATTTCAGTGGGTAAGAGAAACACTTGTTTAACCTCTTTAAATGGAGAGAGAAAATTTAAAAAAAATGGAAAGGGTTTGGTCAAGGCACCAGGTGAGAAAGTGGAAGGCCGTGAGTTCATATCTTACCTCAGAGATGAAAGCTGGGTGGGTTACTTTGGGCCAGTCAGTGTTAGACCAATCTACCTCACAGGGTTGTTGTGGGGAAAATAGGAAGAAAAAAATGTGTTGGATATGTTCTCCTGCTTGAGTTATTTGTAAAAATACAGGAGGGATACAAATAAATAAAAATATTTAAAAGTCTTTTGAATATCCTTTGATTCTGTAAGAGCAAGTAATTCCTCTCTCTCTCTCTCTCTCTTTCTGTGTGTGTGTGTGTGTTGTAAAGCTGTCATGCATCATTTTCCTCCACAATGATGGAATGATCTTACAGTGGCTTCAGTTCTATAGAGAGAGAAGGAAAACCGCTGAAACTGGTGAGGCAAAGATTCTTACCCATAGCAAAAAGACCTACTTCCCAAAGCTGTATGTCTCCAAAGATGCAACTCACAAAACAACACTGGTTTAAAGATGATCCTAGACCAGTACAAAAATTGTGTATTGAACAATTCTGCCTCCCTCCCTTCCTCTCTTCTTCCTTCCTTCCCTTCCCCTCTCCTTCTTCTGAAGATAAAAAGCCTTTCATCAGGCAGGATACAATGCTTTTAGCATCCTGTCTAATGTTACCTTCTCAGAGCTCTCTAACATCTGAAAAGAAAACGGGAGAATTTGCTTTACAGCAACCTAAGACTCTATTTGCCCATTTTTTGTATAAGAATGTTTGTAAAAGAAGGAATTTATTATATATATTTTTTCTAAATCCAAATCCATTCAAATTTTGAACATTTGTACGTTACTGAGGTCATCTATTTTTTTAAAAAAAATGATAGAAATGTATTTTTTTTTAAAAAAAAAAAAACACACCTAAATCCCTTTCAAGAAGCAACATAGGGGAAAAAAAGATAGTGTTTGATCTGGAAAATGCTGACTTCCTGACATCTACCATCAAGGTCATGTCAAAATGTATTCAGACTTTACTGAGGAACAGTCCTCCCTGCTCATAGTAGGAAGTGAGTTGTGTTAATAGAGCAGCTTGTCTGGACCACTACCAGCGCACACAAGTTTGTGAATGGCTTCTGAGACTAAACGGTGTGCCTAATGGAACACAGGAATTGTTTGAGCCTATCCCCTTGGTGCAAGTGGCAAAAAGGTGCCAGAAGAACATTGCACAAATGATGGACAGTCTGCAGCAATATGGAACTTTTCCTTTAATTTAAGATCCAAGTGTAGTCATTTTTAGTCATGGCTTACTGCAATGAAGCGTTGTAGATCAAAGCCAGTCTGATTCTGGAAATTCAATTACCTATTTTTAGATGTTCAAGTAAATTCTTTTAGAAAAGGCCAACAGCGAGCAGACAGACTAGATCTATAGCTAACTTCCCCCACCCCCTTTGTGTTTATTGGGATGACAACTCCCCTTCTCAAATTTTTAGAATATATGAAATGTTGTTAGATTGGGTAATCTTGAAAGATCTGGACCATTTTCAACTTAATCTTTTCTTCATGCCTCTCTGCACCTCAAGAAGTCTTGAATATAGGAGTTGTCTTATACAAATATTTCATTCCTATCACTCTTTCATAAATAAGGTTTCATTATTTGCATAACCTCTGAATTCAACTTCAACTACAGGTGAGACAATTTTTGAGATTGTTTCTCCACATGAGAGCAAAGTTGATACCTCTCATTCATCTAGATAAGGCTGATGGATGCAAAGCTTTCTGCTTCCTGCTTCACTTATCATTTGTTATACATAGTGTTGGACATAATATTTACTAATGTTATTAGATTGCTTTTTGTTTCTGTATCATGGAAAATAACATTCTTTGGGTTTTTCTTCCTTTCTGCTATATTAAAGTAGTTAACTGAAAGGCAATATAAAGATTTCTTATTGAAGTTGTTGTTGCTGTCCTCTAGCTTTGGACAGCTTAAAGCTAGTCATAAAGAGTAAAGTTAATGAGTTGTTGTCATTTTGCTTTAAGTTGTTCAAAACCTCCTACATATTCCCCATACCAGAATTTTAACTGAAGAAAAAAAATGCATTGGATGTTGTGTATATATGATTCTGCTTTATGTGCCTCTACACATGATAGCATTCTTGCTATAGTTTCCTGCTTTGCATCATTATTTAGTAGTCTGGAACTGTATAATTGGAGCCACCATACAAATCACATCATAGCTCAGTGGTGTCAAACTAACATCATTAACGATAGCGTCCCGTGACATATTGGGACTTTCCTTCCTCTTTTCTAAACTGGATGGGGGCATGGCCAGCATGTGATACATCCGGCCCATGGGCCAGGAGTTTGAGGAACAAATTAAATAATTGACTCCATCCTTGTTCCAAATTTTCAAACACAAGGAAGCATCTCCCATTATGCTCTCAAACAGTGAACTGGTTCTTACACTTTGCTCACTTATTATTTTTTGAACTTGAATGGGTCACAGCAGTCTTTAGATGCACCAGTCACAGGAGCTGACTCCTGTGGATATTCTGCATCTTTTATTTAGGTTACTGTATTATATTGGCAATTGTGAAACTGCTATCATCTACTTTACTCACCAGGTATTCTGTCCCTCACTTCCCTGTGAGCACAGCTACAACATGCATTTGCCTTTCAATATTCATTCCTTCCCTTGCAGGTGGTGATTGAGTGCTTTTGTTTGGGCTAAAATAAGATATAGCTTATGGTCAACACATGAAGTCTTTCTGCTGTCACAACTATCTTGACTCTGTATATGTGTCACCTGTCTTCTCTGGAGATTAATTCTGCTCCTTGGTTTGATATAAAAATGAGTTGGTAAAGATGCCAGTTAGAGGAGAAAAAGAAAAGAGAAAAAGCATGGAATCCATTCTATTCACAAAAATATGTTATATATAGAATGTATATTAATCTGTACCAGAGGTTATATGACATTCTGTGTTTATATGATTCTGTTCAAACCATGCTTAAGACTCTAATAATGAATCCGATCCTCAAACTGTTTTCTAAAGACTCTTTGCAAAGTTAAGGTTGTCTCCATCCCAACAGAAAATTTAAACTGTCAAGAGTTCACAATGGAGGAAGTGAGCAAGGAAAAGGTTTTCACTAAATCTTCATTTATGTGTAATTCATGATGCTCGCACTATAACGGACATGGAAAACCATAAAGGGATGGAGAGCCCTATTTTCCCACACCATTCTCCAGTTTATAGTTTTATCCCAAGCAACTGTTAATTGAGTTAGCATTTCAAATCTGCAAAAAAATGGTGTCATATTTATTACATCCCAGATATTTGGGGGAGAATTCTTGGCCCAATCTCATTTTTTAAGTCTGAATTTTACTGTTTTGTAAACTGTGGATAATAAAATATTAATTTAGTATGCATTTTTTTAACAATTCACACAGATTTTCAAATGAATTAACTGATTGATTACTAGTACCTTGAGGAGGCACCATAATTTCAATGAAAGCCTTGTTTTAAGAATGAAAGGATGGGGAAAGTATTTGTATCTTATCTTGTTGCCTTTCAGGGCTACTAGGTCTTTAAGCACTTTCTAATCCTTAATAGGTAGAAAATGTCACAAAGTATACTCTCCTGTAATTGGCCCTACTCTAATCTAAACAGAATATGATAACCAAAACAACTGGGAAAACAAACAAGTGGACCATTAAATTTTAGTGCCTTTGATTAAAATTTGTCCTTATCTTCTAAAACTAAGTAGTCAACAAAAGCCTTTGTTGATTAATCTACCAATTAAAGCTTGTAGCTCTAGTAGTTTCCTTTTCTGAAGAATGATTCTAACATTTATCTGAATCAATACAAAGAGACTGATGATTCAAACTAGGGCAGACTTTGAAGCAGCAGCTAAACAAGTGAATTGGAATACAGCTGCCTATTTCTAGGGAACTTGTAAATACATATTTCCAAATGCAAGCAACTGCATTACCCAAGAAGTTTCAATAATTTTTGTAAAGGTTCATCATCATCTGTTGAAAATATGAATCCATTACTGCATTTATGAGAATAAATCCCTACTTTTTTTTAAAAAAAAAAAAGGATTTTCAACTATGCTTATCCTAATATTGTAGATTGCTATGAAAATCTACTGAAGTAAACTGCTCTAATAAAAAGTGGGTTGACAAATCTCCTTGTGTATGTACAAAATGTTACACTTTACAGCTTGTTTTACTCAAAAAAGTAAAAGTAACTGTGAGAGGGACCTTGGAGACCTAATGGATGATCACTTAAATATGAGCTAGCAGTGTGCGGTAGCAGTCAAAAAAGTTACTACAATTCTTGGTTGTATAAACAGAGGCATAGAATCAAAATCACAGTACTAGTACTGCTTTATAAAACCTTAGTACAAAGGCATCAAACTCACATCATCACAGTGGTATCATGTGATGTATTGGGACTTTACCCCCTTTGCTAAACCAGGTGTGAGTGTGGCCAATGCATGACACATCTGGCCCATGGGCTGGGAGTTTGACAGCCCTGCCTTAGTAAGACCACACCTGGAATACTGCATCCAGTTTTGATCACCACATTACAAGCTACAAAAAAGATGTTGAGACTTTGGGAAAAGTGCAGAGAAGAGCAACTAAGATGATTAAATGCCTATGGTTGAAGAATGCTTGCAGGAATTGGGTATGGTTAATCTAGAGAAAAGCAGGACTAGGGGTGACACAATAGCAATATTCCAGAATTTGAGGGCGTGTCACAAAGAAAAGAGGACGAATTTATTTTCCAAAGCACTAGAGGGCAGGACAAAAACAATGGATGGAGACTAATAAAGGACAGAACCAATCTGGAATTAAGGAGAAACTTCCTAACATTGAAAACAATTAACCAGTGGAAGAGCTTGCCTTCAGAAAGTTCATCACCAGAGGTTTTTAACAAGAGGCTGGACAGCCACTTGTCTCAAATGGTACAAGGTTTTCTGCTTGAGGACAGGGAGAAGAACAAAACCCATAACTTATCTGTAGGAAGCCAGAGAATGTAGAGGTAGACCACTTGATTTACGCTTTTGGATATATCTACAACTGATACCTTGAGATCTTAGAATATATGTGAGGATTGCACCTATCCATTGCTTTATCATTTTTTGTTATTTAGACATGTGGGAAAAGGCAGTTGGGCTTTAATGAATGCATAAAGTACTTCCTTAAGGATTAGGGTAGGGTTGTCTGCACCATATCGGTCTTTGCTCTTTGTTTTTGGTGGAACTTCCTGGGTCAGCCTACCTCCATGTGACTTTCTCATTACAGCTGTCTTTCCCCTTTTCCCCTTCTTTTCCTTCCAATGATAAAGGGAATAACCTTATTAACATATAGTGCCTCAGATTGGCTCCACTACACCATGCTCTCCTTTCATTACTTCAAGAGACAGCTTCTTGATTCTTTTTCTGGAAAATTAGTAGACTGAAACCTGGGTGCTATTAGCATCTAACTGAGTGATCAACTGACTGTTATAATGATATGAGTACAACAATATTATCCAGAGGTACAGTCAAGAAACTGCTGCAATGGTTTGAGAGCAGTATTAGTGTCCACACTAATTGTATAGTCATAAGTTGACTGAGAGCTGTTTGCATGTAGTACTAGTATCCAGCAGGGCGACTGACAGAGTGCATTCTTGATTTCTATGCCTCAGATGATGACAAGTCCAAGAGTTTCAGCTTGGCAATTTTTTGCAA
This sequence comes from Pseudonaja textilis, assembly GCF_049901715.1. Lineage (NCBI taxonomy): Eukaryota > Metazoa > Chordata > Lepidosauria > Squamata > Elapidae > Pseudonaja > Pseudonaja textilis. Next base: position 127,956,959 of record NC_141992.1, on the reverse strand, counting down.
TCTTCAACTTCTTGAGACTCTGGCATTATTTTTACTATTTTGAGATACTTATATGATTCAGCTCAAATGAAGAATATTTTCATTTCAATGATTTCCATACAAAAGATCCAGCATAAAGAACAAGAAATAATAGGATTGTATACAGTAAGACTTACTGAGCTCTGTTGATTTATTTTCAACAAAATAAATGTTAACATTGGTTGGATTATTGTCAATCAGCTTGGGTTGCAGCACTAATCATTACCTCTGCCAGGAGATGCTTATTCATACTGTGTGTGTGTGTGTGTATGTCTGAGAGAAAGGGAATATTCTGGAATATGAAGCTATTTTTATTTTAGTAGTACAAGTAGTATTTTTTTCCTTTGTAGTTAACTAATTGTACTATAGTTAACTACAAAGGGAAAAAAAGGAGAAAGCACACTCTTTTTTTGTTAGCATGCTTTGTTTCCTGAACATGTAAAAAAATTATTCTTTTCCACCTACACTACCTCATTCTAAGCCCCTGAACTGAAAGGCCATTATTAATCTTGTTGGTTTGCTTTTCCAAATGAAAGGCCTCTCCTAGAATGTTGGCTATGCTGTCTCCTTTTTCTCGCTTGCCCTGTGCTGAAAGCTAATTAATTATACAAACATTACTGCCGATGACCAGTGTACTGCTAAACCTTGAAGATACTGCAACTTGCTTGCTCTTTTCTTGTCTTTGAAACAGTCTCCAATTAACCAATGCATATTTATCAAGCTTCTAGAATCCTATATTCTCTGTACTTATGATCATTATGGCTAGGCAGTAAATTAAGAGCCTTAGCATTAAGAAGGGCCTGTAATATATTTGTTTGCTTGGGAGAACCGATCAATATGTTATATACGCAGGTAGAGAAGTGCTGTGGGAGGCTAATATTTCACTCTTTTGTAAAGCTGAGGCTGACTCCCACTTTCTATTTATTTATGTGGGGTGCAGGACTATGTTGAGGCAGTACTGGACTGAGAATAAGGAAGAAATGACTTTCAATAGGTGCTTGAACTGCAATAGCTTACAATTAATTTTCTATTTTTATACCTGGCAATGTAGCAAACATCAGTAGGAGTGGTCTCTAGCAGGCAAAGGATGAAGGCTTAGTTTGAGTTTATCTTCATGCTAAGGACTGTAATGAAATATAATTAATGGCTTGGCAGAGGATTTAGACTCTTTGAGACCAGTTGTTTGACTGAGAATGGAAAACTGGTCTCAAATCCTTCTTAATCCACACAATTTCTTATAATCCCAAAGTTAATGATCTTCAAAGCAAGGTGGAGTGAAAGCAATTGAATGTAAGGACACCTAGGTGTTAACTATTAATGGTGCCAAAGATCATTTTTTAACAGATCATTTACTGTAAATACACACAAACTTTATGATTTTTTAAAATTTGTTTTCAAAGCCTGTTCTTTCACTTTGAGGCTCTTTTATTTTGTTTCAGGCTATGTCTCTTTTTTCAAATTGTACTTTCCCATGTCTTTATAAACATACTATTAAGCTACATTATTGGCATGAGTCAACTGTGATAGATATATATATATATATATATATATATATATATATATATATATATATATATATATATATATATATATATATACATACATACATACATACATACATACATACACACGGTATTCAGCTTTGTTCGGGTATTTTCCCATGTCATTGTAGTTGTGCTTTTAAAGTTGTAGCAATGTTTCGGCAGAATCTCATCTGCCATCATCAGGCTTCTGTATTGTGTTCATCTGTGAGTCAGACTTTTACAGTTGTTTCAGTTTTAAATTTGGGACTAGCCTACTGCTGTGCCAGAATGGTTTTTCCTTGATCCTGATTGGTTGGGAGTCTTGGTCTGTGTTTATTGGCATTGGAGTTTGCTGTGTTCGGCTTGATTGGTGTTTCTAATATCTTCTGTCTGTTTTGTGGCTTTTTTTGGTCTTGGTTGGCTGGCAACATTGTGTTCCTGTATTGGAGGCTTTTAGTGCATCTTGGCTCCAAGTAAATGGACGGCTATCGTTTGTTAGAAAGCTAGGTTTCATCTGGGTGCCTGGTTGGGGTGTGTTTGAGCTGGAGGTATCAGGGGGGATCTGTTTGTGCCCAGGTGTTTGCCTGGCTTGTGGTGTGGAGATTTTTTTGTTTGTGAGTGCAAGCTTCCAAATAATTGACAATCTGGTGGAATCATCTCTTCTATTCACGCTTTCAGGTTTTTTTTCAATCTCTATGGCTTCTCTGATAATTCTGTGGCTGGGGTTTTCTATAGTGGCTAGGGTTTGGGTGCCATTGAAGTTGATGCTATGACCTGTGGCTTTCATATGTTGGGCTAGTGAGGAAGTGTGTTCCAGCTTTTTTACTGCATTTTTGTGTTCATCCAGGAGGGTACTTATTCTTCTATTGCTCAGATCAGATGGCTGATGGGGAGTCTCCCTAGCAAACCTGTGTCATGGCTGCTGCCTCCTATCTCCCCGCATCAAGGAGGCTGAGCAGCAATGGGAAGAGCATGGACCCCCTGAGCCACAGGAAGCATCTGCCAGCAATGCCCTCAGGCTCGACCCCTCCCCTCAGGAGCAGGCTCACCACCTCTTTGGCACCGGCCAAGTCTTCTCCTTCCCTCTGGGCATGTGAACGCTTCTGGTGAAAAGGAACAGAAGCATGGTGGGAGGTGGCTTGGTGGCTGCCAGAGGGACAGTGAGCACTTTGTGGCTCCTGAGGGAGGGGCACAGGAGATCGTGCTCTCCCCTCACAGGCCAGGGAATACCCAGGGAGGGCTCCAATGTGCTACCCTCCCTCCTTATGCGCAGAAATCCATCCGCCACTGGTATCACCTCTGTTGCAGACATGGGTGCTCTGCAGACCACCAAAATTTTCTCATGGACCACCAGTGGTCCGTGGGCCGCCAGTTGGCAACCTCTGAGATAGATTACCTATGAAGAGGCTGCACCAGCACTGCCTACTTATCCTCACCCTTGAGTGTTGCTGTCCAGTTTGTGCCTTGTGTGCTTGTGCCTTGTATTCTGGCCTGTTTGACTCCTGCACTGCTTTCCTGGACTTCATATGTGCCCATTGGACTCAGTTACCTAGTGATTCTTGCTGTGTTGAGCTTGGAATCCAGATCTGTACAACAGTGGTATTTCCGGAAGACCTGTTCTGGAGGTTTGAATAACTCTCTCTCTCTGTGTGTGTGTGTGCGCGCGCACGCGCGTGTGTGTGTGTGAAGGAGTGGGGTGGCACACATACATTTACTTAAAAGTAAGGTATGCTCTATTTGAAGGTACTTATGCTCAAAGATTGGTAACAAATGTCTATAACTTTACCCAGATTTCCAACGGATTACTGGACAACTATTTGCCTAAAATGATTAAGTTGGACTAGAAGACCTCCAAGGGACCTTCCAATTCTGTTATTCTGAATGTTCTGAATTGATGAAAAAAAAATTGAGGGTTTTCTGGGAAAACATAAAGCTTTGGGCTAACCTTACCTCAGTGTGAAGAGCCATATGAACTGGCAGAATTAAAACTTGCAATTGACAAAAACATGGTGAAGAGATATCAATGAGGTAAAATTTCCAGAGAAAATTAATTGCATCTTTTAATATTCTGAAAGGAAATTGCTGATGGTCTGCCTAATTTTTCATTCATTCTTTCAGATATATCTTGCTGCATTACAAAACAACTTACAAGAATTTACTCAATTAAAAGGAATTTAAGACATCCATTGTATTAATTAAAATAAAATCAATTAAAACAAATTCAGACCATAGAAATTAAATCCAGATTTTAAAAAAGAGAAAGTAAATCAGAAGAGATCCAAGTCTGACTACAACTCTTTGAAACAGCTTGCTCTTCAGTGTCATGCCCCTGGTGCAGATTGACTTTGAGGGAGAGGAGGAACAGCTGACAGGGAGTGGAAGTGTGGCTCTGGAGGTTGTGGAGGAGGCCGGGGAAGGGCAGAGGCTGGCTGAGCAGTCAGAGGAGGACCCAGGCTCACCTCCTATCCATCCTAGGGCACACAAGGAGGAGAGGATAAGGGAGAGACGTGGTCTACTCGGGAGGAGAAGGCCTTGATCCTCTTCATGGGCTTCCGCTGTGACAACTGAATAAGAGTATGGACCTGCATACGGGCGAACGTTGGAAACAAAGCGTGGAAATATCTTTAGTTTATAGTTCCTCTCTGAGTTTGGCATCATTCCCAGTGTGTGTTATCTGTGGACATCTTCCAGCCCTTATCTTGCCTGGTTTGTGTTGCTTTTTCCTTCTTTGTGTAACTGTTTGTATGGGAGTTTTTTGTCTTCTGTCAAAGATAGCTTGGAAGCAAAGTAAAGGAATAAAAGAGGCGTCACCTATTTTCTGTGACTGTGTTTGTTTTGTATCCCACCCTGGGTCATCACATTCAGTATCTTCTTGAAGGCTATCAGGGATCCCTATTGGGAGATTGATGAAACCAAAGCTGCTACATTTATGTACAATTTATCTATAACTGTCCTAGAGGTAGTTCTACCTTCAACAAGGGGTGGGGGAGGTTTAGAGCCAGCAAGAATCTGACCACCTGCACAAAGCACCAGCTTATCTCCTCATTGAAGCAGTACCTATTTAGGTACTTGCATAGAACCTGCTTTAAAAATGCTAAGCGGGCAGAAGCTGAGGCAAGTGATGGAAGCTCACCTCATCATGCTTGCTAGGGCTCGAACTGCTGGAGCAGAAATCAAGCCACTGAACCATCACACCTCATTTTCGTTGTATCTCAACTATATTATATCTAACACATATTCTTCCTATTTTCCCCACAACAACCCTTTGAGGTGGGTTCAACTGAGAGAGGGTGATTAGAGCAAAGGTACCCAGCTGGCTTTCCTAAGACAGGACTTGAACTCATAGTCTCCTTTTTTCTAGCTTCATGCCTTCACCACTAGACCAAACTCTAAATAGCAGTCTGGATAAATATGGATGATATAATTTTATAATACGAATGACCTTTCCAGCTTTGAAATTCATAAGAAAAAATACTGGGTTCAGATAATATCTCTGTAGAATTTCCGAGGAAACCCAACTCTATAATCGCTAATCTTTTTACGAAATTATATCAAAATATGTCATAAGGATGTTGTAAATAATCAGTATAATACTTGTTATATAAAAAGAGTTCCATGGAGAATCCAGCAAGTACAGAGCAGTTACATTAACAGCTGATCTATATTAAAGATAAAAGATATCAAACACATAGAAGAAAAAGTCTTCCTGGAGAAAAATTAAATAGCTTTTCCAAAGCAATACAGCCTTGATAACCTTTTAGATACTCTGCCAGTGTCAACAAATTCTTAACATAACTGAACTAGAATCTGCAAAATTAATTGCCAGATCTAAATATATCTTATTACAGTCTGCTAACAGTTAAAAACAGAAAGCAAAAAACTACCGTACAAGTTTAAAGTAGTTTTCACAGGGCCCTAATCTTAGTACATTATCCAGCCTAGCTAGGATAGATGAGAATTCTGGTTCATCATTCATTCTGAATAGAAACTAAATGCTCTGGCAATGGAAGAATTAAACACTGGGACCTGTATGGAGATTGCAGCATTTTAACTTGCTAATCAAGTGATAAGGAATTAGAATCAGACAGAGAGATGTTCTATCATGGAAGGAGAAAAACAATGGTTAAATGTAGAAGTGATAGGAAAGAACTTCCGATGGATTTCTTCAAATGTATTCATTTATATATTTTTAATACATATGTATTAAAATGTATTTTTAATACATATTATTGCAAGAATGGTACAGCTGACATAGTACCCAACATAAGAGTACTACTCTGGATGGCCCACAACAACTGTAAAAATCTGTTGAAAAATGATAAAAGCCCTAAACACAAAACCCTAAAACCTGCCACCTCAGTCAACCTCTTAGGATGTCCCAGAAGCCAGCCAATAAGTGCACCCAGACAAATTCAAGCTGATAGCATTTGCCATGCAGTGAGCATCCATGCTTCAGAAATAAAGATGAAGACATGCTTTGAACCTTGGGAACTACACCTACCGGTTCCTCACTCAAGCACACACATTTTTGTTCAAGCATGTGTATGAATCTTAAAAAAAGATGTCACTCGGTTAAGAGCTGCATTACAGAAGTGCTGTTTTAATGATCTGGTTTATTAAAGCGGCTACTTTTTTTTAAAGAGAAAAACAAGAAAAATGTCCTGCAAGCCAGGATGAAAAGAAGGGAGGTAAAGTGCTCCCTTTGCCTAAAAAACCCAGACATCTCTTCCTTTTTATTTTTGAAGCATGCTCAGCTCTTTTAAGTATTTTAAAGTATGAACAGGTTGCTGCATAACTATTCAGAGTTTCCTGGAATTGGGGGAGGAGGCAGAATAGGGCACTGACATTGACTTTTGAAGAGTAAAAATAATTTGCAGATGGCAGAAAAAAGCTGCCAAGAGTACACAAAGACAACACTAAGCACAATAAGATTTTGTCATCTTTCTGCAGTTAATGTCTTTACATAAAAAGCTACAAGATCAAGATAGATAAACTATCTATTTGTCTTTGTCTATATCTATGTAGTTTGCCAAGCAGATTTTTGTTGCCCGAGCACATGTTCCTTTCCAGGTGCTAATGGGTTAAAAAGCACCCCACCCTCCCCCATATCTTTCTGTGTTCTACTTATAATTTTAACAATAATCACTAAAAAACAAAGGCAATGCAACCTCGTGGTTTTGAAATGTTGTTTTCCTACCCAGAGAATATGCAATTACTCTGAAAGGAAAGAAGTGTCACGCTATCTTTCAAAATTATAATTTATTCTCTTGCTGGCATGGGGACAAATTAAAATCATGCTCCATCAAATCAACACATGTTCCATATGAGGCTCTTGCCTGGAGTGGAAAAGGTGACCTGTGCTTTTCTTCCTTCTCTCTGGAAATCAAGAAAGGGGTTCAGAATTTTGTTGCAGTTGGGGAAGTACATGACGTTTGAGTGAGGCTCATGATATCTTCTTGAAAAATAAAATAAAATATGAAAAATCCTCCTTGAAGATCCACTTTTGTTATTTCAATTGAATTAGCCTGCATTTGTCATGCGAGAACCAGTTTCTCTACTAATGTCTATCCTACTTATGACTTTGGTTGTTGTTGTTGTTGTTGTTTCCCTCTTCCACTGGCAATCTGGCTATAATCTTTTTCTCTCATGCTTCCACCTGTCTATTCTCTTTCCCTTCCCCTGTTTCAAACCCCCATTTGCACGTCTGTTTTCACTCTCCCTTTATTCAAAGTTTTTGGCTTTTTGATTGTATTTATTTTAATTGTCTCACCCTGTGAGTGGGTGTGATTTCATTTCAAAATTGTTGTGGGAAGATCCAGCCTAGTTTGGGAAAAAATGAATTGAAAGCCTGAACATCTTGACTCAGGATTCTGTCTCCTTTTACATTTTATTTTTATTTTATGCAAACTGCTTTGTGAAATGGAGATATCGTGTGTCATTGGTTTAATCACAGAATATAGAGAGATAATTCCTCTGGGTAGTGATTGCAAGAAACTTACTTTGTTGCTTTTACTAAAAGCAAAAGAGTAACTGTTCTATTGACTTGAGAGTTCTGGAATTATAATTTTGTTAGGTTTTACTGTATCATTCATGTTTTCTATCCCTATATTAGACCTTCCATCACACTGTAATATCAGTGATATTTATTCTCTGTGAGACTCCATCCAGGCGGTCATCAACCTACAGGCAGAACAGGGACCAGAATTTCCATCGCTAAGCAAGGAAGTTGTTAACTAAGTCTCACTAGATTTTACAACCTTTCTTGCCATTTTAAGTGAATCACACAGTTGTTTAGCAAGTCTGGCTTTTCCTATTAACTTTGCTAGGAGAAAGCCAGTGGTAAGGTCACAAATGGTTTTGACATGATATTGCAACATCATAAAATATATATTCTTGGACGGTGCTATGTTCATAAGTGCAAGAACCAATTGTAAGTCACTTTTTTCAGTGCCACTGTAACTTTGAATGATCACTAAATGATTGTAAGTGGAAGACTACTTCTAATAATATTAACTTGAATCCTAAATAAGGTAAGAGGAGACTATATGGGATTTGCAATTTCAGACCATATATTTTTAACATGTTAGTTGAGTTCCAATCAGAACATGTAGCTGAATTTTTTTTTAATCTATATAGTAGAAATATACTGTATATTGAAAACTTTGGGAGAAAGAAATTTGGCCCCTTTTTTGGGAAAATGCAGATTTCCTTCTTTGAAGAGTAATCAATGTTGGATTGCCTTCCTATTTTTCTATTTTATTTGTGATTTTTTTTGTCATTTGGTATTATGATAAATAACATAATCTAAGAGATTATTTTTATCAGTGAAAATAAATTGAACAATCACCAAAAACAGTACAAGTCTAGATCTCATTTTCTGCATATTCTTTAAAAAATGATGCCCACTAAACCCAGACTCATTATAGTAGGCCTGCTAGCCACTAAAGATTATTTCCAAAAACATTAGATTAGTGCTCACTTCTGTATAATATATCTTTTACACATAGAAAATTATCGTGTGAGACTAACTTTGAATTCTACTTACTGAAGTCCCAATTCATTATATAGTAGAATTTGGCTGATTAGTTTTATTTGGCAAAATATTTATCATGTGAGACTCCCAGCTTACACTGAAGTGGTGACTATATAAAAGATATTTATCTTCACCATTTCCTTTTGAGTACTTGATTTGAGGGCATCTGTCTTGTTGGAAAGGCAAGGAGAAGGCCTGCGAAAAGAAGGGAGAGTTAGGTTCGGCATAGGAATTGTTAGGTACATATGGTCCAACAAGCTTCCACCACTAACATCTGAGATCCATTGATGCTTATTAAGTCTCCTAGATATTTTTAAAATATTTGTTTGTATAGTTTAGCAAGAGTAAGATGGTAGTTTGGAGCTCTTTATCCATTTTTGTTTTTGTTTCCATTCTTATGGTTAATAGATAGGACCAAAAGGAAAAAAGCAAATCAATGAGAAGTGATGGTGACCTCCAAATTAGACCCACTTAGTATATCATGGTGAACAATAATGAGGTCAAAAATGAAAAGAGGTGGGAAATTTCCATAACAAAATAATGGCTCCTTCCCCAATCAAAAGCTATATGACTTCAGGTTGTATGGTGGGGTGATATTCATCTGGTTCGCACTGGTTTGGGTGGTCCGGTAGCAAGGATTTGCCATGGGTTGGCAAATCGGTACTAAGTTCTGGTTGGCCATGCCCCCGACCCGGTTGCCAGGTCACTGCTGGCTTGCTTGCTTGGCCTATCTGATGCCCGCTCACCCTGCCCACCTGATGTTCCCCCCTTAAGGTATTTCTTTTTTTCCCCTCCTGACAATCAGCTGTTCATACAATCAGGTGTGCTAGGATTCACCTAGCTTGTCTTACTGCTCCACCCAGGAGGATCCCCTGAGGCCCAGGAAGACAAAAAAGGGAAGAGGGGCACAGCTCCCACTCTCCATTTTTTGCTTTCCTGAGCCCCAGGGAAACCTCTGGGAGCAAAAATGCCCCCCAGGAGGATCCCTGAGGCCCAGATGGCCCCAAAACAGAGTGAAGGGGGTACTGCATGCCCTCTCTAGGCTCCGTTTTTTCTTCCTGAGTTTCAGGAGAAACTTCTGGGAGCAAAAACACCTCCTCAGGTGGCTCCCCTGAGGCCCAGAACCCCCAAAACAGAACAAGGGGAGTGCTGTGTACCCCCTTCAGCTCCATTTCTTTTCTTCCTGAGCCCCAGGGGAGCTTCCTGGGAGCAAAATTCCCCCCCAGGAGGCTTGCCTGAGGTCCAGAATGCCGCAAAAATCAGTGTGGGGGTGGCTGCAAAAAAGCAAAACAAAGACAAAAGGCCATGCCCACTCAGTCACATGGCCATGCCCACCTAGCCACACCCACCAAACCAAGCCCACAGAACTGACAGTAAAAAATTGGAATCCCACCACTGGTTGTATGGTGTCCCCAGATTTGTTTGCAAGACAACTTGTATGCAAATTTATCTTTATCCTTAGCTATATATCTTTTTTTTTATAAAATAACATATTTAATTGTAATACATCTTATTACTCTTGCAAACTTATTAAACATATTCTGCATTCAGATTGGCCTCTGGCCATTTTTCTCTGAAGAAACACCCTGAAGCAGTCTTCCTTACTTCAAGAAGAAGCAGGGAAGAGTTGCCCCACATGATTTTTTTTTTAATCAAACTGATGTTCTGAGGGAGAAAAGCCCATCAATGATGTGGCCACCATTTCAACATTACATTCTGCAATGAATTTACTCTTTGAGCTAAGGAAAGTTTAAAGCAAATAAATATAATGTTGCAATTCATTCTATTTTATTCATGAAACTGAAAAAAGAAAATAGCAACCAGAAGCCACATTTGTTTTGATCTCGATAATATTTCATTTAAGTGCATCTTAAATTTACAGGCATGCAAGTTGGTCCTGTCAAGTTCACTGCTTGTTTATTTAAAATATTTATTCTGGCCTTTACTGCAAATAATCTTGAGTCAGTTTATAAATTAAGATGACAAAAAATAGAATAGTAATATAATAAAAATGTATAAGCAGTAGCTGAAAGGATTGTTGCATCCTTTTAATCCTTTATAATCAAGCTGGATAGAAAGGATAATTATTTGATGCATGGTATCAGAGAGGGGAAAAAGTCCAGACAGTAGAAAAACAGGTATGTCCTGATGGAGAACTTAACTCCAAAACATTTATTTGGAATCAATCAAACTCACAGTATCATATTTATTTCATAATCTTCGCATTCATAAAGCTATGCTTTACTAAGTTCCCTTTATACTCAGCTAACCCAGACAATGTATATTGGAAGGGACATGGAATTCACCTGCATTTCCTGCAAAAAACATGAAATCTCTTTTAGCTTGGTTGATTCCAACTTATTAAAACATTAGGATGTTATGCTTATAGACAACAGTAAGGGTAATATTGCGCAGTTCTTTGGATGTTGTCCAATGATGTCTTCCATTGCAGATTTTGGTATCTCGGAATGGACATGGATGAGAAGCAATTTGGTGCAGTGGTTAAGGCACCAGGTTATTCACAAGGAGAATGAAAGTTCTAGCTCCACCTTAAGCACAAAATCAGACCTCTCTTAGTCCTAAGAAGAATGGCAAGCCACTTCTAAAAAATCCCTTTCTAGGAACACTCCAGGGACTAGGCTATACAATCAGGTGTGCTGGGATTCCTGTAGCTTGTCTTACTGCTCTGCCCAGGAGGATTCCCTGAGGCCCAGGAAGACAAAAAAGGGAGGAGAGGCACAGCTCCCACTCCCATTTTTTGTTTTCCTGAGCCGCAGGGAAACCTTCTGGGAGCAAAAACACCCCCCCAGGAGGATCCCCGAGGTCCAGATGGCCCCAAAACAGAGTGAAGTGGGTGCTGCATGCCCCCTCTAGGCTCCGTTTTTTTCTTCCTGAGCTCCAGGAGAGACTTCTTGGAGCAAAAACTGACTTGAAGGGAGTCAAAAACTGACTTGAAGGCACACACACAACAATACACTTATATCTTTGCTGCACAGAATTTGTACAAATGAAAGTGGTCAGAATTCCAGAACTAATTCTATAGCTATGTCCAATGGTTTCTACATATTACAACAGAGTGGGTTTGCCCCACATCTTGTTAATTAAGCATTGTCACCTTGTGGGACTGAGGAAGCCTTTCCTGTTGATGCCTTTGCCCTCTGGAATAGTATCCACACAGAGATATGTATGGCACCCACTCTTGATGTACAAGGTAAAGGTAAAGGTTCCCCTCAAACATACGTGCTAGTCATTTCCGGCTCTAGGGGCCGGTGCTCATCTCCATTACAAAGCCAAACAGCCAGCGCTGTCCAAAGATGTCTCCGTGGTCATGTGGCTAGCACACGGAATGCTGTTATCTTCCCACCAAAATGGTCCCTATTTTTCTACTTGCATTTTTACATGCTTTCAAACTGCTAGGTTGGCAGAAGCTGGGACAAGTAACAGGAGCTCACTCCATTACGTGGTATTAGGGATTTGAACCGTCAAACTGCCAACCTTTCTGATTGACAAGCTCAGAGTCTTAGCCACTGAGCCCCTGCGTCCCTTTTGTATGGGAGGGTCTTTATATTTGATCCTGTTTTCAGCTTTGGGGTAAGTTTGTAAAGACTCTGACATATTTTTTTATTGTTGTTTACTCTGGGATTCTATGTTTTGTTGCCATATTTTTAACTGTCTATTTAATTGTCTATTCCAATGTTCTTAGCCACCCAGAGTCTTTTGGAGGCGGTAGCCATAATAAATCTAAGCAATCAGCTATATCAGCAGCAACAACAAAATGTTCTAAAATGTTGGAGAGCAGATCCAGTGTTTCCAGCTTAATTAAGGGTTTTGTAATAACAGAACTCCTCTTATGTCTCAGCAGTTTTGAACATTGATATATATTTTTGAAACTTGATGCCAGAAATCTTCTGTAGCAGAGGAACAAAAGGGAAGCATCTATTCAAGGACAAATGAAAAGAGAATAGAGTCTTTTCTTTCACTTCTCAGTCCTTTCATTCACTTTGAAAAAAATACTTTGTGGAACTTTTAATAAGGCCATGGTAAGCTAGACATTCCTGTCTAAGCAAGATGATATTTGCAGTGGATAATATGACCAGACATTGGATCATGGCTAGCCAAAATCTCTCCAGAGAAAGGAGAGATTGTGAGATTGTCCACATATGCTCTGGACAGCCACTGCTTGTAAATATACTGCAGAAACCAAGGTTTTTGTGGTTTTCTTATGTGTCTTGCGGTTGGGAGTCAAGGAATTCCAACTAAGACACAGTTGTAATGCAGCCTTTATGGACAAAAAGATTGACTGAACCTCATTACTTTGGAATTATTTTTTGCTGTTATGAAACATTAAGACCCTTCTTAATGTTGCTGACCCACCTGACTGACTACCTGGAACAGGGTTTATTACCCGAGACCCAGTGCGGGTTCCGCAAAGAGCGTGGGAATGATCTTCATAGCCTGACAGCTCCAAGAGAAGTGTCAAGAACAGAATTGTGAATTGTACACCACTTTCGTGGATCTCACCAAGGCTTTTGACACTGTCAGTCACAAAGGTCTGTGGTGTATCATGTCGAAGTTTGGGTGCCTTGATAGATTCATCCTTATGGTATGTCAATTCCAAGGTGGCATGATGGCTTGTGTTCTGGACAGTAGAGAAGCTTCAGTGGCCTTTCCCATCACAAATGGCATCAAGCAAGGGTGCGTGCTCACACCGGCTCTTTTCTGAATGCCCAACACCAAGAGCCCATCATCACAGTAAAGGGACAAAAGCTTCAAGCAGTGGACCAATTTGCATATCTTAGTAGCACCCTCTCCAGTGCAGTGACAATTGACATCACCAAGACAAGCTCTGCATTTGGCAATCTACTGACCAACATATGGGACCACCAGTAAGCCTTGCTACAAAGCTCAAAGTCTATTGAACCATAGTGCTAACTATCTTGATGTATGTCAGTGAGACTTGGACTGTATACAGGAGGCATGCTAGGCAATTGAACCACTTCCACATGACCTGCCTCCACAGATTTTTGAGGATCTGGTGGTAGGGCAAGGTGTTAGACACAGAAGACCTTTCCAGAGCAGGCCTGCCATCAGTTTACACCCTGTTGATTAAAGCCCAGACATGCTGGGCAGGCCATGTTACAAGGATGCCAGACCATCACATTCCCAAACAGCTCCTCTATGGTGAGCTATCTCAAGGAAAGTGATCGCACGGGGGACAAAAGAAGTGATACAAAGACATGCTGAAAGCCTCTCTCAAGTCCCTGGGCATCGACACCACCTCCTGGAAAACCCTGGCACAAGATTGATCGACATAGGGCACATGTTGATCCACCAAGGCTGCCAGACATTTGAAGACAGCACAATCACAGCACAAGAGAAGTGAGCACTCTGTAAAGCCATATCTGCAAATGCTGCAATAGTGGTGCCCAGACATGTCTGCCCAACATGTGGCAGAACATTCCATGCCTGTATAGGCCTTACCAGCCACCTGCAGACACACTGTGAACCACCTACAACCCATTAGATATCCAGATCCTCTTTAAAAACAATGGACGAACATGATGCTGTTTCAGATGTGCCAAGTGGGAAAATAGAATGAATGGTACCACCCATTTTTGCTTACAAATTTTCTGATTTTATTTTCCAAAGTCTGTCATAAAAAAGGATGAGGTAGCAGTAGATGAGAAAGCATTTGGACTGATAATCTGGGAAGCTGTGTCCATTATAAGAATGCTGATAAGAACATTTTCCCAGATTCTATGATTTTTTTTAAGCATGGCATGATACAAACTGGGAGGAAAACAGATTGTGGCAGGCACCAAATGGTTAATGATTATGACATCAACAATTCTGTGCCCTAATTCTGTGCCCTATTTTTAGGGATGTTTCCCAACTGTCTTAGAAGTCATACTTTGCTATGCCTGCAACTGTCATTTTTTACATTTGGATGGTTTGCGGAAGGCCAGTTTATGTACCTTTGTGGGTGACAAACAAAAATATGTATGTTTATTTGTTCTGTCTCTCATGCTGACAGGCCAATGGTATATTACAGTATAGTTTTTTATTGTTTTAGTAGAAATGTGAAGGCAATATAGGTGGAACATTTACCTTCACTGATAGTGCAGCAATAAGGAACATAGTCACTCTTCTAAAGATACAGATGATATTTTTAACTTGTGGAAGACTTGTTTATATTTTAAATCATTCCTTTTTTCCAAGGATTCCAAGAGAGAATATGCATTTTATATCCCATGTATTTTTATGAGCATTGAAAAACAACTATTGTTATTACCATTATAGTAGTGAAATCTGTTTGAGGTCATTCCAATGAATCCATAACAGTATTATCTTTCCTCAACTAGGAAGCAAGAAAAGAACCCCATAGCAAGCCAATTCATCTTTTTATTTACTGTGTACTCAATTAGAATAAGTGCTTCAGTAGAATTCCTCATACGTGCAGCTAGGTAATGTTTAATGACTGATGTACACGAGCCCTTGTTATAGCCTCTTTCAGGATATGTTAGAAGTCTACATGGCAGATGTAGGATTGATGTAGAGTGATAAGCTGATGATTCCTGAAAAGATCAGTCTAGTCCTCAGAGAGTGATATATTAGCCACAAAAGACAGATTAAAAGAAATAATATAAATCTTCAAAGAATTATATTCATGAAGAGTTGTCTAAATCTAATTACCTATGATTAGTCCCCAAAGGACATCAAACTTTTGGTCTGCACAATTGGCTTCCAGTATATGCTATAATGCTATATTTAATATGGATATATAGTATGCAAATAAGTGTTGGGACATATTAAATGTGAGTATTAAATATGAACAAGCAGAAGGCAAGGCCAGTAGTGTATCTAACAACGGGGGAAGGTTTGTTAATAAAGCTTGTAATGGTAATTAAATGAGCCTGACTATGTATCTTACATAGGAAGGTGATTGCATACAGATACAAGAGGATTGTCATTTCAAAAGTTAAATATGGAACTTAGGCTTCAGTATATATGCTAAAACATTTTTTTTGCACCTTTACCAGACTTGGTAAGTCCTGATGTAACAGCATAAGTGGGATTTTTTTTCTTAAATTTTGTCCTAAAGTTTCTAAAGAAATATCTATAGCTTGGATGACTATAAACTGCAGAAAAAACAATTACTACCAACCTGCCTTCATCCAAGGACCTGCATACTGCACGAGTCAAAAAGAGGACTGTGAAAATATTTACAGACCCCTCACATCCCGGACGTAAACTGTTTCAACTCCTTCCCTCAAAACGATGCTATAGAGCACTGCACACCAGAACAACTAGACACAAGGACAGTTTTTTCCCAAACGCCATTACTCTGCTAAACAAATAATTCCCTCAACACTGTCCAACTATTTACAAAGTCTGCATGACTATTACTATTAATCTTCTCATCACTCCTTATCACCCATCCCCTCCCACTTGTGACTTTATGACTGTAACTATGTCGCTTGTATCCTTACAATTTATATGGAATGTTTCCTAGTATGATTTGATTGCTTATTGTACCATATGACTATAATTAAGTGTTGTATCTTATGATTCTTGATGAATGTATCTTTTCTTTTATGTACACTGAGAGCATTTGCACCAAGACAAATTCCTTGTGTGTCCAATCACACTTGGCCAATAAAGTATTCTATTCTATTCTATTCTATTCTATTCTATTCTGTTCTGTTCTGTTCTGTTCTGTTCTGTTCTGTTCTGTTCTGTTCTATTCTATTCCATTCCATTCCATTCCATTCCATTCCATTCTACAGGACATGCTGTATTCAAAGGATCCAGACCTTCATTTGAAAGTGAAAAAAGAGTCGCAACAAAACTAGACAAACTAATGATTGGTTGCTAGGTTCAAATACTGTGGTTGTTGTCATAATTGCTTCATCTGAAAAAAAAATGATGGTCTTCTATTCCAACATATCACAAACTATGACTAAAACAAACTATGGATTAGTATGACTCATGAACACAGCTTCCCATAAAGCAGCTTCCTTCCTTCTGAATTGTTTTGTCTTAAAACATAGTCTGCCAAGTAGGTTTGTGGCTCTAATCCTACTACAGAATAAGAGAAATGACCAAGGCCTTGGTACTCCCTGTTTACAAATGGTTTGATATGTGCAGTCTCAGCACCTGTTCTGAGCAAAGCAAAAGAACAAGAACATTTTTTTTATGACAGCCATCGTGTTTATAGCAAATTAAGCCTTTTTGTGTGAAAGAAGATGATGTTGCCTTCTTCACTTGACTGCAGCTCATTTTCTGAAATATGTGGGGTTAATACATGGCAATTTTATTGCTAATGGAAAGCCTAGTCTATTCTTCCTTCTTGAACAGCTTTCCTGCTAACTTCAAAGGTGCCTGTTAGAATGAAACTTGAATAGAGCCACAAAAAACAAATTACTCTGTCTTTGGTTAAATTAGTGATGAAACTATAACAACTGAAGGCTGTGTGACCTGATCAGCCAGGAGGAATGATGAGAAGAATAATGAAAGGGAGAAAAAAACAGCTAATGCCTCTAATTTCAATTGTCAGAAACTGTTTTTCTCATACTCTACATGTTGGTATGGACAGAAACTTATGTTGGCAAAATAAGAATAAACAAACTACTACAATTTGTACCCCAACTCAATATACTGCAATCCCAGAAGTGATTATTATGGTATATCACTTAGTCAGCCAGATGTTCAGACTGGATTTGGCATTTTTATCCACCTATTGAGTTCTTTCCAATGACCTGAGATAGGCAGATGTGGATGTTTGATGGTGTTAAAGGTATCATTGCAGGATGTAAGCTATTCCGAGTAAAGCTGCCTTTTGCAATTGACTGATGGTGACTTTTTTCAATGACTGTGGTGTTCAAGTGGTGCTTCAATTTTGGGATTGCATCCAAGCTATCTATTACTACTACTGGCATAGTACTACCGTGTTTCTCCAACAATATGGCCTCCACCAATAGGAAGGCCCAGCATGATTTCTAGGCGTGAGATGAAATTAAGCCCTGCCTCTAAAATTTAGGCCTATTTAAACCATGTGTTTCCCCACCATTTCTCACATTGTTCGTTAGAACTACACAAGGTGAAGAGAAATGGGGGGGAAGGGAGAGGGTGGGTGGGGAGAAAACTTGCCTTTAGGAGTGCCCTGCAGGTAGCCTAGGCTAGAATACCCCGATAGCCGATAGAAGCTCCCTGAAGGCAGAGTCCCCAGCCACTTCAGGGGATGGCGTAGCTGCCCATGTTCCCTCGCCTTTAGGCAGTCTCTTTCGGGCAATGGAAGCTTCCCAAATACAGTCAACAGCCACTTTGATCGGCCGGTAGAAGCAGCCTCGGGGTGAGCGCGCACAAACACTCCCCTTGCCGAGAGGCCGCTTCTATCGGCAGACAAAAGCTCCTTTGAAGCCAGAGTCCTCAGCCACTTTGGGGCGTGGCATGGCTGCCCATGTCCCCTTGACTTTAGGGCAGTCTATTTCAGGCAATGGAAGCTCCCCAAGTGCAGTCACCGGCCACTTCAATCAGCCAGTATAAGCGGCTTCGGGTGAGCGCACACACACACTCCCCTCACTGTGAGGCCACTTCTATCGGCAGATGAAAGCTCCCTTGAAGGCAGAGTCCCCAGCCACTTCAGGGCGAGGCATGGCTTCCCATGTCCCCTCACCTTTAGGCAGTCTCTTTCAGATGATGGAAGCTCCCCAAGTGCAGTCACCAGCCACTTCGATTGGCCGGTAGAAGCAGCCTCGGGGTGAGCGCACACACACACTCCCCTTGCCGCGAGGCTGAAAGCTCCCTTGAAGACTGAGTCCCCAGCCACTTCAGGGCAAGGCATGGCTGACCATGTCCCCTCGCCTTTAGGCAGTCTCTTTTGGGCGATGGAAGCTCCCCAAGTGCAGTCACCAGCCACTTTGATCGGCCGGTAGAAGCGGCCTCGTGGCGAGGGAGTGTGTGTGTGCGCTCACCCCATGGCCGCTTCTACAGGCCAATCGAAGTGACTGGTGACTGCACTTGGGGAGCTTCCATTGCCCAAAAGAGACTGCCTAAAGGCAAGGGGACATGAATTACTATGAAATTCTTGGGCGGAACATGGTATCATGCATTTATTTAGTCACAAGAAGACTACAATATATCCCATCTTTCATTAATTGTGTCTCCAGCCATAGCCATTTTGTATTGGTGGAATGTGCATTACACTGTGATGATAAGCCTCACTAATGGTGCAACACTACTACAAAAGGGTGGGGACTGCACAGTGGCAATAT
Organism: Pseudonaja textilis; assembly: GCF_049901715.1. Classification (NCBI taxonomy): domain Eukaryota; kingdom Metazoa; phylum Chordata; class Lepidosauria; order Squamata; family Elapidae; genus Pseudonaja; species Pseudonaja textilis. The sequence continues at coordinate 127,938,111 of NC_141992.1, read as the reverse complement.
ATACACAGTTCATCATCTTGACATTGTTATAGTTAGGAATGGACATCTGTATCTCCAGAAGCTGATAGGCTCTTTGGCTTCCCCCATATCTGTTCAATCCCACAATTAGGAAATGTGAACAATTAAAGGAGGCTTCAGAGCTTGTTGCTTGCAGTGATAAAATAAGCTTAAATACACCACCAGACTTCCTTCAGAGATTCTTTCACTTTTTTTTCCCCAAGAAGTTTTCTAGTTATTATGGTTAAGTTGGGGAGAGAGAGGGAAAAAAAGACAATTTGAGTATTGCACAATGGGGAGTTTCAGCAAAATGGTTCTTGTCAAGCTAAAAAGCTCAGAATAAACAGTGCAAAAATGAAGAGCATGCATATGCAAGCATGTTCCAGTTGAATAACTTTGGAATAACTTGCAGAGTCTGGATACTGTGAATTTAATGTTGGAATATATTCATTGTTCTGAGGTGTGTCAGTAATTTGATAAAGCATGGCTGCCCAGACCTGTTGGGCAGGGCAGACATGCAGCGGGACCTGACCACATGATGTGATTTGGTTGGCAATTTTTGAAAGATAACATCCTTGAGGTATAAAATATGGCCACATTGCCTCAGAGGCATGAAAATAAAACTAGAGAGCTGTAGGTCCAGGAAAGAATGAAATATGAGTCTTTTCTTTTTCATTTGGCAGGGAATATAAATTTGATAGACAAATTTGATAAATATAAATCAAATAAATTTGATAAATGAAATAAAAATAAATATTCAAAGAAGAAGGTTCTTGTTTCCAATTAACTGTCATTGATAACAGAATAATGTTTTCAAATGGTTGTTTTATATAATTATTTCTTCTATTATGGCTATTTTTCAGAAGGATTCTATATTTTAACCAAATTGATACCTTGTTCATTGAGCAGTCACTTTGGGAATAGAGGAAGGTCAAAATTAAGTTTATTACAGTTTCATTAGCATTATAACTAATGGTTTAAAATGGAAGTTGTGTCAGAATTCTTTGGGGTAATAACCATTTTTCCCAGTATATGCATGTTTATATAAAAGAGTTAGAGAAAAATGCAAAGCAATGTGGAATGTGAATAGAATTGCCCAATTGGGGATGGTATTAAAAATGTTAGTTTATTTTTTCCTCCCATTTTGAGTTAGAAAAAATGTTAACATGTATGATCACCATGTGGCATTCCTTCTAAATCAACGAAACTTTCAATGAAGTATTAAAAGAAATCAGAATAGTGAAATCAGTTGCTGAAAAGGGGCAAGAATCAATTTAATTATCTTAAATCTTATAGGTATATTTATTATCCTTTTTCAAACTTTTTTATTTCAGTTCATTGTTCAGTGTTTTCTTTAACTAAAGAAAGCTGCTTTTTGCTTTCAAAAACTGATGATTGGGTGTTCTCCTGATGCCTTTGAGCTTTTGTGTGGTCTCTGTATTAAAATTCAACAGGTAGCAATGCAAAACAGCGGAAGATAAATTCTACGTTAAAGGATCTGATATTTGCTTCTGTATATTTACATACTGGGGAAAAAAAGAAAGGGTAATAAAAATCTAGATTTCTTTTAAAGAATGAAAATGCCAGCACTATTTGATTAGGTAATTAAAGTAGTAAGATTTACTTAATGAAAAGAAATTAATTAAAAGGATAAATTCACTTCCCTGAGTAAGGGACGGGTATAGTTAATGTGTCACAATTTAATTAATAGTGGAATAATATCCTTAGATGGATGCTATGAGATGCCTACAATTGTCCACTTTCTTCAGAAAAGAAAGAAGTATTTGAAAGAGGAAGGCAAAAGGAGATTTCAGAAAACAGAGAGGGATAGCAGAAATGCAGATGAAATGGAATAACAATCATAGATCCTTCACTTTTTTTAATGTGCTGTTCTCTAGCTTCTTTTCTACTGATTTCCAGCAATTGATTTCCAGCCCCTGTGGCCCTTGAGAAAAGGGCCATTTTGGGTGAATAGACTGCAATCATATATCATTTATCTTGTAATAAGCCCCATTGAGATCAATGATGCTTTCTTCTTAAAAGACATACAGAGCGTCAGCAGTTCCCAGGAACGAAAACCAAATTCTACATAGAAGGGAATGATTTTCCATGTCTCTGAATGAGTTACTGTTCTAGCTTAACGTTCTCCTAAGGTAGATAGTTTTGATGCATCTGTGTCAGAAATGTGGCAGAACTGAATGATTCAATCACAGTCGATGGAAAAGCACAGCAGAACGACCTGCCCATTGACTCTTTGCATGAGTGACTGTTCTAGACACTGTAGGACACCTACAGTTCCAATGGAAGGTGGTGTTTCAATTACATAGATGGCACATGATATGCATTGTGTAAAAACGGAAAATTCTCTCCCCTCAAGCAGTTAGAAGTCATACACAGGGGCATGACTTAATGTAACATTTGCATCTTTCTCTTCTGAGAGATTAAAGCAAGGTAGATTGTGTTCAGATCTATCTATGGGAATGGAAAACAGATTCAAAACTACAGCAACTAGAGCATTTCATTATTTCCACCTTCAAGTTAATGTTGATTAATCTTTACACTGCCACTATATTGTAGTTTTCTCTCAAGAGACATGTCCAGAACAAAAATTCATATAGAAATAGGGAATTATTTACCAAAAGGTTAAGGTGTTCTTTGTCTTAAACTGTCCAAAGAACATCTCAACTTTATTTTGGAAAAGAAACCTGTGGTTTTAAATGTATCTGTACCAGAGGTTTAAGAAACAGTTTGATTTATAAAGAATTGTAAGCTTGGCTGCGGGAAGAGACACACCCCTTCTCATAAACACACCTTTTACATTTTTAGTTGTTTTGCAACATTGCAAATGAAACAGCACATATTTCAGATATATAAGGACATTTGCATCATTTAATCTGGCAAACATACTCTAAAAAGGCAGGCTGGTAACCTGAAACAGAGCCATCAAAGTTTTAGCCTGGTCTCCATGCTACCGATACAATTTCGTTCAGCATCTAGATGTCTCATCTCCAGGTACTCAAGTCTGAAACTCAAACTGGAACTCTGTTTAATTAGTTTGTTTGATTGTCAGTGTAGGCACAAAGTCGAAATTGTGTTGACCCTGAGAACAATGGCTGTGTGGTTGAGTTAATCTAGTGCTTCTCAATCTTAAAATGTGTGGACTCTAGCTCCCATAATTCTAGAATCCTTATGGTAGTTTGGAATTCCGGGAGTTGAAGCCCACATATCTTAAAATGGCCAAGGTTGAGAAACACCGACTTAAGCTACTTGAGTTTATTTAAAAGTACAATTCTTCCATGAGATACTTAAAAGATGCTGCCTCATAGGGACACATTTATCATGGTGAAAGGATTTCCCTTGTGACACCCCAAATTTGATGCTACCAACTCTCTCCAGAACAGATTTCAATTTCCAGTTAAGTTTAATATTTTTGGAATGCCTCATATTTGGAAAGGGTGATTATTATTTGGGCTTGATCACTATTAGGGAGACTAATTTAAAAAAATTATTTATTCATGAAGGGGATTGGCTTTCTTGGCTCAATCACCATTTCTCGGGTACGTGTACTTCTTCAAATAACTTTAAAAGGAAAAAAAATCAATTAAATTAGCATACATAAGCCCCAGGTATATTTTTTTTTCACTCTTTAATATGAGCAAACCTTCCAGTGGTGGGTGTTTATAGAACATCTGGTGGCTTGACTCATTCAGTGTTTGCCATTTTCACATTCGGTGTTCAAAACAGTATCAAAAGGCAGAATGAGAACTAAGCCTTAGAATGTTACTCAGGCTTAATTCTCCCCCTGGCACTTAAGGGAGATAGTTTAATTAATTCTTTTGAAAGCCTTTGGAGTCTGACAAACAAACTACATGCTGGGATATGCAATGGGGATGATGAAGAAATCTCTTCAAGCCCAAAGAAGCACCACGGCTGTCCTGCTGAGACTTGACTCTACTCTGCCTCTCTGGTTTCTAGGAAAGTCTAATTTTTAACCAAGTTTGAGACGATTTGCGGACAAGGAATTTAGTCATGCTTGGCATGATATT